>NC_064770.1:35845388-36159042 GCF_011397635.1 Epinephelus fuscoguttatus
CTTCTTACACGTTAATGCATCAGTAATAATAATTAAATTATATTATTTACAACAGTATAATTTTTTAGTCATTATGAGTTATTTCTAATAATAATACTTAAAAACTTTTACTTGTGTGACGTTTTCCGTGCATTTTATGTTGCGGTATGTTTCTGAAAGTCCTCCTAATACTCAATTTGCTGAGGACCCCCTGAGGCGTCCCCCAAGGACCTCTGGTGGTCCCTGAACCCCACTTTGGAAACCGCAGATTCTCCACACATTACCAACCAACACTAAGTCACTGAAGGAGAAGTTAAGTGTTCAACAGGTACAGTATTATTCACTGGTGTGCGGCTGAACAGTGGGTTTACTTCGGCCATAATTATTTTGACATGCTACACTGCACAGTGAAAGCAGACCGACAGCAGCAGCTCCAGAAGCGGATTTGAGCTGCCGCTGCACGTGAGTCTTTATTCCTCTGTGTTGACATGAAGCAGCAAACAGTGACAGAAAATAAACTCCATGCACTCACCAGGCTGACTGTCACCACCTGCAAGACAGCAAATAATAGCAGTATCCCCATGCTGTCAGCTGAGTCACAGGAAAGAAAAAGAAGTATGTAAGTCACAGCAGAATAAATCCTCCTCCAGCTCAGGAACAATAGCTTTTGTCCACAAAGGTTAAATCCGACATGCGCGATGCTCCTCTTCTCCTTCTTCCATCACTTGTACATTTTCATGGATCAAACTTTGAGGCTTGTTTTTATATCAGCCCCGTGCTTTTTATGGCGGCCACGCCCACCCCAGACCGCCTTTAACCAATTAGGAGGCAGGCGCGCGGCCAAGGTATCCCTGCAGGGAGGGGAGGTGGGCGGGGCTTGGAGCCTCCAACACGGACGGAGCTGAGGTTTGGGGCAGAGGGGGCGTGGCCGAGCATGAATGCAGTCATTCATAAAAATTCAGAATTACTACATTCCAGTGAGGACCTGGCTTCTGGGTGTTTATTTATTTATGTTTGAGTGAAAATAATATTTTCGATGCTTTAAAGTTCTTTTCACACGCATACCTCTGTCCGGCCGCTGCTTTGTGAAAAGTAAAATAAATATACTCAGCTGCTAGTCTGTGCTACATTAATACAGGGGGCAGCCATGGAAAACAGGGAGGAATTTCCTTCCCCCACTTTATAAAAATACTTGTAGACAAGAAGCGGACAGATAAAGTACACACATAAGGAGGGCCGAGTGTGTCTTGGAGCTGCGTGTAACGACGTGATTGAGTGATAGTGATGTTGAAAATGATTATGATAATCTCCTGTGCAATTTATCACTCTCCTTTCCTCCCTCCATATCCTGTCTTTAGCCCCCACATCCCTTTTACCTACTCAGAGGTTCCCAGGCCACCTCTCTGCACACACACACTCACACACACACACACACAAACAGTGAGCCATGTAAACACACAAGAATTTAGTTCCTTTGGTTTTTCAGTGAGGAGAGCAGAGCGGAGGTGAGCACCGCCTGGATAATCTTCCTGTCATCCCCACAGACACGCACACAGGAAACCAGCCATCTGCAGTACCTGAGCCGGTGGCTAACGTACACACTGATGCTCTCTGTGTGAGAGGGTTAAATACGAATCCCACATGTGTGCGCTCTCAAACATCACATTAAAGTGTTCACCGGTGACACACGCAGTGGGCAGCTTGTTGAGATTCAGTGAGAGGGATTGTGGGTGGGTAAATTGTTGTTTTCCCTCACAGCTTCCCTGAAATGTATCATTAAGCAGAGGGAAGCCTGCAGTCATTTGTACCATCGCCCCCCCTCATCCTAAATCAGCCCCTGCACTTAACCAAATGGTCACATGCAGAGTGATGCATTCATTAGGCCACTGCTGCACAGACACACACATCTGCATACACACTCACATCTGCATATCAGCAACACACTCCAAAAACCTTCACACACATGTAACTCCATTATGTGCTTTACATGTTATACCATTATATCCAAGTCACAGACCTGAGCAGCTGATAAACCCAAACGCTAATCTGAAGGTATTTTCAGATTCTTTAAATCATCTGGTTAAAAAATGATGTGTGTTGCACAGTAACAAATATTTTTAAAGCTATACTATTGTAGTGACGCCCACATTTCCCAGCATGCTGGACTAAGTAGTTTGTAGTTTGCTGTTATGTTCGCTGTTTTCTGCTCCATAATGCAGGTGTCATTATTTGTAATTGCCATGTCTGTTCAGAACATGGTGGTTTATGCTAGTTATTGTCATTTGTGTTTTAATTTATAGTTTGCACCATTAGTGAATTGGTTATCCCACTTCATGACACCAGCTGTAATTTCCTATGAGGTGTTTGCAGCTGATGGTGATCTACAGCATAACAATTTATGTTAAAATTAACACTTAACACGTGCACTTGTACTCTGAGGTCGGAAATTCCCAGTTCCCTGTCAGAAGTTTAAACTCGAACGCACCCTGAGATCGGATTTCCAACTCGGAAACTCGGAGCAACCACATCAACCCTGACTTACGAATTCAAGATGGCTGCCGGTCACATACATAGTGAGTAGACACTCTGCTTAAGTACTGTTTATAGCAATTTTATCTTATTTGTTTTACATTAGGTCAGCCATACCCGTAGTACTGTTCAATTTTTATCCGTGGGCATGTTGCTGCGCTGTCTGTATGTGCAAAATACCACATAGAGCGTTGTTATCAACTAATATTGCTAACAGTGGCTACGGCTAGCCCAACGGTAGAACAGTAACACCCATGTTTTTTCCGACTTGTCCACTGTTGTCAACTAGAATGCAAAAACTGTTGTCAACTCAGAGGTGACGTCATTCCCACTTCTGACTTCCAACCTCCGAGTACAAAACAAACGCACCATGTAGCTCTGTGTCTGGGACAGATTCACTCACACAGTGACAGGGCTAACACTTAGCATCACAAAGCTAATGCTACCCAAAAGTTATTGACAGTGTTGGGCAGAAGCATTGTTACCTCTCTCTCAGTGACAGCTTACCAGCTCTGAACTGTAGTTGCAAACACCCTGGCTTATTAACATTAACTTAGCTTCTTATTAGCTGGTAACTAGCTTCTAGAGGTGCAGGCCACTCTGCAGCAGGAAGAATGGTGAGACATTCGGGCGCCGTTCACCAACAATGACTTCATTACTGTCTTCACAACAAAACGTTAAACATGGCCTTCTCATGAGGTTGGAAGGGGAAAAAGGTTGAGCCGGTAACAGCGTCACTATAAGTTGCGACGTTACTAACTTGACTGCATTTCTCATTGGTGTGGTGGTAACGTCACGACTTTCTGAGTCAAATAGCTTTTCAGTAGCGAAGTTGATCAATTGAGTGAGTAGTGTGGTAGCATCCGCAAAAGTTACAAGCAATTTTTCCCAGAAGACTTTGTTCCTGCAGAGGTCTGGATAAAAGTAAGGATAATGAAACTGAGGATGAGTAATGTGACTGATGCCAGCGAGACGAGGGAAGCACTTCCATACGACATCAAATATTAAACCTCCAGTTTATTCTGCTTGCTGCTTTGCTATTGGCTTTTCTTGACAAGGCCCGCCCTGCTCTGCCTCTGATTGGCTACATTGCACTTCTTGATGCGTCTTGACCATAGACTGTAGTATATATTTAGTAGATGGTGGACACCAAAGAAAAAATCTGGCTTTCTAGGCCGCAAGAATCCAAAAACAGCATGCAAATTCCCGGAGAGACTGACTTATGAACGACTCTCAGTGTGGTGGTGTATTTATCTGCAGAGACACTGCCCTCTGTCTGTATTTTCTTATTTCCTTCTTATGTTGCTGTGTACAGGATGTTCCCTGGCACAGAGCACAGGTGAGGTCACGATTTTATGAAAAGGTTGTGACCATGTGCCAGACCATGAGCAGCACATATCCAAGAGGAAGCTACAAAAATCAGACAAAACACAAAGATAGCAAATCTGGTTCTGCTTTCATTTATCCTGTTCACTAACGGTAGCGTGGTTGGACGGTAACAGTGTCTGCTGTTTCTTCTCAATAAGACTGATCCAACCCTCATGGTACACATTTATATTATATTTTCAAACAATGTCAAAAGTTAATACTTGTTGTTAAACAATACTGAGAGTCTACAGCTCTGTAGGGACAGGGAAGCTTTGAGCTAATTGATAACATCAGCATGGCCACATGTTCACAATAACAGTGCAAAGATCCCAGAGTTCAGCAGGTATAATGTTCTCCATGTTCACAATCTTAGTTGAGTAGTGAGTTACATGCAAACATTTGCTGATCTGCACTGATGGGAATGTCATTAGTTTCACTGGTTTTTGGTCATAAACCAAAGCATTAGAAAATAATGTGGATTTTTTGACCCGATGGCTGCACTAATGGAAAATTCTTCAAAGTGATTACAGCGGCGCCAAATTAAGTAAGAATTCATCGAATAATTGTTCAGACATTTAATTCAAATGTAAACCTGCTGGTTGTGCTCGAGGAAAAGTCAGGGGATCACCAAAGTCACAACGAGTCATCCTCTGGAAACCATGAACGTCTGTGCAAAACAAAATGTTTCCAGTGCCAAACCTAGTGCATTCATTGCTCTAAGCAGGCCTCCCCCTCCTGATTTTTTTTTTTTTTAATTATTATTATTATTACAAACAAGAAGGAGACTTTACTTAGAAGACAACACAAAAAAAGAACCGAGCAAGCAAACAAAAATTATGGATAGCAAAAGAATATGGTATGTGCAGATTTGCAAATTTCACTGCCTTCATTTTTTCTTTTTAAATTTTATTTCTATTTTTTTTTTTTTTGTATTGCACGCCAGATGACTTTTGCCTTTTCATTTTCTCTTACTCTAAAGGTGTGTGTCTTCATACTGTTTTTCTTTATCAGAAAATCAATGCCAGGGCACAGCGGAGAGCTTCTAGTGCTTCATATAAAAAGCACCCCAGCGTTTTTGTTTTGTTGAGATGATGTACACTTGGGTTTGCTTCTATGACAACAATATCTTTTGTTTTCTGGGGGCTTTTTGCCTTTAATTGATAGGATAGTAATAAGTCATGTAGCAAGCATGACATGTAGCAAGGGGCCACAGGCTGGAATCACACCCAAGGCCACTGTGGCAAGGACATTGCCCCCGCACATGGGACACCTGCTCCACTCACTGAGCCATTATGGGGTGCCGTGTGTAAAGTGTCTCACGCTGAAAATAACATCAACATTTCGCCACATTTAGCTTCAAACAATGTTTAAAAAAGTGGTGTGAATTTTTTAACGTCACCTTTTACCACATTTACAGCAATATTTGTTAACTTAGAAATATATTAAATAGTTAAATCTAAATATTAAATCTAAATCTAAATGTTAAATCTAAATGCTAAATCTAAATCCAAATGTTAAATCTAAATATTAAATCTAAATCTAAATGCTAAATCTAAATGCTAAATATAAATCTAAATGTTAAATCTAAATATTAAATCTAAATCTAAATGTTAAATCTAAATCTAAATGTTAAATCTAAATATTAAATCTAAATTTAAATGTTAAATCTAAATCTAAATGCTAAATATAAATCCAAATGTTAAATCTAAATATTAAATCTAAATCTAAATGCTAAATATAAATCTAAATGTTAAATCTAAATATTAAATCTAAATCTAAATGTTAAATCTAAATCTTAATATTAAATCTAAATGCTAAATCTAAATGCTAAATATAAATCTAAATGTCAAATCTAAATATTAAATTTAAATCTAAATCTAAATGTTAAATCTATATGTTAAATCTAAATATTAAATCTAAATCTAAATGTTAAATCTAAGTGTTCTGGGTGAAACTTAATATTTAGCTAATATGCAAATTCACACTGCTGGTCACCGGAAGTACCAAAATAAAAGCTCGAGATGGTCAGACTGTGTTTATAGAATCAAATAACGAATTAAAACCAACATATCGGGGGAAATGAACACTTGGAACATACATTAGCGTGATAATAACTACCTAAAATAACAAGAAACATGTCTGGAGAAATTTTATTTGACGTGTACTTGTGTGAGTTGTTGCTGAAAAGTTGAGATTTTGAAAATTCATCCAGAATGACACCCCCATGCAAAGATCACCCCCCTGTGACCCTTCATTTGTCTGTGAGGGAATTTTTGAATTTTGGAAATGGGCAAAAATGTCCAGGGGTAAGAGGGTCGACTACACAGTTAACAAGCTTACAACGTGTACAGTGCTAAAAGCACAACACTCACCAGCAACATCCAGTGTCCACCGGCCAATCTGCACCCACAAACTGACTTCTCTGTCTTTGTTGTAATAGTTTCTGATTGACATATGATACAGTAGCTAAAGGAATTGTGGCCAAACAAAAAAGATGAAGCACTCTGAAAAAGATGTTGGACGTGGCTCTTTTTCTCAAGGCCACATACGCTCTCTCCTCATCGGGGACAATTGAAAAACTACGGCGGCTATGTGGACACAGGCCGTTACACTCAACTCCACCCTCTCTATGTTGTAGCATGTTCTGACTGTAGTGATCACACACTGATGGACGTATTAAACCGACACAGACTAATTGTTAGCATTAAGTCTTTGGATCATTTTAACCTTATGTTAAATTATTTTGTGATTTTACAGGAATATTCGCCACTGGATGTTGCCGTGATAGAGTCGTGCTGCTACCCAGACAGGAAATACAGCTGCATCTTGAGAAACAGGTAATAAATTTGTTTTATTGCCCAACAGATTGAAGATGTTGAGAAAAGTCTTTAAGGATTTTGGGAATACTTTCAGAACAGCTCTAAGTTTTGTTAAGCAAACTTTTGTGTATCTGTTTTTCAGATTGTTATGGTAACACCTGGAGCACGGACTGTTTCTAATACACACAGTACAGCATGTGCTCACACACACACAGATGCACACACAGGCCTACACAGAGGGCAAAATTATGTATTCACCAAACTTCCATCCTCTTCCCACACAAGTCATTTCTCTCTGTCAGTGTGCGGAGGTGATGTAACAGGCCCGTGTAAACAAGCCCGACACGGAGAGAGAAAACGAAGGCAGAAAAAAACACTGAAGCCTCTGAAGCTTGTGTGTGTTTGTTTGCATCCACCCTCACAACACAAACACACACACAGAGAGAAATATGTTGTATTCATATTTAAGTTCCATTGACTCATCAAAGAAATGTGTCTTTTCCACTTTGGGCTCAGCGGCTTCCATCCCAGACATAATAAACAAACATGCGGAGTTTCCAACACACCAAAGTGGAGGCATTCATCAGCTTGGGGGGATACTGGACACTGCCACTGGTATGGGAACCTGTCCTGCGCCGTGACCTTTACATACTGAGCTGACAGCGAACGTCAACCCGTAATGGTTAAAGTGACACAAGTCTGCTTTAAGAGTTCGCTGGAAAACCTCCCTGTCACGACTATTAAAAAGTCATAGGGCTGGTCGGAGGTGCGGGAGGAGGGAGAGGGTGACGGGAGGGAAAAGGCGAGCAACAGCAGGTGAGAAACAGATCAAAAACAAGTCAGTGGAAATAAAGGACAAACAGGGGGTGAGGGAAAGAGGGAGAGGTGTTTGTCACAAGCACGGAGCCAGGGAAATATGAGGAACTGCCCGTCCTATCTTAATATCTTAAAGGGTAAGGTCAGTGTTTTTCAACGTTGACCCTATTTCTCATCTATTTGTGACTGAGTGACTCACGGTAATTTTGAAAATTGTCTTGTGTTCAGTCACTGCGGCCACAAAACAGGCTGCACTGTAGCCACTTGGAGCTTGTTCGCACCGTCAGTTTACGTCCACTTGAAGTTTTTGTTTTTGTCACTGACAGGCTCAGATTGCTATTGTAAGTGTCAGGCAATATTATGGAAAGGATCCCGACAGAGATAGACAGTAAGATTCTTTTTGTTTAACCAGAAACAGTCCCAAAGTCGCTATCGCCAAACCTGCCTGACTTCCATTTAAATAAACAGTCATTGTATCATCCTAAAATACACTGAAAAATCGAAAGTGATCTTGGTTCGTCTTTCCACTGTCCCGACGGTCACCAGTTCTGGTTTTGTTAAAACAAACCCTTAATTCACCCGGCTAGATATGAAGATATGCTGGCTCTGTACTAGTATACGTCACGCAACAAATATTCTCTTTCTATTACTAACACACTTTAAAACTCACCAGACCAAGTTGCCCAAATCACGGGGCTCTCATTGAAAATGAATGACTTTGTTTAGGAAGCTCTGGTTGCTGTTGGTGTGAACATACAGTAATAGTCGACCAAAAGTTATTCGAGCACAGATTTAAGGTTGGCAGCAGCAACATGAATGGCTGAAGGAGATCATGACAAAGTTTGATTAGCTAACTAGGAGAGGAAACACTGAGTCAGTTGATAGAGAGAGACTTGTGAATGTATTTAGCAAAAAAAAAAGTCTTCTTGACTGAACTTACGCTGAGCGGCATTTGTACGTTTCATACATATATCAATATCAATATCAGCTCCATTCTGCTTAACTTAGACCTGTTGTCCTCGTTCGTGTACATCTTGTTTGTGTGACATCTAGTGGTAGCAAAAGCACAGTACACTATTACAGGTGAAAACAAGATGGCAGCCATCTCTGCCAAGTCAGTCTGCAGCTGATCCCGACACAAAAATGGGCAAGGTACAAAACCTGAACAAAGTTTGATTAGCTAACTAGGAGAGGAAACACTGAGTCAGCTGATTGGTGGAAGAGGTGGAAGTGGGATAGAGAGAGTATTGTGAATGTATTTAGCAAAAAAAAAAGTCTTCTTGACTGAACTTACGCTGAGTGGCATTTGTACGTTTCATACATATATCAATATCAATATCAGCTCCATTCTGCTTAACTTAGACCTGTTGTCCTCGTTCGTGTACATCTTGTTTGTGTGACATCTAAATGGTAGCAATGCACAATCTAAATCTAAATATTACAGTTAAATCTAAATCAGATCTCTCTAAGTCAGTCTGCAGCTGATTAAATCTAAATGGGCAAGGTACAAAACCTGAACAAAGTTTGTGGTTGAAACCTGTTTATGTACGATAAATAATGTTTGTAGTTTGATATCTATGGGGTGCCGAATGTAAAATTTCAGTCATACTTTTCTAGCTATATCTAGATATATTTTGAATATTTAGCTAACTTTTCTCACATTTAAATCATTTTCTTCACATTTGAGGTAGAAATTAAGTGGTGAATCTAAAGCTAAATGTTAAATCTAAATGCTAAATCTAAATGTTAAATCTAAATCTAGATGCTATATCTAAATCTAAATGTTAAATCTAAATCTAAATGCTAAATCTAAATGTTAAATCTAAATGCTAAATCTAAATCTAAATGTTAAATCTAAATCTAGATGCTATATCTAAATCTAAATCTAAATGTTAAATCTAAATCTAGATGCTATATCTAAATCTAGATGTTAAATCTAAATCTAAATGCTAAATCTAAATCTAAATGTTAAATCTAAATCTAGATGCTATATCTAAATCTAAATGCTAAATCTAAATCTAAATGTTAAATCTAAATCTAGATGCTATATCTAAATCTAAATGTTAAATCTAAATCTAAATGTTAAACCTAAATGCTATATCTAAATATAAATGTTAAATCTAAATCTAAATATCGCATACAAATTTGACCAATCTAAACAAGAATAACAAGCTAAGATGCTGTTAATTAGCAAAATATTTGTTTGAGTACATTGGGACCTTGTCATCATCACGTATCTGGACACTGAGACTTTATTATTGCAGCATTTCACACAGGCCAATTAGGAGTGACAGAATGTTCCAGACAAAAAGGACATTCCTAGCTTGGAGTGTGACGCAAGGAAAATTCAAAATTCACAAAATGAACAATGTTCAGGCATTTGAAATGAACTGTTTTATATTTTATTACACAGTTGTTCCTATCAAAAATAAACCCAACGTCCCCATATAAGGATATCATTGAGATTAATGCTTAATTTTGTATACTTATCAGATCCTACTGATCTCAAATAGCTAGGAGAAATTAAAAATGCATGCCAAACAAAAGCTCAGGTCTCAGGAGGATATGGGCTGAATTTATTATCAGGAGGTGAAGAAGAGTCATCACAATGTTTTTAGAAGCTTTTTAGCCAAAAAAACATGGATGTTTTTTAGCGACCAGTGTTTCCACTGGAGATATTGCCAAGAAAAGTCAAATTTTTTTTACCAAGCCATCACTTCTTCTGGAATAATGCCACAAAAATCAGGTATTTTAAGCCAAAACATGATGTTTTCCCAACATAAATAAGTGGATTTTTTAACCACAGGTTGAAGACAGCAGTGTCGAAACATAAATAAAGTTACAGCGCATCTGCTTTATAATAACAGATAAATCTAATGTGTCCATGGTTTGTAGAACCGCACAATGCCAATAACGATTCCAGTGATTGTGTTTCCCAAACTGAGATAAGATAGAATTTCAGACTAATGCAGTTTCTGTAATGAGTCCCCTGGAGAGTAAAGCGAGGTCAGTGGAACAAAAGCAGCTCACTTTTCACGTCTGATTCTTTGCCTCAGAGAGCAAAACATGAGTCAGGCAGAAAAGTGGTGGGAAGCTTTGTGTGTGTCTGTGAGAAAGAGTGTGTTTATACATGAGGGGAATGGAGGTGGAGAGGAGGACAGGTGCGGAGTGTTTGTTCAGGACAGCTCCTGCCACACCTGCTGCGGCACTCCTCTGACTCTTTGTAGGCCACAAACACACACAGGCCAGTATTTAAGATCTTTATCATGAGAATGCATTAATGTCATTTGAGTAATTCAATGGTGCACATTTTTTAAAACATCAAATCTTCAGTCTGAAGGTCCCTCCTCTGTCCACTGTTGAAAATCTCACTCTTAAATGCAAGGTGGCAGGTGTCCTTTCTGTCAGGTGTGACTTTTATGAGAGAGCGGGGGAGTCTGTCATTGTTTTCTGGTGCTAAAAATAGATTTTATTGGCATCCTGGTATTCTAATGGTTACTGTGCATAACACATGACCAACCAGTGTTGTTTCTCATACCCCTCTTTCTCCATGTATCCTGTTCGTCCATTCTCATGAACGTGTTTTCTCAAGAACGCCCTGAGGTTATTTCCTTAAATCTGGCACAAAGGTCCACTTGGATTCAGGGGTGCACTGCTGTGATTGTGGTGGTCAAAGGTCAAAGGTCAAGGTCAAGCAAAGGAGTTACACAAAGCATGAGATGGACAGGCAGTTTGGCGCAACTGTCGTGGTGAAGAGGGAGCTGAGCCAGAAAGCAAAGCTCTTGATTTACTGGACCATCTGTGTTCCAGCCCTCACCTGTGGTCATGAGCTCTGGGTAGTGACTGACAGTGGATACAAGCAGCTATGTTTCCATCTGGCCTGGGAACGCCTCGGGATCCCCCAGGAGGAGCTGGAAAATGTTGCTGGGAAGAGAGACGTTTGGAGTACTTTGCTTAGCCTCTTGTTCCCATGACCCGGCCTTGGGTAAGCGGATAAAAATAGAGGGATTAAAAAAATCACGTTATTATGATAAAATAATGAAGTGCTGACATTTTATATCCAAAAGGTCAAAGGTCAACTCCACTGTGACATCATAATGTTCTGCAGAAACACTTTTCTGGGCGCTACTCAACGCCATAACTCATAAGCACAAGGGCAGACACTGAATTGGTGACTCTAATCCTGGGTGTCCATCTTAAACTCTGCGGATCGTCTAGATCTCCTGATTGAAGATGTGTATGAAGGATCCAGTTTGGAGCTTCTTAGCAGCAACATCCACATTTAAAGCACCGTGTTACCGGCTCACCCTCTCCCTCTTTTAAAGGCCCTGACACACCAAGCCGACAGTTGGTCATCAGTCAAAGTCGGGCCATCGGTGAGTGTCTGTCGCCCTAGTTTTTGCAGTGTGTCCTGCACCGTTGGCACTTCGGCGTCAGCTGCTTTTCGGCCGATTGAGCATGTTGAATCGGCGGTGGAGCTTGTCGGTGAGAGAGATCACTTTAATTGGCTGTTCAGGTTTTATTTCCTCGCCCCTGTAGCGAGTGAATCTACCTGTAGTGAAACCGGGGCTAACCGGTGCTTCCTCCTCAGGCTCCACTTCACTCAGCTGCCCGATAAACCCGCTGCTTCTTCCCACTTTAACCTGAATAACAAACCGGAGCTAGCTGGGAGCGGCTAGCGGAGCGTTAGCCGCAGCATGACCGGAGGGAAGCACAGCCAGTTAGCCTCCGCTAGTCTCTGAGCTAGCCCCGGCTCTCCGTTTGGATCCAACCGGAGCACCGAGCCCTGGTTTGTTATTCAGGTTAAAGTGGGAAGAAGCAGCGGGTTTATCGGGCAGCTGAGTGAAGTGGAGCCTGCGGAGGAAACACCGGGACTGTCTGGATGTAATAGTCCGTGGAGGTGCTGCGGTGCTCGGCTGCACAGATAGGAAACCCCTCGGCTGACAGGATGTACCACTCTCTCACTCCGCTCTCTCTCACGCAGGCGCAGAACGTACGTGCTACTTGGCCGTCGGATGTAGTCCGTGTCGTGTGTTCAAATGCAACTGACACAGGGCGACGTGAGGCGACGTGAGGCAACGTAGACGACGAAACAGTTGGCTTTCATCGCCACTAGTTCTTTGATGTCAGTTTGGTGTGTCCGCACCTTAAGCGCGGTGGCCTTGTGGGTGACCTGTGAGGGTGTGACGTGTACTTCATTGTGTGTGTGGAGGGGAGCAGCTCTCAGGGCAGTCGTGGTGAAGACGGCAGGCGGCAAAGAGTGAAGATAGTCAGCAGAATTAAGTCTAGACAAGCTCAGGGCTCCTGTTCAACCTGTAATAAAGCCATTGTTGTGAACAGCACCTGAATGTCTCGCCATCCTCCCTTCTGCAGAGTGGTCCAGACCGCTTGAAGCTAGTTACTAGCTAATAACAAGCAAAGCTAAAATTGATATTCATCAGCCAGCGTGTTCCCAACTATGGTTCGGAGCTGGTAAACTGTCACTGAGAAGAGGTAACAATTGTCCACTGTAATAACGACACGTGAGTCTGTACAGACATGGATGCAAACCGCAACTGCAACTTGACTTGTTGGCGCAGGCATAAAACCACGAGGCACCAGTTCTAGGTCTCATTGTTGTCTGCACGTGCGCCTCGACAACTCCGTTCTTTCTGAAAATGGCACTACAGACATGCACATATATCATTTTCTCCCTCAATGTGCAGCACATGGGTGTGTACGTGTGTGTGTGTGTGTGTGTGTGTGTGTGTGTTTGTGACTGAGATATAAGACGACTGAGAGAAACAGAAAGTGCACAGCCTGTTCCAAAACACAAGAAATGGCAAAGAAAAACAAGCAAAGCGAGAGTGCCAGTAAGAAAGGATGAGAGGAGGGGGGGCGAGGAATTTAAGTCCCAAAGTTATTTTTAAACCAAGAACAGGAACTCTACTGTTGACTTCCCAAACACTGAAACATAGATCGTTATAAGAGCAGAGCTGGGAAAAGGAGACAGGGAGGGCACACAAAAACTCACACACAGCTGTCAGGTGTGCCATCCAATCCGATACACAGGGCGCCAATGTTTGCTATATTTCATGCTCACAAATTCACACTCTCATCAGGACGTGCGGCTGCGTCCTTTAATGTAAATAAAAGTGTTTTGGAACATTCAAGACCTCAAATCTTCAAGGAGAGATGAGACAGGCATTCGTTTGAACTTCTATTTGTACATTCCTGTTTTCCCATGTATATATATATCTATATATACATATATCGCATTTGGCTTAATTGACTATAATC
Organism: Epinephelus fuscoguttatus; assembly: GCF_011397635.1. NCBI lineage: Eukaryota > Metazoa > Chordata > Actinopteri > Perciformes > Serranidae > Epinephelus > Epinephelus fuscoguttatus. The sequence continues at coordinate 35,859,179 of NC_064770.1, forward strand.
AGGACATGGTATACATAAGTAAGAGACATTTCAGAATAACCCAATTACAGGCCAGTGGTGAGCATATTGGAGTCGCAGCATTTAAAAAAAGGGACATGTGAGGAGACTTAAACATCGCCATGGGTACAATTTCACACTAATTAAAATAAATACAAGGTCATCGACTGTAATCATTTTCTTGGCGCAATCGGCTCAACGTACATCGTGTGCTTTTCCACCAGGCTGTTATTATCAAATAAAAACGTCGAGGTTTAAGGGGAGTGAGCCGGGACACACACAAAAGCGGGAGGGGGAGCGTTCTGTGTACGCAACGCACACACACCCTGCCATTCATGCGTGCTTTGTCACGAGCTGTTATGAAACCTCAGCTTCATCAATGGCTGTTGTATTCCCAAAGTGCCGGCTGGTGCAGGACGGGAGTGGGAATAAACAGACACACAAGAGGAGCGAGATCAGGTGCAGCAGTTATGATGATCCCAGGAAGTCGTTATCGGTCAGGAGACATGTTTGCGTCACAGAGTATCATTTCCTCTTGACCTTTAGCCTGGGTCGGCGCCTTCTGTGATGAGCGAGGTCAGCCTTAGCACGCACTGCAGGCCCTGGCTCTCCTGACGGGGTCAAAGGAATCTGGGTCACCTGTACCTGTTCGTCAGTGGATATGCTGATGCTACCCACCCCACCAACCACCCAAGGCAAGGTCACGCCCTCCCCTCTGGATCCCCCCCCTTCCCTCTGCGTCTTCGCCCTCCCCTCACCTCCGAGGTGTCACAGAGAGCACCCTTGTTCTAGCTCTCTCCTCCTTTCCACCGGGACCCCTCAAAAATCCCAGATATCCCTGCAATTTCCGGTGCAATGTTTATTTGGCGGACAGAGGGCTGGGGGGCGAGCTGCCTTGAAAAAAGAGCCTCACTCACAAACAGTTTGGGCTGCGTTCGAGGGTAAACATGTGCAGGAGGGGTACGCGAGGCGAGCGGTAAGAAGGACTGAGGCTTGTGTGTTCTGGTCCTGACACACAGATCCCACCTCAGCAGGGACACAGAGCCACGCTCTGTTCAGGCCCCAACGGCCACAGTCTAATAAACATCCCCCCGCCGCCTCCTGTCTGTACACTGGACGGCGCCCTCTGCTGGAGAAATCAGGACACGACACAGGAAAACAGGGCAAAACAAACACACCAGTGGCCTGAAATAAACATCTCTCTCAACGCTGTAATTACTTAACAAGTGGGACTTGTAATTTCAAGCACCACAGTCGGTACAGGGGACGGGCGCAACACCACCAACACTTCTAGACCAGAGGTTCCCAGCCTTTGTTCTCCAGTGTGCCCCACAGAACCTGGATCTTACTAAAATATTGATTATACAACAAGCAACCCAGTCACCAGGAAAAATATTTGCTTTGAACTTCAATGCAAACCATGGATACTTTACATCTGTATGTTATTGAGTAACAGATACATACGCTGTGCTTAACGTGTGGGTAGGTTTGGGCACAAACACCACTTGGTTATGGTTAGGAAAACATCATGTTTTGGCTTAAAATACCAGTCTTATTAAGAGTTTTTTATCAGTTCAGACGCCACTTCAAACTTACTGACCCTTCACTTGTTGCAAAGAACCCAATGTTTTTTCCGTCTACAATAGATGCAGCATTTGACACATGGTTAAACAATGGAATCGCCTCACTATGTGATCTCAATATCGATGGCACTTCCACCTCTTTTGACCAGCTAGTTGAAAAAATTTACATTCCTTGAGTACACTTTTACAGATATTGCAGCTCCGAAGCTCTTTAGCTTCTCATTTTGGGTGTCAAATCTACGAACTACTCAATGCTTGTAATCTTGCAGCTTTGGACTCTTTAAAGCAGAGATCGGAGGAGGATACTGGAGAGCAGATATCAGACAAGGTGTGGCATAAAGCTTTTCAAAAAATGTGTTTTTCCTCTATTTGTCTGAGACACACTGTTGTTCAGTTTAAGACTGTACACTGACTCCACTGGTCCAGAGCTCCGCTGGCTAAGATTAGCAGTGATATTGAGCTTACGTTTGACAGGTATAAACAGCCTTCAGCCACTTTATGTCAGATGTTCTGGTCATGTCCGAAACTATTTCATTTCTGGGCTTTAACACAAACCCTTTCAGCAGTGTTTAGACAGTTGGTTGCCCCATCTATGTCCACACTCCTCTGGATGTTAACAGTAGAGCCTCTTTCTGCTCACTTCTGGTCAGAAAGCTCATCCTGTGTAAATGAAAGGACTCTTCACCTCCAACATATGGACACTGGGTTAAGGGGGCGATCACACAGACGCTTGAAATGCTGGAAGCGCTTTTTCAATGCGTGCTAGCTACTGCCGTCTGACGCTCAAAAGGTTATATTCTGTTCTATTCATGGCACTGTCCCTGCTGGAAACACAGCAACGTCTCAGTAAAAAACAACTGCTCTTTGTGGCACTATCCTCGGTGGAAACACGGCGTAAGGTTGCTAAAAAACACTCATATTTGATGGACTAAAAGGCAACTGGAAACACAGCGATGACTCTACAAAACTACCAGTTTGTGTTGTTTATTGGTCTCCAACAGTGGTCTGTATTGTGGCAGGTGTCTCAAGCTCCAACACATTCTCACTCCGACCTCGTCACATATTGATGTTTTGGTCATGGACTTTCTACGTCCACATACAACGTGCAAGGTACCCTGGGTGTGTTGGTTGTTGACGTTCAGAGACACCGTGTCAACTTCAGCCTGTTACATGCATTGTCTTCTTTCAAAATACACTTCTGTTTTCACAGGAAATTAATGTTAACATACAGTCTCTTTCAAAATAAAACACACTACGTTGGTACAACACTGCAAATTGAGTTTTTTTTCCCTTCAACAACAAACGCATATGGTTACGGTTAGGCAACGAAAGCATGTGGTTAGGTTTGGGACACAACAACGGGGTTTGGCTTTAGAATCTTACGGGACATGAACACCACTCTCTTGGGTGAAAGTCGATGTTTGTAGTACCTGCCCGTCCCTTTCAGACTTTCGCCACCTCAACTTTGGTCCTTGTCCCGCCATGTTTCCCCCTGATGCCTCCGGGCGCTTTTAAACTATAACAACAACCGGCCGCATATCATACTGTTAAAGGATGCCTTTTTTTTTGTTGGTTTCTGACACCGCAAGTCACTGCCCAAGTGCTATATTTCGATGACTGAGTGAGACCGTGCTCGTCTCACCTAGGTGTCACGTCATCCAACATCCCCCCCACCTCCTGATGACAAAGTCAGCTCTCAACTTGAAACTATATCATACATATGAAACGTACAAACATATCCGTGATTTTAAGAAATGCACAATGCTGACATTATTTTTTTGGCATCTGGGCTGATCTAACACGTGAGCCACTTTGCCAGATGTCATCAGACTGTACAGATGTTAATGTGTCCACCTCTTGAATAATCCAAGTAAAAATACAGATTAAAATCATGTGTAGGAAAGTAATCAAGAAGGCATGAAATGAAGGTTTCCATAATGTTTTAATAAGTTTAAAGAAATCAGTCAAGAGCCAGTGAGAACATAACCAGACATAAATCCAGTCAGTGCACAATCAGAGCCTCTAGAGCTGAGAGTCTGTCCTCTGAGTGGCCGACAGCGTCTCACTTCCTCCTCAGTGAGAGCGGCTGCAGCAGCGGCACAGGTAAACGATGGATGGAGGGGTCTGTGTAGGTGCAGGGTGAAGGCGGCGGGGAGTTTTCAGGCAGCAGGAGGGGCACATGTAGGAGAGAGTCCGACTGACAGAGGGGAGGCAGGAAATGAGGTCGTCTGTCTCTCCTGTAGCTTGCCTCTTGCTGTTTGGTCACTCCCCTGCACCTGGATACAAAGAGCCGCTGCTGCTGCCGTTGGTTGTTTGTCGTGACAGAGTCCTTGTCATTTCTATCTGCAATGCCCAGACTTTGCAACCACTCACAGAGCCGGGCATCTTCCTCTTTCTCAGTGAGTGATGGCACTACATATTTATGTTTCCCAGCACAGTCCACCTTAAAGCTCCTCTTTCTCCTCTTCTGCTGCTGCTTGTCTTTGATCGCAGGATCCTCTGATGTCTGAAGTGGAGTCACCCATCTGCCCTGCTTGCCTCTGTCTCTGCCACTGGCTCCTGCAGATGGACAGAGGTGAGAAAACAGCTGTCTGTCCTGCTGCACCCGAGGGCTCGCTAACCATGTGGCTGGAAAACCCCCTGGCCTGAACACAGCTCCTCTTTGTAGATCTGAGTCCACCTCAGGCTGAAAGGCATCCAACACTGTGCCGGACTGAATATCCTCTGAGAGCGCATCGTTGCACCCCAGTGGGCATACAAGTGTACGAGCATGGTGGCCCGTCTGTATGTCGTTATAGGTGTGTGTACCTGAAGCTTCAGTGGTGTGTGTGTTTGCAGGCAGCACAGCTCTGGATCTGCAGAATATAGAGCGGAGTCGTCGGTGTGGGGGCAGATTGGCAGAGAGCCCCGGCGGCCCGATGCTGCGAAACAGCGGAGGAGGTCGAAGGACAGAGGAGGGTCTCGAAATTCCAACTTTCCTCTCGATGTTTTTATGCATCCTGTTTGAAGGGTTCAGATGCTTCCTGTGCAGAGATCCACAGCAGTCCAGAGTGAAGGGGATCAGAGAGACCACTACTCTTCACTGATTCACTCTCCAAAGTTTAGTCTCCACAGTGACAAAATGTGGCAAAAGAAAAATAATGTGTCAGCCATACAACACAGATGGAGTCTGACTCTTCATCCTTACAAGAGGATACTTGCGGTCGTCATTACAGATGACTGTACCTCTTAGTAGAAATGGCTCAAAGCACAAGGGTACTCCTGTCTTCATCGTCTGGTCCTGGTGGACATGGTTTACCACACTGACTTCATGCTTCAGTAATCGTCTCGTCTGTCGGCTCATCTGAGTTCCTCTCTGTCCAGTGTGTTGTTTCAGTCTTTTTGAGTCTGACTTCACTGAGCTCTGGATGACACCCATCTCTACTCCAAACAACCCACTCACCTCCTCTCTCTTTCATCCTGTTGCCCTCTGGGACATGAAAGGCGCAGACCATCGACTATTCCATCTCTAAATAAATCATGAATTAATCGTGCAGTGAGCAGGGGACATTCTCCATTTGTCAAAAGGAAAAGATCCACACACAACTTATTACATTTTTAATTTTCTATATTCATATTAACACAAACAAAAATGCAAAGTGTTTATCCAGGTTGTGTTATTACAGTTTTACAGTGAAATATGTCTTAAATTACATTATCCTGCCCAGAATCCAAAGCACCTCCTGAAATAGAAATTAAATAATTATAAATTGACACCCTAATTATCTTTCTTGCTGAAAGTTAGATGAGAATTGACACCATTTTCATGTCTGTATGCTAAGGATGGTGCCAGAGTCAGGACACAATTAGCTTAGCATGAAACAAAACGTCATCGTCAACTACTTAAAAAGATGCATGCAATTTTTTTTTTTTACATTTTCAAGTCAGATGGAATTAAAATATGTAAGTTAGAATATCGTAACTAAAATAATTTGACCACTAACTTCTGTATTAATATGAAGTTGGTTCAACTTAATTAAGTTTTTCTAGGTCAGAGCAAGTCTTGTTGGTTGTACTAAAGTTTATCAACCTTATTTTTTTCTTAGGTTGAACAAGTGGATATTTTTTTTTAGAGTGAAATGTTTCAGGGGGGTTGTAGATAACACTTAAAATAAAGACATTTTTCAGCATCAAACAATTACATTTGTTTCATTTTTGTGTGTTAAGCCCTTTTCACACAGAGCGCGCAAAGCACAGACCTCCGCCGACGAACCCATTCAGTGTGTATGTGCTACCGTGGCGCAAGAGCGCACCGCTCTGCCGGCGTGCGAGAGGGCACATGCCACGGCGTCTGTGCACCGCCAGCCTGTGCTGGAATTGAAAATGTTTTAATTTCACCACAAAGCGCTGTGACGACACCTCGGCACGTCCAATAGCAGAGAAGAGCCTGAAGTAGACCCGGAAGCGGTCACCATGGAGCTGTAGCTCCTGAACGAGCCTGTACTCCCCCAAATCCTGTCTTGCGCGCCTTGGTGGGCGCCACGAAAAATCGCGCTCTGTGTGAAAGAGGCTTTAGTCAGTTCACAACTTAGTTTACGAAGCTGTTCAAAATTTAACATAATCTTTGTTTTCTTTACATTTTTAAGTAAGATGGAATTAAAATAAGTGAGTTACAGTATCTTAAAGAAAATAATTTGACAACTTAATATCACCACAACTTTTGGATAAATATTAAGTTGGTTCAACTTAATTAAACCTTCCAAGTCAAAGCAAATCTCGTATGTTGTACTAAAATAATTGAGTTTGTCAGATTTCAAAAGACTCATAGGACTCACTCAAGGCCAGAATTGGAGCTACTTAAAAAGATGCATGCAAATAGTTACCCTTTTTTTTTTTAAGTTGAACCAAAGGATATGTTTTTAGAGTGAAATGATTCGTGGGGTTAGTAGCTAAAACTCTCAATAAAGGTTTTCAGCATAAAACAATTTGTTTCATTCTTGTGTGTTCATCAGTTGATATCTTAGTTTAAGAAGTTGGTCAAATTTTTTTTAAAAAAACTTTACTTACATTTTTAAGTAGAATTGAATTAAGATGAGTAGATTAGAATATCTTAAATAAAGTAATTTGACCACTTAATATCGGCACAACTTTTGGATAAATATTAAGTTGGTTCAACTTAATTAAGTTTTTCTAGGTCAAAGAAAATCTTGTTGGTTGTACTAAACTAACTGAGTGTGTCAGCTGGAGCTACTTTCAAAGATACATGTAGTGTAAACGGACTGTCCTGTACTTCCTCATCTGACCAGGCGAGGGCGCCGCTCAGAGCGCAGCGGACATGAGAGGCGCTAAAAAGCAGCTCTGTCCCTTTTTCTATCTGCGGCATTAAAGCGGAAGTACTTCACTGGTCCGCCAAGGCCGAGATCACCGCGACCAGAGCAGCAAGGTAAACACTGAAAACACATCCTATTCTTTTATTCCACCTCCGCTGTGTGACATTTAGGAGTGTGTTTAGAAACTGTCCGGGCCGAGTGTATGTGTGTGTGACAGCGCGAGGAGGAGACGGAGGGAGAGGTTAGGAGGAAGAGGAGGAGGAGGACGACGAAGAGGGCAAAGTCATACGTAACGTAGGTTATGGGAGCAAATGAGGCGCCGGGTTAGCAAACATAAGAAGCTGTGAAAACACTGAGACTGAGGCAGAGACTAGATGGTAATGAGGAAATATTAATTAAGACACTTATTTAAACTCTGTTTGTTCATGTGTGTGTGTGAGTGTGTTTTAACAGCAGAGCAACATGGCTTCAGACAAACTGTTAATCAGAGCTGGACTGTAACCAAGTACTTTTACTCAAGTACTTCTGTAGCTGAATACCTCCATTTTATGCTACTTTATATCCTCCACACCTCAAAGGGAAATACTGTACTTTGTACTCCACTTTAATTATATGAATGTCTTGCTTATAACTGTGTTATGTCTGTATAACTGTGCCCAGCCTGCATGGACATACAAGACACCATAAACTCATACTAGCCACCAGGACCACAGTGTGGATTATATATTTTAAAACAACAAGACACAATTCACAAACAGAAAACACTCATTCTTGAGAGCTGGGACTAAACCTTATTTTTTGGGTGGAAGATTAAGTTTTACTCTTGAGTTATGTGGGGGAAATGTATTTAAAAAATATTTATTGCAGAAACATATAGTGTAAGAGTCCTGAGAGCAGCTGTTATAACTATAATGTCTTAAATGAGGCACTTTATTGTGTAATCTCATATTATACTTGAAGATAAACACTCATTGAAACACTGAACTTTAAAACTATCCATCAACTCAAAAAGGACCTTTTACAAATTGTCACAGAAAAACTATAATGTTGATCGGTTTGTGGAGGTCCCAGTGTGGCAGCAGCAGGATTGTAAAGAAAGCAGAGGCTAAAGAAGTACTCCAATCAAATCAAGTTTATTTATATATCACATTTAATGTTGTACATGCTGTACAAAAGATAAGAGTGACACACAAATATATAGCGATATAACATGTACACAGATATAAAACAGAATAAAACTGGTAAGAACAAATACAAACGTGAAAAGATTATAAAATATTAAAACCACTACGAACAACCAAAGGCCATTGAAAACATGTACACTTTAAGATTCGTCTTAAAAGTGTCAGTGCAGGAGGAGGATTTAATTGAGAGTGGAAGGCTACACCAGAGCTTTGGAGCAGCTACCACAAAGGCACAATCACAATACCCCGACCTTTTATTCAAGTAAAAGTAGGAGTACCACCGTGTAGACATACTCCATTACAAGCGATAGCCCTGCATTAACAAATGTACTCAAGTAAGAGCACAGAAGTTTTGCACCAAAATATACTTAAAGTTTAAAAAGGAAAAGCTCCCTCTATGCAGAGTGGCCCATTTCACGATGATGTAAATTGTATTACTGGATTATAATTATTGATGCATTCATGTGACTATCACTGTCATGTTGCGGGTGGTGAAGATGGAGCAAATTTTAATTACTTAACCTATAATAATATATCATATTTTGTAGGGATACATGATAATAGTGTCACATCATCAGTATAAGCCAACATACTATATCATTTCTTACTCTGCACAATGAATGAATATTACATACTTTTAAATAGGGCCCAACTGATATGGATTTTTGGGGGCGATGCCGATTCTGATATTATGGAATAAAAAAATCCGATAACCAATATATCGGCCGATTAAATTTTTACGTTTTTCAATTTAAAAAACCCCCGAAATACCTGCTTTTAATGGGTTAAATATAGTTCAAACACTCGTTACAAGGATATAAATCGAAGGAACTATTTTTAAATGCATTTATTATCAGAAATTGTGTGGATCAAGCAGCATATGAACCATTTGAACACAAAATAAATCAAAAATATGATGTGCAAAAAGGCAGTAAACCTCTGGGAAATAAAATAATCATGCAAAGTCTATATGAATTAAGACATTCACATGTATGTTCACCGTACCAGAGTTCTTCTTCTTATTATTGCCAGTTTAACAGAGGTAGGTTATAGTGCAACAAGTAACACAAGGACATAATTTCTAAGTAAAACACCATATTCTCTGCATTTTATTAGTGATGAAAATAAGTGTTAAAGCTATAGTGCGTAACTTCTGTGGCCCCCCAGCGGATAATGCATTATTACAACAAATAAGCTGGCACTTCCGTGTACACAGAGTAACACTCGCTTCACACCGTGTACACAACGCTACACAAGGACGAACACCAGGCTGCTAACATTACATTACATTCATAGCACCATTTCCAAGAAAATAATAAAGTACTAGGTCCAGTACATGTAACAGCAACACATACTACTCATAATATAATTATAAACCAAGTCACTTACTGATCCAACAGCAGCAAGGCAACATCCGTGTCTGCCCTCAGCCCAATTTCTTCCTTCAGGGCTCTCCACCGAGGAAAAGCGACGCCAATACAAATCCTTGTTTACCTTCTCCGTCGGTCACTTTCCTTCTTTGCTAATAGAGCTTCAGCTGAACGTCCAGGCTTTTTCTTTGTGGTAGGATCCACTTCTGAACCGTGTCTCTTGGCCGCTTCTACGCCATGTTGCTTTCACTTTCTACCTGCGCTCTACCTCTTGCTATGACACACTCTGCTCTTCCTCCCCCTCCCTTCTTGTTGTGAGGAAGCATTTCCTGTGCACCAGCGCGGGAATGTCACCGGTCGACACGCATACTAAAAATGATATATATTGAAAAATACTGCGAGATGTTAGAGGAGCCGATCGGCTTTATCAGCATTGTGTCATCTCCTCTAGTAGTGGCTTGGGTGAAACGGACATTTACAGACCTGTAGAAGCCGATTACTCTCTAATGGCTATAATCGGCCGAATAATCGCCCTACTTTTAAAAGTATAATATTTCATGTCTCCATCTGCTGGTGGGCCATCACGATAAGAGTATACATGTGTAACATGATGTTAATTCCACTACAGAAGAGACTTGATGATCGCTAAAATTAGGTGGGGAAAAAAGGAAATATATGTATCAGTTATCATCCAAACAAGTTGTCATATATCGGCATATCGCACAGCAAAAGTTCTAATATCTTGCATCCCCAGTATTAAGCCTTCCTCACAGTGACTTGATGTTTTTCTTAAATAGCTTTTTGTGCAGCTGAAGACTTAAATTCAGACCATGTTATTTGTATATAATAACATACCCAGTTTAATATCCAAGCACACGGCTTAATTCTAAATTAGCTTCCTGAATCTGTAGACCTGAAAATGACCTCCCAAACGACTTGATTAATTCTTTCAGCTCTAATCCTGATCCTCCTGGCCAGTAACGTCTGCCAGTTTTTAATACTGCCGGTAGACGTAGGTGTTTAATAGGATTTAAGATCCTTTTATTTTAAATTAAATAAGACCTGTACCAGTTTTTAAAAGATGTCTCAGTGCTTTTTGCTGCCTAGTAACATGAGTGAAACTTTTCCTGCCCCAAGGGGAAAACATGTGTCACAAAAAACATATAAAAAAACCATCATCTCTGGGAATTTGATGTAGGACATTAGCACCAGTTCCAGACCATGTGATCAGAGCTCATTAAGCAGCTGAGTGGTAAGTGGGACAAATGATGTGGTGCCTCTTTTAGTCCGCACCCTGGGCACGCTTAACCTGCACCCTGAAGGTCAGAGCGCTTACTGAGACCATAAAGAGTGCAGTGGATCTGCTGTGATTTTATGAGCACTGGTCTGTCATGTGATTTTATACTGCACACTGGTTATCTTGCCTCCCAGTTAAACAACCCAGCCCAGTTTGTTCTTGTTTTGCACAGATTCAGATTCAGACACCTTTTATTAATCCCACCAGGGGCCGTTTGTTTGAGCAGCTCTCCCCGCACACAGTGCAGTCGTGCAGTTCATTTTTTCTTCTCTTACTGGTTTCATCATCAGTTCAAAGGCCTATCAGTGCCTTGGCTTTAAAGTCATGATAGAATCTAGTCAAAGCTTGTTTGTGCCTCAGGGTAATGCACATAAATCATACAGGTAAACACACACACACCCACAGTACGCCCTGTGTGTATAGAACGGCTGTAAACATGCAGGCCTTACAGACGCTCTTATGATGCAGTAAAACAAGTGTCAAACTGTCCTGAAATCACAATGACCTTAATCAACATCCTTCTTCTGTGCTCTCACTCAGATGGCTCACAGGCTGCTAGTACGCAGAATCTGGACATCCTCTTTGAAAGACATCCGCTGCCTCCCAGCGTCCACTGCCGCCACCGCCTCCTCGCCTGCTTTTTCCACCTCGCTGCAGTCCGCCACAAGCCGGGTCTCCTTCCTGTCCCCCTCACGCACTCTGCCTCGCTCCCTCCCTCACACTACCCGCCGGGAAGTCTCCTTCAACGTTCAGGACCACGATGACTTCACGGACAGGGTCATCAAGAGCGAGCTGCCCGTGCTAGTTGATTTCCATGCACAGTGAGTATGGCGGGTTGTCGATGACGGTCTGACCTAACAGACCGACTATATGAAAGTATACACTAATTAAAGTGATTAGATGTAATGTGATCCTAAAATGGACTTGAAAAAATGAAGAAATGCATCATCTCCTTGCATCTGAGAATGATGAACATTAAAGTATGATTTCCTTTGATTGACTCAGTGATTGCAGCGCTACAATCTTGTATGTTAAAGGGAAATTTCGGTTTATTTCAACCTGTCTCCTATCGTCCTAAATTTGTTTCAAGTGACTAGTGACATAAAAATAATAGTTAGCATGTTAGCCGTTAGCCTAGATACAGCCGGGGTGCATAGTAGCGTCAGACCTGTTAAAACGTAAGTGGACGGGCAACCTTCAAGTGCAAAGTTAGTCCACTAAACAAGCTTTTTTCCACAAAGACCGCCTCATATCGTTAGGATTGAAACAAATTTAGGACAATAGGAGACAGGTTGAAATAAACCGAAATTTCCCTTTAATTAAAGTGATGTAGAAAAAGGATTAAACCAACTCATAAAGATTGTGCAAACAGCATTAAACACACATAGTGGTGGGTTTTAGATTTGATTTTAAAGCTGGCACTGATTTTGCCTTTAAGGGAAGCTTTGGTATTTTTCAACCTGGACCTTATTTTCCCATGTGTTTGTGTCTGAGTGACTAACAGGAACAACAATGGTTGAAAGTGTTGAGCGAGAGAGCTGTGACCAGCAGCCATGAAACCGGTTGTAATGTAAACACTCGGGAGGTTTGTGTCCTGTAAAAGTACGTCCATTACAAGTGTTTGTTTTTGTCACTGACAGGCTGAGACTACTATTTTAAGTGTCTGATAACATCATGTAAAGGATCCCTACAGAGATGGAGCTTTTTGTTAAACTTTAATGTCATTTTTGTTCAACTAGAAACAGCCCAGAGGTCATCATCATCAAACCCACCAGACTCTGTTTAAATAAACACTAATTTTATCATCGTAAAATACACTTCATTCAGAGTCGACAGCAACAAAATAAAACTTACAAAAACAGTCCTGGTTCATTTTTCCATTGATCCAACAATTTCTAACCCTTGTTTGGTTGAAATTAAACTTTAATTCACACAGTTTTGTCATGTTCACACCGTTACTCTCACAAGTTTGAACGCTAGAGCATTTTTCTGTTGGCTTTCTTCACACAGGAAATTACTGAATCGATAAATGAACGTCGGCTGGTACGTCCTCTGCGTCATGCATCCCCGGAGGATCTCAATGCTGACTGGCTATTGCGGCACGAATTGGTTGCTGGAATTCAGCTTTCCCAACTCTTGTGAATAAGCGTGTGATGCAAAATCAGGATTCTCGCTTCATTCGCAACGTTAATGTGCGTATTTCGCGTTATTTACTGCAAAAACAAAAGTTACCCTTTAAAATGCTAAGTTTAAAATCATGATTTAAGCTCATTAAGGCGTTTGTCTTCTTTCGTGCTTCTTCTCTAATCATTGAAAAGTTTAAATGCTAATCTAGCCATGCTGTGTTTTTTTACATAAGTTAAGTGTTCTGTAATTAACTATCTTGCATGATAAAAAACAGTCTTACTCTCAGCGACCAGGACTGAAGGTCGCTGTGTTGGAGCAGTTTGGGAAATCCTTAAAATCCTGTATCAACACTGATGTGTGGGTGTTGTTTTGGGATTTAGGTACTGACCTTGAGACAGACCTTGTTTTACAGCTGTCCTGCCCCTTTAAATGTCTAGAAGTGTAACATACAATGTGCGTGTGTGTTGCTGTTAAAAATAAACACACATGTACACCACTGACCGGGGGGATTCCACTCTGAAGACATGTGAGGTTACACAACAGTTACTGGAAAGAAGCTGCTATATATACTCTGTCCTATAGAGAGGTCTTCATCTCTGTAGCTTCTAATGATTTCATGCATTCTCATGTTGGGTGTAGACGTATATACACCCAACATATATCTCATCTGGATCCAGACACAGATTAGTCAGATAAAGGGTCAGCTCAGTGTCATCGTGTACTGAGATATGTTCCTGCTGTGACAAGTCAAAATGTCTGCTGTAAAGAAAACACTTTCAGTTTTTTCTTTTTACTTTGTTTAACAGTGAAACTTGGTAAAATCCAATAAATACATACCATCATTTTTCATGTTTTTATTGTTAATCGATTATTAAACGTTCTCAAAGCTTAAAAGTTAAATTGTGCCATCCATTTGATCTGGTTTGCTCCTTGTTTTAAAATCATAGTAGCTTTTTCTACAGAGCACCTCGAGGGTCAGACGGTTGCTGGGGAGAAGGACATCTGGAATGCCTCGCTTAGCCTGCTGCCCCCGCGACCTGGCCCCTGATAAGTGGCTGAAAATGGATGGATGGACTTTGACTTTGGATCTGTTTGTGTGTTTTTAGGTGGTGTGGACCCTGTAAGATCCTCGGGCCGAGGTTGGAGAAGGCTGTCGCGAAACAGAAAGGCCGTGTTGCCATGGCAAAAGTTGACATAGACGATCACACAGACCTGGCCATCGAATACGGGGTGAGACTTTCAGTTTTTTTGTGGCATTGTTGACTTTGCAATCTAAACTTTGTAGTTTGTGTACAATAATCATTGGGTTTCTTTTCCTGTGAATTAAAACAAATGCCTGAAGGACTTAATTTAGTACTTGATGTAAACCCATGTTGTATAGTCATAATGTTATTGTCTTGTCTTACAACACAGTAGCCCTAACCCGTGGTCAGACCAAAGATTTGCAATGAGACAAATCCGTTTAAAAATGGCAGAGAAAAGTTGCAGCGGTGTGCAGCCAATCAGCTTGTAGTGAACCCTGCTAGTCAAGTCAAAATAACCATGAACGCTGTGTTCGCTTGCTGACACAGCTGCTCTCACACTAAAGCGGTTACGTTTCGTTGAGAATCTTTGGTTTGAACTGGGCTTCACACAGATGTTGATTTGGATTTGTTGCTACCTCCACTGCCGGCTTAAAAGCGAGAGAGTTCTTTTCTCCTATTCCACAAACGTACCTTAATACAAAACGGCGAGGCAGAATAATGACATGACATTGCCGCCTTGTACAGGCAGTGTAAAAGGGGTTATTGGGTAGCCCTGGGCCGGTGACAGCCTGAGGAAGAGGCGTAGACTCGACACGTCACTCTGCATTAAAGACCTTTTAAACAAGAGCTGCTTGGCGTGCCCACTTACTTGTTTTGCGCTGGTCAGGTGGTACTTAGCTAAAACAATATTTCAAAAGGGTACATTATGAAAAAAGATTAAGTACGGCTGTTATAACACATGACTTGATGTGTTTCCAGGTGTCTGCCGTTCCGACAGTAATCGCCATACGGGGAGGTGACGTCGTCGACCATTTCGTGGGGATCAAAGATGATGATGAGCTGGACTCATTTGTCACCAAGATCATTGGACAATGAACCAGCTGTCCCCGCCCTGCCACTCACCACCGTCACGGTGCTGTTTTCTGTGATCCTGGCCGCCATCTTGAGCCAGTTTAGCAACAGCCGACAAATAAACAATCCCAGCTGGCAAACGCTCAAATGCTCACACCCATCCCTAGACACACACTGCTTTAGCTTTGCATTACGGCCTCTGTCTCCTTCTGTTTTGTGTTTCCTCCTGTTTTATTTTTTGTCTAGAGATGGGTGTGTGCTTCCATTAAAACTTTAGTTCATGCCATGCTCCATTTTGCAGCAGTTTCATTTCTCTCCACAATGTGATGGCTCCTCAGCTCATTACAGGAGCAGCCGGGCTGGTTGTGTACGTTTGCTGTAAAAGTCTGTAGAATGGAAAATACGCCGCTGTACTGCACTTATACTGTATAACATGAGGGATGAACGTGTCTAGTTGTAGTGCTGGAGAGGATTTACCTTAAGAGCTGACAATACTGAATGAGGCTTGTGACAGTGTTAACTGTAGTTCCTGCTTTAGTCCACACGGTGGCGGCGTTTCACTAACATCACTCAGCCACACATGGTCATTTTACACCATTATGCCTAATAACGTGAGAACGGAAGGTGTGTGAGTGCGTGTGTGAGTGCATGTGTGTGTGTATCTGGGTCCTGACTGTGAATCTAGCGTCAAGTGGGAATTACAAATCTGAGTTTGATTTAGTTTATTACTCAAATGAACTCTATGTACCGGAAACATGACCAAGTGGCGTAATAAAGGAGTCAGAAGATGTTACGTATGTGAATCGTGTTTTTGTCTGTGGTCGGAAAAAATGACAAGGGGGTCGCAGTTTTATTGTCCCTAATGACACTGATGCAATTTTCACAGGGCATACTACAGAAAACACACCAAGCAGCGGCGAAGCGTGCCCTGCAGCAAGATGCTATGTTGTACTGTATCTATGGAAAGCTGCAGTGGCCGTCTGACTCTGCAGCGAAGTACGAGAACACTAGAAGTTGGGGATAGTCTTGTAGTGGTGAATTGAAGCTAGTAAATGAGTCCTGTGACTCCTGAGACACGTTGACCTATGCTCCAAAAACTTCCCGCCTGAAAGACATGAACACGCCTCTTGGATTTATTGCCCAGATCCTTTTTTTTTCTGTTAGGCTGTTCACATTATTTTTAAATTGAGGTCAACATCAAATTCCAGAGGGAACTGGTCATCGTCCTGAACTGACCCACACTGGCCGAAGAACAACGCAGCACAATGTAGTATGGAATAGCGGTGGGACTGCTGATACTAGTTGTATTTATCTTTTATGATAAGAGGATACATTAAATGATAAATTATGATGGTAACTAAAATTGTAAATAATTTGAAAACACACATTTGGCATGTATTGACTTAAATGAAACACACACAGTTTCAGGGTTATTGGGTTAATTGTTTTCATGTGTGTTTGTCCACCTGTGAATATAAGTAGAATATGCACTGATTAATGATTCATTATAGCAGTAAACTGTAGTTTAAAGGATAGAGTGAGACTCGGCGTGAGTAAACTGTTTCTGTATTAATTGTAGTATCTTCGTGAGCTTATCGGTGAAGATTCTCAGTCATCCAGGTCATGGTAATCCTCAGGGTTATATCGTAGGCAACTGGACTTTCTTAAGTCATCCAAGAGACTTCTTCAAACTTAATGTGTTTAAAACAGTTGACACTTTATTTTAAGAAGTTGGTTAAAATCAAAAACAGTTTGTACAGTTTTGAGTAGGATGGAATTAAAATAAATGAGTTAGAGTATCTTAAATAAAATAGTTTAATCACATCAACACAACTTTTGGATGAATATTATGTTGATTCAACTTAATTTAAGTTTTTAAATGTTAAAGCGGATCATGTTGATCATACTAAATGTATTTGAGTTTGTCAGCATTAAAAAAGACTTTTAGGATTTACTCTATAAAGCCAAAGTTGGATTGACTAAAAAATTTGCGTGCAAATTGTTAGCTTAATTTTTTACGTTTAACCACTGGATTCTTTTTTTAGAGTTTAATTTGTATTTACAGTATGGATAATTTAAATAATTATGGATTAATACTTGGTGTCTGTGTATCGATACAATGCTACACAAAATATCGTGATACTATGCCCCACCACCACACTATGGAAGCAATGCGTAGACTGTCCTATCGAATAAAACCAAAAAATTAATCTGAAAAAAAAAAAAGATGTATAGTGGACGCCGGTGCATTCGTGAGCAGATGATGAGGTAAAAGAGAGACACATTTTTAATTATGAATTTTTGTGGAGAACTGGCTGCTATCTGTGTGTGTGGGTACGGAGTCAAAGCCAGGAGTGGTGCGATGATCGTGATGTGAATGGTTCCACTGGGACAGATTTCATCCAAAATTTTAGGGTGTTGAGGACCAGCTTTAACAACATCTCTCAGTGCCTCTCCATCTGTGGGTGGTGTAAAAGTGAATTCTGATGTGACTGTTCAGACTGAGGTCACATCACAAAAATTCAGGGGGGTAGCTGGGGGATGACTTGTTGGGTTTTTTTGTTTTAATCTTGACCCTCCCTAGAGGCTTCAAATATTTTCCCTTAAGCCTCCATGAGTGACTGGCGGGAAAAAGCATGACCCTCCCTCCACCATAAATAATAATATATTCACACCAAATGCAGGTAGTATCAGAGCCAATTAAATGTTCATACAGCACAGACAGTTTTTAAAGAAGATATGCCTTTCAAACCTGCTGGTGGGTTTTGGGATTGAGAGGGTATCTAAAATAAGTACAAAAAACAACCAGTTAGAGAGATATGTCTCTCCCTTAAGCCAAAATGAAAAGAAAAAACATAAATCTCTCCCCAGTGCTTAAAAAATTACTTGATGTTCCTCCCTTGTTTTGCACCATCCTCTCCTGTCTCATAAATAACTTCTTCTGGCGTATGTCCTGACACCTTCAGCTCCGTTGAGGCAAACCAGTCCAGTGTTTCATCATCCAGGTCAATTAAACCACGATCACCATTCGGTGGCCGGTGTTTGGGGCAGCTGGTTATTACGTGTTCCACAGTTTGCAGTGGTCTTAAGTCTGAGTCGTAAGTAGAGTCTTAAGTCTGTCCTCAGGTGGTTGAGGGTTGTCCATTGCTTTCGGGGCAGGTGCTGGCTGGGAACATCTGCGGGGTCTTCAGTGTCGTGGTGGAGCCTTGATGGTTCTGCTGACTTCCACTGGTCCCTCCATCTTGCCTTGATCCAGGCAGCTTTGGAGATATCAGATGGTACGGAGCAGTTCTTGCAAACTCAGTGTGACATTTTGTCAACTTTGTATTCGCTGTTGTTTTAACTACGCACATTTGTAATGTAGAACGAGGCTGTTTAGCAGAGAGTGAAGGTTCTGAGACTATAGCATGTGCTCAGGCCTTCACTGTGTCCTTATCCTGTGAGATAAAGGCCTACAGTATGTGTAAAAAACACAAAAATCCGACACTGTGTAAAATCAAGAAGGCCTCTTGACCCACTGTGAAGCTTTAGCGACCCCTAGAGGGGTTGAGACCCCCAGTTTGGGAACCAGCGGCGTACGACAGTGTTGACGAACATGACGTAGCTCTCAGTTAGTGTTATTGTATGTCAGTGTCATACATACCACGTCTCTCTGCCGTCTGTCTGAACATGTGGGTGTTACTCACCCTGTCACAACCCTCTCATCAACGTAACTAAAAACGCCCACACACCACCCTCCACTTATCGCTGCCCTCTAAATTACCTCCCTTCTGTCATCCCCTCAAATCAGCACCGTCCACCCTCTCGTCTGTCTCTCTAATCTTCACATCACAATGCACTGAGTCTCTCACCTGATCAAACATCCACTGCCCAACCACCTTTCTCTCCTCTGTCACAGTCAGACAGACTCTGACCCTCAGGCACACAGCTGACTGCCCCACTTAGCCTCTTATGTTCAGTTTCACCTGCTGAGTAAGATGTCAGACCACCTGCTCGTCTGTCACCAGTCCAAATGCATGTGATTACTGTTTTTTTCAGACACAGTGTGGGGGCCCCAGACCCTTCTGTGGAGGTGGGACCAACTCATTAGCTGTGTCTCAGTTCAAGGGCTGCAGCTGCCGAAGGCCACGCCCAAGTCAAGTTGCAAGTCTTTTTTGTTTTTGTCAAGTCAAGCCTAAAGTCATCAAATTTGTGATTCGAGTCTGACTCTCTGCCATGTGACCCTAGTTTATGCCTCTGCCTTTCTGTACTGTAGGCTAGTGGTTCCCAACCTGGGGGTCCCGGCTCCCACTAGGGGTCACTTAAGCTTCATGGGGGAGTCGTTAGATCTTCTTGATTTTAAAGGGTGTAAAGCCCTGTCTCCACCAAACACTTTCAGTATGGTGCTTCTGGAACCAACAGTAACCCTTCAGACATGGCACCTAGACCCTAGTGTTTCCACCACAGACAGTCCTCTTAAATGTGGGCGGGGTTGTTGTCACTCACTGCTCCGTCCAGCACTCACTGTATTTCCTCCTTTATCAGTCTGCACCTGGTTTATCGTCCACAGAACGAGGCTGCACGCCCACATTTTCACAACAAAACAGAACAGGCTGCAGTGAGAGTCTCTCTCCATGGGATATTTAAAAATAGCAGCTTTGTGCATTTAGTCTCTCTCCATGGGATATTTAAAAATAGCAGCTTTGTGCATTTAGTCCTTCTCAGGCAAGCTCAGGGGTTTAGTGTTGCTGGAGCCCACAGGAACGATGCTCCGTGACTCTTTTTTGGGGATTAAAAGTCACCGGCAGTCGGCCCAGTGAATGAAGTTATTGTTTCTCAGACTCCAGCTGCTGTGAGAGGCAGCAAAACATCCTTTCATTTTATAGTTACAGTTTACTAATAAAACTCTCCACAGTATGAACAGTGGTTACATGAGCCTCAAAACCAGACACAACTCAGCCCTGAGCAGAGTGACCGTCCTCTACTGACCAATCAGACTGCAGTGTTCACAGCTCCACCTTTTAGTACCAGATCTGTGTGCTAGGTACCCCAACAGAGGGGGGACCAAACATGGGGACGCTAAGGAACGCTTCTGTTGGTACCATCCACAACTTCTCATCTGCTGAAAGTTCGTCCAAAGTGCTCGTCTTACACAAACTTCCTTATTGTTATGCACTGAATATAATGAGATATCCATAAAATATGTCACTCAGTCAGGGGTCGTTAGTTTACTCAGTGATAGAAATGGCGTCCCTTCGGGTAAAAGGTTGGGAATCACTGCTGTAGACTTCTGACCTCTGCAGCTGTCTGAGTGTTTGGTTGCTATGTTTCACAATAATAAAAACAAAAGTGACAAATTGTTGTGTTATCACTGGACAGTGTAAATCATTAACAGCAGGACGACGCAACAAGAAACTGTTTTATATGAGACAAAATAAGTAATATCTCCCATTTTGTTTTACCTGCTTTACTATACACACTTTGGTGTGAGAACTCTGTCCCATAAGACCGTGTGTGTGTGTGTGTGTGTGTGTGTGTGTGTGGAGAAGGATTAAAGGCTTTCTGTGTCACTGCCCGCTAGAAACACTCGTGTAAATGAGGTCAAACAAAGCAGAAGGAGACAGGAGAGCACCTGCAGTCAGAGAGTCCCGCTAGTCATCATTTCATCACGCCGTCTTCTCTCACGACTCGCTAACCGACAAACATTCCCACCCCTGCCTGCCTTCCCATCCTGGCATGTTATTACAGAGCCCACAGCTGACAGAATCATGCCCGGGGCCTCCAGGCTGCTTATTAAGCGCACATCATTTGACATGTTCCATCTGCACTTTTAGTGGTCCTGGCTCGGCTTAGGTCATCACAGATGATGTATTCACGCAGAGCTGCTTCGGTAGCAACCAGAGGCAGAGACTCAGTGGTTTTTGAAACGGGGGGAATTCCACTGGCATTGCGTCAGCAGGTGATCCAGATGTACGATTGTTGTCCGCTGGATGAAAGGCATTCCTGCATAGCTTTGAGATGTCTGGGACTGCATGACAGCACCTTTTGTTAATGATCTACCACTCTAACCACTTGCTCTCTCTCTGCTTCTCAATAATCAGTCTCTATAGGCCTCTGGATTCATGACCCAGGCTGCCCCTTACACACACACACACACACACACACACACACACACTTCCCTGTGTTGTCTACTCATCCTCTTTGTCTGCCCTCACACAGAGGAGAGAGGTGACTGAATAGATGACGACAAGCTCCAAAGGTTCAAGAACAGCGCGTAACCCTACACCTCTTCCGCCAAAAACAATAGACCACACCTCCGTCCTCGCTCCCGCTGTCTCTCTCTCTTACTCAACCACTCTTGTGACCATATAAGGCAAAAAAAAGACAGGGGAAGCCAGCGGCGGCTGCTGCTGCTGCTGCTGAACAAACGGGCCGAGAGGCAGAGCTGCACGTTGCTTCCACTGAGAGTATCCCAGAGCCTGAAACTGTTAATGTTTGCTGTGTTTGTTTGAAATGAAATTGCCTGTCAGTGATCCAAATGTTTTCTGTGTGTGTGTGAGGTTCCTGAATGTGTGGGAGAGCGAACAACTCTGTAACAACATTCAGATCTGGCACGGCCAGAGAGCGTTCTGTGTTTATAGTAAATACTTTGCCATATTTATATTTTAAACACATGCTGCCCTCCACCTTGTTAGCTCTCCGTTCTGTTCCAGACAAATACCAAACCCAGACACAGACAAAGCAGCCACTGTTGCTGTTTACATCACTCCATCTTTTTTCCCATGCGACGTACACATGGCTCACAATACTGTGTTGACCACATTAGAGGTGTTGATGAATTAGCGCAGAGACATCTTAACAAAAGAGTGGAAGCTTTGTTTGTTTTGCCCTTTACTCCACATTCCTGAGTTTTGTGAGTCAACATGTGTCTTATCACTCCTTCCTGTGTACTGATTACAAAGGAAAGGAGGAGGATGTAGGCCAGCTCAGACGCCAGAGGAAAATGTTTGCATTGTACGTTTCTACAAACCAGAAATACATCACATCACTTGTATGTTTCATGTGTATCATATCAATGTTTCTAAAGTAATGTAATGACATTTCATCGGGAGTTGGAGGGGATGGTGGATGATGTGACACCAAGGTGAGATGTCTGTCTAACTGTCGACCAATATCTGAAACCAACAAACAACCAACTGCTTGTTTTACTGTGAGTCACTGCTGTGTTTCCTGTGGCTTTTTTAGCTACTAAACGTGGGTGTTTTGTAGTGATGCATCGCTATGTTTCCTGCTGGGGCGGTACCACGAAAAGCAATTGTTAAGAGACATCGCTGCCTTTCCAGCTCTGACAGTGCAACAAGAAGCATTTGATTTTACAAAAATGCATTTGGTTTTTTCAGAGACATTGCTGTGATTCCTGCCAGGATAGTGCCACGAAATGTGGTTGTATTTTACCAAGACATCACTGTGTTTCAAGCCAGGATGGTGCCATGAAAAGCAGTTGTTTTTTTACCGAGACATCGCTGTGTTTCAAGCCCTGATAGTGCCACAAAATGTGGTTGTAATTTACAGAGACATCACTGTCTTTCCTGCTGGGATAGTGCCACAAAAAGCAGCTGTTTTCTACCAAGACATTGCTGCATTTCCAGCCAGAATGGTGCCATGAAAAGTAGTGTTTGTTTTTTTTTACAGAGACATTGCTGTGTTTCAAGCCGTGATAGTATCACAAAAAGTGGTTGTTTTAAATTGAGACATTACTGTGTTTCCTGCCTGAATAGTGCCAGGAAAAGCAGTTGTGTTTTACCAAGACATTGCTGTGTTTCCTGCCTGAATAGTGCCACAAAATGTGGTTGTAGTATACAGAGACATCGCTGTGTTTCCTGCCAGGATAGCACCAAGAAAAGTGGTTGTTTTTTACTGAAACATGGCTGCTTTTCCACCAGGGATAATGCCATAAAAAGTTGTTTTTTAACCAGACACTGCTGTGCCAGGCAAGTGCCCTGAGAAGCAGTTGTGGTTTGTTTTTTTAAGACATCACTGTGTTTCCTGCCAGGATAGTGCCACGAAAAGTGGTTATTTTTTACCCAGATATCGCTGCATTTCCTGTCTGGATAGTATCACAGGAAGATGTTTTTTTTACAGAGACAACGCTGTTTTCCAGCCATAACAGTGCCACAATCCATTTGTGTCTTACCAAGACATCACTCTGTTTTCTGTCAGGATAGTGCCACAAAATGCGATTGTTTTTTACTGACACATTGCTGTGTTTCCTGTCATAATAGTGCCACAATCCACTTGTGTTTTACCAAGACATCACTCGGTTTCCTGCCAGGATAGTGCCACGAAAAGTGGTTGTTTTTTACTGACACATTGCTGTGTTTCCAGCCATAATAGTGCCACAATCCACTTGTGTTTTACCAACACATCAGTGTGTTTCCTGCCGGGATAGTGCCACGAAAAGTGGTGGCTTTTAACTGACACATCAGGGTGTTTCAAGCCAGGACAGTGCCACGAAATGTGGTTGGTTTTACCAAGACATCACTGCATTTCCAGCTGCTATAGTGCCACTAAAATGGTTGTTCTTTTTGCGAGACATCACTGCATTTCCAGCCAGGATAGTGCCTTGAAGAGCGGTTTTAACCAAAATTGGATATTTTAAGCCAAAACATGATATTTTCCTAACCTTAACCAAGTGGTTTTTGTGCCCAAACCTAACCACACGTTAACCACAGTGTTTATGAAATGTAAAGAAATGTAAACATATTAATGTATCCATTACATAATACAGATCTAACATATTTATGGTTTGCAGAAACATACAATACCAACATTATGTTCTGGCAATAGGGTAACAGTGAAAGGGAGAAGAGGAAACAGGGTGAGACTAACAGACAGAAGACAGAACAAATAACCAGTCGCTCTACCACACTCTCATTATTGCATTATCTTTAAAGCTGGTGGTGCTCTTAATTATCCTTTGTGGTTCTGGCTTTACACACAAAACACTTTGCTTTATCAAGCCAAGAGGCTGTGTGAACTGAGGCAAGTTTCGTAAATAGTCTCAGCAGTGAGATTGTACATGACTGGGGAATGATTGGTTGTTGGAATGAGCAGCAGTGTGTTTACACTGGACTCACATTCAAGCGTGTGGTGACTTTTCTCTGTCAGGTAACAGCTCGCAGCTCCAGGATCTGGGTCAGACGGCGCTACATTAAACAACCTATTTACTGTTAAATTTGACACAGATCTGAGCTACTGGATACATTCGTGTAGCGTGTATACGTCTCATTCATGAGGGCACAGACGAACACGTTCTCACAAAGTGTGAATGCCCGCACACATGAATTCACACAAGTAATTACACAGCGAGTGGCCAGTGAGCTAACATGCCACCCTTTTAACATGCTGTCCCTGAATGGGTCCTTTTCTTTCTGACTGAATGATATAATGGCTTTGCACACCCTGATTTGCAGACACACCCTGCTGCTGCTATTACCACCGGCTGAAGGAAAAAGAGAGAGACTAGGTCACAGTGAAAAGGAGAGCGGGAAGCGGAGAGAGGGAGGGAGATAGTGAGGTCAGAAGTGTCCATATTTGGTAATTCATGCCTGCGTTTTAACCCTGCATTTCTCTCTGTGCCCATTTGTGTTTGTTCTGCATCTTGTGCCTTTGTTGTGTCATTCATGTTCTTTTTCTACACGAGGTTTTTATTACATATGAACTTTTTGTTGTTTCGCAATTTGCACATGTGTTTATTTAAAGTCCCTCTCTCTGTTACTCCCCCTCATTCTCCTCTCTCCTGGCATCTGGTCCTGCTCAAGTAACGGGTGACAAGGCGACCTTTGACCTCTCAGCTTAAATTTCGGATATTTCCCATCCATCCCGGGGAGGGAGAGTGTGTGAGATTTATTGAATTTTCCAGGCAGGCATGCTGACTGTTTCGATGTTTTGCTCCACATACATGTGATGCCCAGCTGCCAAACGTATAGGAAAACACACAGCTGCATTCCTGTCATAATGACACATAGTGAACATAAATCACACGTTGAACAGAAAATGTGATTTTCCTGTTTGTCAGTGAATGCCTGCCATACCTAAGCCCCTGTTATATTTTGACTTCTCTGCTGAGTGAATCAGCAGAAGCGTTCCCTTTGTGTGGTGTGCTGAAGTCTGTAATTTGATCGTGTTGATGTCACCTATGAAAGCAATATTTGCATCAGGTCGTGTCAAAAGTTGTTTATCCCTGTAGCACAGAGCAGCGTCATCTGTTTCTTGTTCCTGCATCATCCTGAAGTGTAAGAAAGGAAAACATTAAGACATCAAGAGTGGAATTACCCTCATGTTTCCTCTAAACCAGTACCTCTGTCACATCCCACTTAATCAGCATCACCATCATGTTCCAGATGTGCTCATTTTAATTTATTCAACACTACTGCTACTCATTGCAATATTTTATACATACACTTAAATTGTCAATGTTGAAGTTGGTTTTGATAAAGTCTGCATTTGTACTACCAGTGGCAGAAGTGCTACATTCAAGCATTTATTTGTCACCGTTAGATAACTGTTTGAACTTTTTGTGCAAGCCAAGAACAGCTGTACTTGCTATTATTTTTTCAATGCCATTATCTCGAGATCTTGAAGTTATTTATGTTGATTCTCAAGAAAACAAAAGGCTGAAAAGGTGTTTTCCTTTTAGTCCGGCACTCCATTAACCCAGTTAGCTTTAGCACCACATTTCAAAGGGCTACCCATGTAGAGGTGGTAATATTTTAATGTTGTGTGTTGTAAATGTAAATGTCTTGCCTTTTATTTTCTGAAAACCAGCTACCTGTGTTAACATCCATAGTGCCCACTGCCATCCTCCAGTCTCCTCTGGTTAGCTAACGTTAGCCTTGGCTGCCCCGCTCTGTGTACCACCATCAGTGTCAGGTGGGAGCTAGCTAGCTAGAGATGTCAGTTTTGTGTAATTTTGCTTTCAATAGCCTGACACCAATCGACCAGTTAACTTTTAAACAAACAAAAGAGGCAAAATTACATAAACTACAAAAAGTGCTTTCCTTTTAGCCCGGAACTTCATTGACTCAGTTAGCTTTAGCGCCACATTTCAAAGGGCTGTCCATTTAGAGGTGGCGAAATTTAAATGTCATGTGTTGTAAATGTCTTGCCTGTCTTTATTATATGAAAACTGGCTACCTTCGTTAACATACCGAAAGATAGTCCCCACTGCCCATCCTCCAGTCTCCACTGGTTAGCTAACGTTAGGCTTGGCTGCTTCTATTGTGCGCCACCACCCATGTCAGGTGGGAGCTAGCTAGCAGCGCTACTTATTCTGCAATTACCGCTGGTAATGCCGCCCCAACCAATGGTGGTGTCACGGAAAAATTTGGCCCACCCCAGTGAGTAAGCGGCTTAATTTTGAGCTGCAAAAACCATAGCATTATTAAAGATTTTAGCCCGACTAGCTGTGTTGACACTGCTAATGGTGGTAACCATGCTAACCAAGCTAACAGTGATAACAATGCTTCAGGGGTTTTGCAGCTCAAAATTAAGCTGCTTACTCAGCTGGATGAATT
This sequence comes from Epinephelus fuscoguttatus, assembly GCF_011397635.1. Taxonomy (NCBI): domain Eukaryota; kingdom Metazoa; phylum Chordata; class Actinopteri; order Perciformes; family Serranidae; genus Epinephelus; species Epinephelus fuscoguttatus. The sequence goes on from NC_064770.1 coordinate 35,885,697, forward strand.
GGAGGAGACTGGAGGTAAATATTCACCTCCTGGGCACTGCAGAGGGGCCTTGAGTAAGGCATCGAACCCCCAAGTGCCCAACCCAAGTCGATCCCCCCTTGCTCTGACATGTCTCCATTCAATACCTGTATAGGTCCTGTTTGTGCATGTGTGTGTCTTTGGGGCCCGTGTGTATATGACAACAGAGTCTATCCATCCATTGTCAAAGGCTTATCTGAAGCTGGGTTGCGGGGGCAGCAGGGGGACCTCAAGGCGTTGGCCAGATGAGATATGTCTCCCGCGATCTTGGGAGCTGTGCTGTCCGGGGCTAATAGCCACTGGTAGGGTCTCCCAAGGCAAACTGGTCCCATCCAACAGGAGAAATTTGGGGTTCAGTATCCTGCCACCAGTCTTCCAGTTAGTGGACGAGCCACTCTACCTCCTGAGCCACGTGTTACCGGCTCACGCTTTTCCCCTGTAATGGCAGTGGCCTTGTGGGTAACCTGTGAGTGTGTGATGTGTCTTTCATTGCAGAGGCAAGCAGCTCTCTCTCGGGTGTGTCATGGTGAAGATCGCATGCAGCAAAGAATGATGATAGTCAGCAGAATTAAGTGTCTAGATAAACTCAAGGCTACTGTTTAACCGCACAAGAAGGCCAAGACTGCAATAAAGCCATTGCTGGTGGTCAGCACCCAAACGCCTTGCTATCCTTCCTTCAGTGGAGTGGTTGGGACCACTAGAAGCAAGTTACCAGCGAATAATGAGCCAAGTTAAATTAATACAAATAAGCCAGCGTGTTCCCACCTGCAATTCAAAGCCAGTACGAAGTCACTGAGAGAGGTAACACATGGTGGTGGCTGCTGGTGGGCAGTTTTTCCGCAGCAAACCCATGGGTTGCGATGGCATTACCATCAGTAATTGCCAAATGAGCAGCGTCACTAGCTAGCTCCCACCAGACCTGAACAGCGTGCAGCACGGTAAAGTGAAGAGAAGCAGAATTAACCTGCTTAAAAACCTTTGTTTTCTTGTGATAATGGGTTTATTATCTCATTATTTTGACATGACTACGCTCATTTTCTTGAGATAAAATAATTAACTTGTGATCTCGATATAACGCCTTTAAAAAAATAATTTCAAGTACAGCCATTCTTAACTTATGTACCTTTATCTTCTCACTGACTAACTACAAATTCCAATCACTCTCAACCTGTGTGTCACAGTGATTCAGTATGTGGATATCTCTTCTAATTCCAATCATATTTTCAAATTTTTTCCACAAATTTACTGAGCTACTTCACAATATTTCCACACACCCCCTGGGGTACATGCACCTTTGGTTATGAATCCGAGCTCTAAATGATTTTCCACACCAGTTTATGCTGCTGATCAAAGCTGCCGATTTTTCAATCCATGTTTCACACTGAGACAGGGAAAATATATTTATTTTCCATTGCTAATGTCTCCCCATCTGCTTGTGGCATGTGGATTGGCACTGTGCTCTCAGTTCCACTCAGCAAACTGGGCTCGAATCACCCAATCATAATCCCAGGAGAATATTTCAAGCAAACAGGTTCACGCTGTACTGTTCCATTCTTCTGTGTAGACTTTGGCAGTGGCAGCGCAGAACTGTCATTTCAACATCCATCATCTCACTCATCCCTGTTTTGTTAAATTTTCCTGCACTGTCTCTCTCCTACCAGCGCTGCACTCCTTTCTCTTTATTCCTCATTTTCTATATCAAATGAAACACCTGTTCCACACCTTTTGCTTCGTCTTTGATTTAATCTACATAAACACGTCATCTACTACCTCTCCGTGTGTCAGGCGTTTTTGAAGAGCCAGTAAAAACAAATGTCAGGAGTGATTTGAAGTCTGAACAAGTGTTTCCCTCCCACACATTAATTATATCATCACCCGTAGCGGTTCCCATGTAGTGTCAGCGTGTCTGGTCATGAATCTTGGCTTACCTGTTTGAGTGATGGGATCATGGGAACCTGTGAGAGTAGATTACACAACGCTGCTGCGGTTTGAATCTTGTGAGGTCTCCTAATCTAATCGTTTATCAGCAAGGTGCAGTCGTGCGTTTAAATACAGGCAAAATATCGATGCAAGATTGATGTATGCATGCGCTGACAGAACATGCTGACAAGTGAAGAGTTTTAAAGCGAAATTGTGAAACTTTAAAATGAATTATCATTACATTTTATCTGAGTTTTCTTAAACCACAACTGGATGTTTTAAAGACTCCAATCCATCCTCTAATTAACATATAAAGTAGTTTTCAAACATCTCTAAAGTCTTGCTAAGATATCATCCAAATGTTTTCTTCACTAGCATCTAAGATCTCAAGCAAGCATAAACTATTTATATAAAGCAGATCAACAAAATATTTTAATTCCCCCGGAGGCAAGTGGGGTGAAATTATTTATTTTTAGCAGTGACATGATCGCTGAGCGTTTCGAGTTGTTCAACAGTGAAAGGTTCAAGGCACTGATGGCCAAAATCTACCCTGCCAAAGTATCCTTGGTCCAGACACTAAATCCTTATCAGCTCCCTGTTTTGACCTCTAAGCTCTGGCCTCTGCTAGGAGCAGAAGAAAAAACTAACATGGATAAATAAAGTGCTGTATTATTGATATAACACATATGCATGGATGGACTACTGAGAGGGCCTACTGGGCACAGCGCCAGGGGCCCAAAGTGTCAGGCACACCAACCCCCGGCCTTCGTCTGCAGTCATATTAACCCGTACTAATCAGGAAGACCCAAAACGACCTAAAGATGCAAAGGTCAAGCAAAGAGATGTACAATAACTACTTAAAGGCACAAAACATACACAGACACAAAACAATAAGACAGAAAGTACCACAAAAAAGAGGCTATATAGAACACTGAACAGCCACAAGGAGACACACAATAACTGGAAAAGGCACGAAAATACCTCAGAGACACACAAATCAACCACAAAGAGACAAAAACAAACAAAGTGACACAAACTTAGTCAAAACACAACCAAAGATAACACAAAATGGCCACAAAGGGACACAAATGTACCTTAAAGAGACACAAAATGACAAAGAAACCCCACAAAATGACCTCAAAGGCACGTAGAATGACCAGTACTTACACAAAAGACACACAAAATGACAACAAAGAGACAAAAATGTACCTTATAGAGACACAAAATGACCACAGAGACACAAATTAACTGTAGAGAGACACAAAATGACAAAGAAACCCCACAAAATGACCTCAAAGACACGTAGAATGACCAAGACTTACACAAAAGAGACACGAAATGACAACAAAGAGACACAAACGTACCTTATAGAGACACAAAATGACAAAGAAACCTCACAAAATGACCTCAAAGACACACAGAATGACCAATACTTACACAAAAGAGACATGAAATGACAACAAAGAGACACAAATTTACTTTAAAGAGACACAAAATGACCAAAAAAACCCCACAAAATGACCACAAAGACCGAAAAATTACACAAAATAGACACAAATTACAAGAAAGATTTGCAAAAGAACCATAAAGCTACACAAAGTATCCGCCAACACATGCAAAACAACCAAAAAAAGACACAATATTACTTCAAAGAGACACTAAACAACAACAAAAGCGGCTAAACCACCACAAGCCTGAGTGTCTTGCTCCTGCTGAGGAGAGGTGGTGTGGCCGTCTGCGCGTCTGTGCCCAGCGGCCCATTGTCTCATAATCCGCCCTTGCACCTATGAATAAATCATATTTCCAATATGAGACGGGGATAAGTGCACAAGTGTATGGTTTCAAGCCTGTTTTTTATTATAATTAAAAAATAAAAATATTTTTTAAAAATGGTCCTTTGTCTGGGAAATGACAGCATTTAATAATAACGATAATAATAATAATAGATTTTATTTATAAATGCCTTTCAAGACACCCAGTGACCCTTTACAAAACCAGACAAGACAGTCAGCACATAATTCTAAATTCTTTTTTCTTGGCAGTTATCTAAAGGGACGTAAAACAAAATGCAGTGAGCAAGTTTTTATTGATGTCGACAAGCCAAAAGATCTGTAGTGTTAACATAGAAAAGCATTCAGAGATCAAGCACCTGCATTAAGTCAAGGAAATGTCTGTAAAAACTTACATCCATATCATTTAAACTTGATGTTAACACAATAAATGTAATATACAGTATGCAATGAAGGACTTGTAATGGTGTCTGTTGTGTAGTACGCCCAATGTAAATTAAATTCTTTTTCGTCTTCTTCCTCCTCATTTATTATTACTTTATATTTATTTATTATTGCTTTTTGTGCTCCCATTCATATGCTGTAATGTTTCAATTGTTTTAACACAGCTTGTCACCATGTATGTGTATATTTTGAAGAAACTGTAGGACTTATGTAAACTTATTTTGCATTTTATGTTTTTTTTTTTATAATGTTGGAAACTCGATAAACTTGAATAAAAAAAAGAAAAAAGAATATGTTCATAAAACATATTATGAAGCATGAGGAAAGGCTGCTCTAAAAAGATGAGTTTCCAGTTGGGACTTTAAAGAAGAAACTGATGTACACTGATGAAGACCCTGAGGAAGAGTATTCCTACACTAAAGGCCCGGTCACGCATAGTATTTATGTATTTATTTAACCTTTGCTGAAATGAGTTTCCTCTGTGGGGTGTCTGGGCTCAGCCTTAGACATAGGGTTAGGAGCGCCGACATTTGGAGGGAGTAGAGCCGCTGCTCCTTCATGTCGAAAGGGGTCAGTTGAGGTGGTTCGGGCATCTGATCAGGATCCTCCTGGGCGCCTCCTGTTAGAGGTGTTCTGGGCTCGTCCCACAGGCAGGAGGCCCCGGGGCAGACCCAGAACACACTGGAGAGATTACATATCTCATCTGGCCTGGGAACGCCTTGGGGTCCCCCAGGAGGAGCTGGAGAGTGTTGCAGGGGAGAGGGACGCCTGGGGTGCTTTGACACCGCGACCCAGCCCTGGATAGGCGCATGAAAATGGATGGATTCAGGAGTGTCCTGGCCAAGACCGGCAGCAACATAGGAAAAAAATAAAACACAAAATGAGATTACTACAAATAAAAGCCAAAAAGTGCTGTAGTATTTGCTATAAGTGATAGGGATAGACCGATATGGATTTTTTAGGGCCGATGCCGATACCGATTTTTTTCATCACCCTTAGCCGATGACCGATTATGGACTGCCGATTTTCTTGAGCTGATATTTGGGGCCGATACTGCTTTTGCTCCCTCAATTTACATAAAAAAATGACACAATGATAACAAATATTACAGGTCTCAAGTTTAAAATAAGAAACATTTATTGAACAGTAAAAAATACTAAAACAAGATGGAAAGTTGAGGTAGAACAGGTAGAATATCATTATTATTATTATTATACATTCAAATAAAAAAAAAGAGTTCAGTGCTCTTAAATCTTCCAGTAATGTCTTTATAAAATAAACAAATATTTAAGCTGAAGCATAAATAAAACAACAACTACTGTACACATTAGGATTCAACAGCTTTGTTCAACTTAACCACATACTTTGAAATGAAAAAAAGTGCCAGGGAAAAATACAACCGTGAACCCACGCGCGTATCGGCCGATGCCGATACAAGTAAAAAACTCAAAGGTGCAAAAAAAATGGCAACTACACATGATTTTAATTAGCTAAAATGCACCCTGGCATTGGCATATGGATGATTGCATACAACAGTGCAGTGTAACAGCAGAGGTGTTGATGCTGATGTGATGTATGAGTGATATGAGTAGCAGACAGGCCTGTGTGTGTGTGTGTGTGTGTGTGTGTGGGGGGGGGGGGGGGGGGGGATATGTCTGATATTTGGCAGCCTTACAGTAGACATAGTATCAAACAGTTGGAGCCATCGCTGCTACTTGTTTTCACAGCAGACGGTGGTCAGACGAGACCCTGTTGACACATGAGGGAGGCCCGGGATGATGCAGTCCATCCTGAGAGTGCCTGGTACTTATATGGTCATAAAAATCCTTAGTATGCACATACCTCTCTCATTAAACACAGCTTTATCTGCGCCCCGTCTCTGCCCTCCCTCCTCTCAACTCTTTCAAGTTCAGCTCTTTCTGCTCCCCAAGCCCCGCCCTCCCTACACTTCATCCGCGCTTCTGATTGGCTCAAAGTGCGCGGAGTATCAAGCGCAGCTGCGATTGGTTAAAGGGGCGGTGCACACGGACCGGAGCCCGCCTCGCGCTGGACCGCACCCCGGCTCCGGCTGCCTACGTACCGAGTGAATTTACGCGAACCAGTGAGCAGCTCGAGGAGGAGGGAGGGCAGAAGGAAGAGGGGGAGAGAAAAAAAAGATAGAAAGAGTGAGTGGAGCAGAGAAAGAGACGGAGGAAGCAAGTAGTTTAGCCTGAGCTCTCTGCGAAGCTGCTGTCGACGGGGAAAGAAGTTTGACTCACGGCGACGCCACCGGTTGTTGTTAGCCACCCCTCTGAAAGGCACCGAAAAAGCAGGTAATAATTTCCACCTTGGGCACTTTTTATCCGCCATGCTTTCTCCCTCTCTGTCCCTCTGTGGACTCTTTCATAACTCATTCAATCTGCCGTGTCACTCCAGCAAGTGCAGTGAACCAGGAAGCTCCGGCTGCAACTTCAGCAACCGCGATGGGTGGAGTGGGAACTGATTCAAACCGGGATTTATTTAACTCTTCAGCAACCTTAACTACATTTTAATCACCGTAAAGTTTCAAACAAAAGGCGCGTGTGTGATATTTGTCGCCAAGTTCAGCAGCAGCACGGTGGCAGCTGGCGACAAGCTCAAAGCCATAACGGTGGAGACAGGAAGTGATTCGGTTGAATGAGTTGCAGAAAATGCCGGTTAAGGAGTTTGATGGGGAATTAAAGGAAAGTTAATTTTGAGTGTGTGCACGCAAACTCCTTCGCGGACACAGGGATGTGTGTGTGGGATTAATTTGTGTCTCTTGAGGTGAACTTTTCGGTTTGGTCAGAAACGGACGCCGTGTGTGGCCAGTAACATGTCTGGCTCGCGGCATGACGTCACTGGTTTACCGGTGGACTGAAAAAAAAAACAAAAAACGGCGCCGTGCTTCTTCATCTGCTCCTGCACCGTCCAGCTCGACCTCACTGAACCGTGACATCTGCCTTACTGTCTTACAATGGTGCAAAGTAACTGAGTACATTTACTCAAGTACAGTTTTGAAGTACTTGCACTTGAGTATTTCCAATTTATGCTTCTACTCCAAAGCATTTGGGGGCCAAATATTGTACTTTTACTCCACTACATTTATTTGATAGCTTCAGTTACTAGTTACTTTAAAGATTTATGACGTTAATGTCAATACAAAATATTAGGGATGCACAATACTGGATTTTATTTGCTGATATCCGATATGCCACCAATGTCAATACATCCACCTTTTCGCTAACTAATTTTGATAATCATCAAGTCTCTTCTGTAGGGAAATTGACATCATATTATGCATGCATACTCTTATCATGATGGCCCACCAGCAGATGGAGACATGAAATACATTACTTTTCGATGTATGTAATATTTATTCATTGCGCAAAATAAGAAAAGACACAATGGCCAATTTTAAAGCCGATGTTGGCCATTAGCGATGACTTTCTCAGAAGTATTTTCAGTTTATGCTTCTTTATACTTCCACTCCAATACAATTCTGGGGCAAATATAGTACTTTTTTTACGCCAGTACATTCATATGTTGGCTTTAGTTATGTTGCAGAGCTATGTTAATACAAAATATGTCATTTTATTACAGGTAAAGGTACCTAGCATTATAAAAAGTAATTAAAATGAACTCCAACCTTTACTAGCTGCAACATGAAAGTGATCAGTAATTGTAATCCAGTAATACAATTTACATAGTTGTGAAACGGGCCATGCTGCATAGAGAGTGCTTTTACTTTTGGTGCTTTAATTATACTTTGATACAGGGGCGTAGTCAGTAGCTGTCTAAAACAAAATTATACGCTGAACCGTGGCATCTGCTTTTCTTTCCTTTTAATGGTGGAAGGTAACAGAGTATATTTACTCAAGTACATACTTAAGTACATTTTGAGGTACTTAACTTGAGTATTTTGAATTTACGCTACTTATACTTCTACTCCAATACATTTAGGGGCCAAATATAGTACTTTTTACTCCACTACGTTTATCTGTTTTAGTTACTTTGCAGATTCATGTTGTTAAAACAAAATATAAGTGCTGCATGATATTGGATTTTTTGCAGATATCCGATAAGGCGATATATAACAACTTATTTGACCAATACTGATATCGATGTAGCCACTTTTTAAGTCTCTTCTGTTGGGAAATTGACATCATATTAAGCATGGATACTCTTATCGTGATGCCCCCCCCAGCAGATGGAGACATGAAATACAATACTCAATGTATTTTATATTCATTAATTGTGCGAAGTAATAAAAAGCATTTGTGCCAATTCTAATAGTTCATTTTAAAAGTCGATGTTGGCCGATACTGTTGATGTACCGAGTTATATCAGAGTGTTGGCCAATTCTGATACTTCATTTTAAAACCAATATTGGCCAATACCGACGACATGCTGATACTATCGTGCATCCCTACAAAATATGATATATTATTACAGGTTAAGGTACCCAGCTGTATATAAAGTAATTCAAATTTGCTCCACCTTTACCAGCCGCGGGTGGGTCCTTGTAAGTGATTCAGACCTTTTGCATTCTTTAGAAAGCACGTTTTGGATGTGGTATTTGAATGCCTGATATGAAGGCCATGTTTCCAAATTAAGTTTGACTTATAGTTACTCTTAGCCCAGGGTGCATAGTACAAAAATGCAGTTTTGACTAGTTCAGAACAGACTGGAGGGACTCTGAAAATTATCCATTGAGGGTCTGGTCCGATGAGTCAAACAGGAGAAAGCATTTTACAGAAGTTAATTAGGCACTGGTTGTTACATCAGTAAACCAGATTTTAGCCAGAAATGATTCCTGGAATACACAAGAATGCCAGTTGAAAATGACCAGGTTTGTCTTGTAATTACAGTGCGGTCCACTGTGATGAACATCAGCCAGGCAGCACAAGAGTTTTCCATGATGATTTTATGGGATATATCAATATCAAGCCAAGACGGTTTTATTCATATAACCTGAAGTCACAAGTTACAAATTTGCCTCAGAGGGCTTCACAAACTGTAAAACATTGGATACCCCTGGTTCAGAAAAAGAAAAACTAGCTATGGGGCTAAAGGGAGTAACCTCAGGAGGAGCAACAAAAGAGGGATCCATGTTCCAGACATGAATACAGTGATGCCAGATATGCAACTGTGAAATGACAATATGGAGTAAAAGTGGGGGTATTAGTTGAATAAAGTAAAATTAAGGAAATATTTAGCTCAGTAGGTTAAGAGTTTTAGACAGAAAGTATTTGGAGGAAGGAATGTGGATCAGGAAAGCTTTAAAGCAGCTTCTATGTAAAGAACGTCTTCTGATTATTGTAATCTTTTCCGGTATAGACTGCTTCAGGGATGACTTCTATTTGTAGGTCAATGCAAACATTAGCATTGCCATGGTTCCCTCGACAGAGCCTGTGGGATTTCTGTTGGAGTTTGGATCATTGCAGAAATAAGCTCTGTGGCAAACAAACGTTTGATACTTACACTTTTTGTTGAGCAAGATAATCGTCGCAAATGAGTGCCACTTGTATGATCTTTGAAGCATAAATTCAATCGCTATTAGTAAAATGCTAACGTCAGGCTGTAAACAAACAACACCACAGTCACATGACTTCAGCATCACCGTTTTCTGCATGACGAAGCTAATTCACAAGTGGGATATTTTCTGACGTATTTTATGTTGCAGAAAAAAACGTGGAAGTCTCTTAAGCTTGTGTTAACCGCTGACCTTATTTCAAGCAGCTAACCAAAAACCCATTTAAAAAAACTCACTGACTTCGAGACGAGGGAGCCGGAAGTGCTAAAATGCTAACTCACTCCTGGGATTTAGCACTCTATTGCTTAGGCACGATGAAATTTGCTGAGTTCATTGTTAATTTAGCCTGATACAGACGCTCATGTTACAACAACGCCCTTGACATTTTCACTCTGGCTAACTTAGACTCTCCTCAGATCTATAAAAGGTCACATTCTCATCATGCCTGTCTCTGCCATGTCATTGCACACCTACTAAGTGTTGTGCTTTGTCAGTGCGATTTGTGTTTGCTCTGTTAGATGGCACATCATGGTGTTTGCACTCTGGGAAGCAAACACACTCTGGTATGCTTGCACACCCTACTGACTTTAAGTACGGCAAGCTGTGTGGCTGAGTTTTAGCTTTTTTTTGTGTGTGTGCATGAACTCTACCTTGTGTCAGACTGGGCATGGAGGCTGGCGTTGCTTCACCTAAAGCTGCTTCTCATTGTGCTAAGTGTTAGCGTTGTCCGAGAGGGTGAGAGCAGCACCTCTTTGCTCTCATTTGTAGTAATCGGAGCCATACACGTCTAATGAGCTGATGTTTTCTGCCAAGGAGCTATTAAACCGCAGTGTGAGCTTACCACATAAAAAACATTTCTTACTCAGGCATAGAAATGTGCAAATGATGGTTCGTGTTAGTGATTACAGTAGCTGCAAAACACAAAACGCTGCATGTGTGTAGCCATGTTTGTTTTATCATCATGTTTGTCAGGATGACACACCTACACTCTTCCATAGAGCAGTAATTTGCAGTGTTGCTACAGAAAGACACATCATTAAACACGTAAAGGGGCATGTTGGGTGACATATGTCACATCCTGTTATTGCATTTGAGTCATGAATTAAGCACTCGCAAATGCATTGTGAAATGGCTTCGGTGGAAGCCAGTTCTTCTTGCATATTGCCAGTTTCAGTGTTCAGTTATGGAGCCCCCCGCTGTGATCATTACATTCCTTCATTCGTGTGTCAGCAGTGTCCACACTCAGGGCCCCCAGGGAGAGTTATGTACTGTTGGCAAGACGAAATTAAACGCAGACATCTTAAAACGCGAACAAGGGGCCGGTGTACGAGGTTGTTCAATCTTCTCAAAATGATGTAGTCTGAGAGAACATGCCTGTGGATGTTTAGATTTCACTGAAGGTTGGTCGTCCCCGGCTGAGACAGATTACTTGCAGCCAGCCTCTTGCTTTTGTTGCGAACGAGAGTGCAGCGTGGAGAGGGCAGGGTGACATGGTGCGGCACACACAACCCACAGTTTCCTTCTGGTATGAACTCTCAAGGTTCTTTTAATATATCTGAGGTATTTCTAATCTTTTATCTGTTGTGTGCCCTTCAAGTGCACTCATAGACTCAATCATCCATTTAATGTAGATTTTTCAGGCTAAGAGCAGAGAAATGCAAGGCAAGGATAGTTTTGATCTTTTGAAGTCGGGTCATATGAGGTAGTTCTCCATGGTCAGTGTTTTACCTACAGTAGATGTCATTTGGCACGCCCTCAGTTTGGAGAAGCAGGCTGGAATACTGACACAGGAGCCAAGCAATGTACAGCTGTGGATGGGGGCAGCAGCAAACATATTTTAGCCACTTAAAAAATCAGTTTAAACGTTCATTATGTATAGAATATTTTCACTGCTTTACCTTGATGCAGACAGCAATATCCGACAGGAAACTGAAGCCAGTATATCGCTTTCTTTAAAACCAGACTCCATTGAGAAAAACAGTGATTTAACTGTGCAGAACACAGGAGCTGCTGGTCCACCGCTGCTTTCATCAATTATTTTGTTTGTGTTATTGTGCAACTTCAGTGTTTAAACGGGTTAGTTCAGGTTCACCAAAGTCACACAGTAACACAAACTAAAGTACTGATTGAGGCAGCTGCAGACCAGTGTCCCCTGTGCTGCAGAGCCAAAATTACTGTTTTTGTCAATGGAGTCTGGTGATTTTGAAGTGAGTAGCTTCCCTGTTGAAATGGGCCGTCTGATGGGAAAGTAAAGGGTTGAAAATGCCAACAAATCTACAAATTGCCAATGGATAAGTACCTCATGCAACCCCACTTCAAAAAAGCTCCACTATCCCTTAAATTGTTGGTCATTTTGTTAAGCAAAGATGCTAAAATCTCACTGTCTCAAGCTTCACAAACAAGAGTTTTTTCCTGGTTTTCTTTTAATTATTGTAAATATAATATCTTTGGACAAAACAAGCTATTTGAAAATGTCAGTCTTTCTAGAATAGTATCATTTCTTTAGAGTTTGACAAGGAGGCGAGTCGAGACAAGTTGGACTGTGCAGATTTTTCTCGTCTGAGTATATTACTTATTTATTTTCCAGTATTAGATGTTTTTTATTGTTTGGTCAGGCAGTGAAGTATCATGCATATCCTACACAGTCAGCTGAGATTCATTCATGCAGGCAAAACATTCCAGTCAGAGCGGAGTCGGTAAAGATTAACCATGGCAGCGCTGATCATGCCATTTCTCAGCATGTAGTAACAGTGTTGTTCAGACTTGGTGAAAGTCACTTGTGTATCCATAAATAGATATAATGCCTGTCTTTTTTAATCTCAGAGGGTTTGTGATGCAGACAGTATCAAACACATGTCTTCAGCTTGCACACATACAGCGTGTGCCGTATATCATTAATGGTGGCCTTTAATCCAGTTCTTTCAAACATGTTTTTTCCTGAACGTCTCGTCTATTTTTGCTCTGCCCAAACATATTCCTTCTGGTTGACATGAACGGCATAATTAAGTTGCCTCAGTTAGAACAGTTGAACTGACTGAGCTCAGGGATAGTGTGCAGTTGGTTTCCCATTTCCATTCACTGTGGTCTATTTCTTACATTTCCTCGTTGTCTCCTCCTCAGACTGTTCTGAGCGCCCTCTGTTCCCTGTCTGTGTTCATTCTTCCTCCCACCCTGCCTCTTTTCCTCTGCTTGTGTTTTTTTTGCCACCCCCCCATCCCCATCCTTTCCTCCGTCCTCCCCCTCGCAGCGCGCACCTGTAAGGTTTCAATAGAACCAAACAATACCAGGAAATGGCTCTGACTTGGACTGTACACAGAAAGGACTTGTTGAGATTTCTCGACTGACGGACCTTGAACATGCCACATGTCATGATTACTTGTGGTTAGATAGAAACTTCTGCTTTCTGTTTTGTGGAATAAAAGATGAGGTAATGCTTGATCAGTGATTAGTGATCTGCACTCTAGCCCTCTTTGAGTGCCAGTTTAATGATCCAGCTTCCTGTTTGTTCAAGAAGAGGTGATAGTCAGCACCTGGCTGTCCATTTCTTTGTGTAACTTACTTGTAGAAAGGCATTTTCGTAAGGTTCGTCTGCTTGGCAGACTTTTTAGTGATGTTCTTAAAGAAGTATTTTAATGCCGGAAAGATGTTCTTTTTTCTTTAAATAAAACTGGACTGTCTGTGCAGTGGAAAGACACAAATAGTTTTGGAAGTGGTGCCACATGACCAGAGAAAACAGAGAAAAGGGTTGTGGCATTTGCTTTTGCTAAAGAGGTTGAAAACTAAAATGCACTGTGCCACACTGGATCAATAAACGCTCACACTGGTGGGTGACATAATGAGTTTCTTGTCCACAAATAATATGGCAGCCAGCTGGTAACATGGATCCAATTTTTAACCAGCTTCGTATCACAACAACGTGGGTAGTGTGTGTAAATTAAATGTGGTAAATGTCCCTCCATCTAACCAGTGCCCAGATCTCCCTGCTCTCCTCCTTGCGAAACTCTGTCGGATGACGCAAAATGCATCATTTGGCGGTGCTTCGCTGGCTCTCAGGCTGTTGGTTTATCTACAGGCTGTACGTCTGCATTTTTGTATCACCTCCCATGACGCCACCGCCGACACAAAACTCAGACCAAACTCCAATAAAACGTGAAAACTAGGCAGTGCCGATTAGATACAAAATTGTTAGTGGACTGCCAATTTCTCACCTCAGACATTTTCAGAAATATATTTTAGTGCCCTGTTTGGCTATGAGAGAATGTTAACAGGAAGTGGGCGCCATACTGATTCCTGCACAGGGAAGCTGAAAAAACTGAGATGAAATGGTAAAACTCAGCAGCACTGACCAAGATTCTGTTACTGCGTTCCCATTTTCTTGCCTCAGATGTTTTCAGAAACATTTTTTAGTTCTCTATTTAACCGTAGTACGAGATCGTTTGTTACCAGCTGCAGCCAGCCCAGTTTTATTTAAAGACCATTTTTGTCTTTGTGCTAAGCTGAACTTTTTCTGAAAACATTTTGGGCAAGAAATGGGCAGTGCAGTAACAGAATCTTGGTTCAAATTTGATCTGCACTGCCTAATTTACTGTTTGGTCTGAGTTAAAGAGAGATAAAGGAGCATCTCTCTTTTGTGGAAGGCATCATCTGGTGAATTTGAGCCTGGAGATGAGCTGGGAGATTTGGGCACTGGTTACATGGAAGGAATTTTACTAGTTCATTTACACTTTCTACCCATTATGAAACAAAGCTGGTTGAAAATCTGCAAAGTTTTGATTCAATAGTACAAATACAGGTTATGGAATGTGAAGTGAAGCTGTACAGTTATTCAGACGCCACATAAAACAGGAACAAGATTCATTTGGTGGTGAATGTGGTAAAGCTCAGTTGTATCACTGCACATGTCAGAAATCAGACTTTGTCCGTGGTGGGTGTGTGTGAGCTGCACACCTGGCGTGTGACTACATAGAAAAGTGGTTCGTTCTTGCGCAACGCATCCATCGCAGACACTCACTTTCGCACTGTGACCTTTGAAACATGCTGCGTAATAAATTTGCCTACTTCTGTCTCCCTTTGGACAGTTAATTCCCATGTCCGCCCAGATTGTATTGCACGCCAGATGCCCAGGTTGGCAAAGCAGCATGTGGCTTTCAGAGATCTGTGAATGCATTGTTTGAGATAAGTCTGAGTCTGTAGTGACTCAGAAGGAGTGCCCCAGGTAGAGATAACAGGTGATATAGCTAGACAGACCCACACAGTAATCTGAAAGGGTAAAGCGGGGAGGGTTGTCTGGTGATAGGATGAGTGTTAACAGGATGAAGGAGCAGCAGTGAGGTAGTTCAAGCAGATTCTCTCCACACTGTCAGTCAGAAATAAAAGCCGTGCCAGTTTAACGTTCCACAGAAAAGAGTGCTGCTGACAAATTGAAATGTGTATCTTAACTCCCCTCTGCATTCTTTCACCGTCTGTTTAAAAGGCTTACGTAACCACCTATCTATTTGTCTAATGGTCAATATTGCCGAGCGCTCTCGTAAAAGGGCAAACTGGTGCAGTGCAGTTTCTGCTCTGTTTTGTCCAATAACCAGTTAATTGTGCACTCAGTGGTGTAATTAGATCGCTATTTTAATGATAGATGTGGAATTTGTTCTATGACCCTGAAAATGATGTGCGTATCAGCTCACCACCCTATTTTTAATGATCTGTCCTTCTTGGTAGTTAACTTGAGGCTGCATCCACACTAATAGGTTTTTGTTTTAAAACCCATCGCTCGTTTAGCCTAGTGTCCTAACTACTACAGTGTTTTGGAAACCCTGAAATCGGGCCTTTTTTTTAAAAAACACTGCTGACCCAATTTTAGCTTGAAAACTCAGGGGTTGCATTGTAGTGTTGACAGGCGGAAATGGAGACTTCAAAACACTGTAGGCACTACGTTCTTGATTGGGTCTTATCAATCACGATGTGTCAAGCAAAAACATAGGTAGATCTAGATACCTTTTGTGATTTCATCCTCCTTGTGTGGGTACTTCGTTCTCATTGCCTTCCTGTGGGGATGGATAAGGCTCCTCCAGTATGTCGCTGTGTTTTTTTGAAAAGACTCCCAATCTGTTTTCACTTTCAGTAACAGTTTCACCTCGTTGTAGTCTCTGATCTTACCTTTCGCCATCTCTGTAGTGTTTTCTGTAACGAAACAACAAACCAACCGTCAGTTACTTCCTGTTTACACTGGCAACCACATGCTGCAAGGTTTCTACAGGTCCTTAAAATGTCTTAAAAATTCTTGATTTCATTTGTTTTTTAAATATTACACAGTAAGGAATTAAGGGGATATATTTGCAAAAATATAATATATTTACAACTACAGTTTTATCAGTTTATGATCACCTGAAAATAAGAATCAATGTATCTTTGTTACCTTAGAAGGAACCGTTTATATCTCCATATGTAGGGGGTCCTTTTCCACAGAGTCTGCCATTTTGTTTCTACAGTAGCCCAGAACGGACAAATCAAAAACTGGCTCTAGATAGGGTCATTTGCTATTTCCTACCAGTCGCTATGGTTCTCCTTCAAGTGCTTGGCACATTGAAGAAGTTTCAGTTGGTTGCAATGTGCAGCCTCATGGCTAGATGCTGGCAAATCCTACATGCTAGGGCTTTTAAAGTCATTTAGTAGTCTTAAATTTGAATTTGTGCAGTATTAAGACTAAGATTCTGCTTAGAAAAATGGTTGACGTATGCAAAACAGAATGTTTAAATATAGCCGAAAATGCTTGACCTGATAGGCGTACTTATAGCAGTTTTGTAGGTCAGCAATTCCCAACGTGGGTTTTGATAAAACCATGAAAATATTTAGCAAAAAATAATGGACAAACTTTAAAAAAAAAACTAGGGTAGCAGGCAGTGAAATTGTATAAAAGATTGTCGAAACATCCCTTTTTTTTACACCAATAATAATTTGATAACATCCCATTTATTTGTTGCGTGACTGGTGGTGTTGATGAAGGGGTATTTAAGTTCATCTAATAGGGCTGTGGAGTTGCATCGGATAAAAAAAGTTGGGAGCCGCTGATGTTGAGAGCTTTAGTAAGACCAAGTAGGGGCTTCTCATTGTAAATGCTAGATGGCATTGGCCGGCTTACAGCTCAAAGTGAAACTGGATCCTGGTTGGGGCAGGAATGTGAAAAGTAATGTGGAAAGTGATGTAGATCTGTCATGCAGTGCAGTTATTTTCCAGCAAGGGCTTAATTTACTTCTCAGTCCTCCGAGCCGCTCAGCATGGGCGCAGGGAAACGCCACCTTCCCTCCTCCTCAAAAACCCTCGCACACAACAAGTTCCACAAATGGCAAAATAGTTTTCCCAGTTTGTCATTTCCTCTTTCCTCCCCTCACTTGTCCTTGCCCCACCCTTCCTACTTTCAGAGAAGGAGAGCAAAGGGGGGAGAGAGTGCGCAGACGTGTGAGGCCATAATGAATTTTGACTGACTCAGTACCTTTCCGGTCCCTGTCTGGCACCAGCGCTCACTTTCATGAGCTCGCAGTCAGTAGATCATTGGCCTGTGAGTGGGATCAAAGTGGTGAGACACAAGAGGGGCTGACACTTGAACTTGAAATGGGAGTATTTGTTGGAGAGGGTGATATAAACACGCAAAGCCAAACAGACAAGGGTGACAAAATATTATCTACAGCACGAGGAGGACAGCGGATGAGCAGACTTGGCTCGGCTCGAGCTAGCTGCAATGTGATGGGTTGCAGCCGGTGGGAGTGCAGGGTTATTGACTTTTCGGTCATTCTATTAATATTCCTGTCAATGGGGCAGCTCGTTTGTTGGTTCCCTTTAGCTGGAGCAGGCGAGTTTGACTGTACATGGTCATGCGGTGGTAGAGGTTTTCTCGGCTCCTGGGTTTTACAGTAACTCAGGGAGAGTCACTGAGGTGGAAAGGAATGAGAGTGAGTCTGACTGATGGATGGACGGCCTCAGTTTTATAAAGACAGAGGCTGACCTGCTTTCTAAACGGGACAGCCGAGACTGAAAAGGGACGTTCTGTACAGTAGCTCCTTTCCTCTCGTCTCCTGGTTCCTCCTCCACCTCCTTCCCAAAGTTCTGGCCACTGCATCACTTCCTCTTTGTAACCACATTCTGGTCTCTGTGATGAGGTCGGTGTGTTTCTAAAACCGTCCTGCATTCGCTTCCTTGTGTTATTTATTTTATGGTTCCTCTTCCTCTTTCAAGAAGGCTGCTGCTTTGACAGGATACTGCTGTTTTAGAATTTAATCCTTTAATGGTATCTCAGTCAGGTTTTATAAAGTTGAGGGATTTCTTTTGGTTTTGGGATGATTGTGTTTTCTGTATTCAATTAATGAGTAATCCTTGTTATGATTATCTAGACGAGCTAATCTCATCGTAAATGGGTTTCCACAGAATAGATAGTGAACGCTTTCACAGCCGAGCATGTTGCAAAGTGACAAGGAAGCGGAGAAACCTTGATTGTTAAAGGATTATAGAGGACTTGGCAGGGCAGCAGCAGGAACCTGAGCCAAGCAGAGGGGGCGTGATGAGTGTCAATGCATGCTGTTTTATCTCAAAGTCAAAAGTCAACATCCATGTCTTACTATAACCATCAGCCTCCACAAGGGAAGGCCTCCGTCTAAAATACTCTGATGGGAATTCTCTCTCCCGCCTCCTTTTTTCTACTTTCAATATAGAGCAGCGCTTGTCAAACTGGAATAGATGTTGGAGTAATTTTAGTCCTCATGCTACTCTCTGGAGACGTAGTTTGAAGTGTGTCACCGATATATCTGTGGCAAGCATGTGAGTCGGACTGAGGCAGACATCAACAGACTTTACTACGCATAGTGTTCAAAGTAGAGCTTAGTTGATCATCAAAAGACTTATTGGCAACTGTATTCATTATTGATTATTCCATTAATTGTTGCAGCTCAATAATCGTGACTCATTTTTCAAGCAAAAATACCTGATAATCCCTAGTTTGAAATTTTCTTTGTTTTATTTGATACTAACTTGAACGTCGTTTGGTTTGGGCCCATTGCTCAGACAAAAAACTACTTGAAGACATCGTCTTGTGGAGGACTTTTTTGGCATTTTGCACTGTTTTGTGACATTTTAAACAATTTATCTAGAGTAGAAAGAAATTTCAAGTGAAGAGATATTTTGGTACCAAGTTGATGCCAAGATTCTGAAAATGGGACGATACAGATTTTTCTCCAGTGTTTTCTATGACAGCTGATCAGCAAACTTTATTTTTTTGTGTGTGTCCCTTTGTGATCATTGTGTCCTCTCTGATTTCAGAGGTTTTTGCGGGTCCGTGAATGCAGTGCAGGCGGAACGCTTCATGAGTTTTAGTTTTTTACTTAGCAGAAGATTCTTGAGTTTGAGTCTTGGGGTAGAACATCATGAAACAAACTGTTTGATCACCACACTCAAGACTTTCTATAGCTCAGTTTGTGGTTGGATCAATCAGACCAATAGAGGAGAAGCAAGGATGAACGGAAGCAAACTTTCTGTTGCTACAGTGGTCAGATCCAGTGCTGGACCACAGGTGTGCGGGTCCCGTGCAGCCGGTTTCATCCAAAGTAGTTTAGGAAAACAATAGCGAAAAGTGCAGCTTCAACAATAAAAACTTTTTATGTGGTAGTGAATGCTGATATTTTAATGTTCCCTGTCAAATGAATGAAAACCCCTGGCACACGTTTTGGGGATACTATTCTTGTGGACCTGACGGGGCAGAATATACGCCTACAAGTGTTCTAGTGTGCCGTTAAATACCAAAAGACTAAGAACGCCTACCAGTGCGGAACAAGAACAACATATGAAGAAGGCGACAAGTACAGCTGCAACAATAACAAGAAAAGCGTTTTTACTTCAGGCCAATGTATTTTGTTAATTTTTTGCAATGGGAGAGCATGATGAGGCGCTGGAGCGTCTAGTCTGCACTGAGTGCTGCATCTTAAGTTATTTTTGGCTCGTTGCCAAGTGTAGGGCTGGGCAATATATATCTCTTACACTTGATAAGAGACTAGATATCATCTTCGATTTTGGATATTGTCATATCATAAGGGTTGCCTTCTTGTTCTTTAAGGCAGCATTCTAGTAAAGAGATATAATTTTGTGAACTTAACTGGCCTTTACCTACTTAGTCAGTATATCCACATTACCTACAATTGGTTATCAAGTATCTTTATTGTAAATATTCTGTGAAAACACCAATAGTCAAAATGTTATTCTTAGGGTAAAAACACTGCACCTGTCACTGTCACTTTTTACCCAGCTGGCTAATCACAGTGGTGGAAGGGTGGGACAAAGAGCCTACCACAAAAACCAACTGTCTTGCATATACAAGTGTTGAAATCTATTGAACCAACAAAGACTTGTACTTTGTGTAGTAATATTTACATTAAATCTAGTTTTAATTTGATTGATTTATTAATTTAATAAAGGAGTGTATGTTTAAGCAAATGGGATTTATTCTTTGTTTTTTTTTTTGTTTTGTTTTTTTTTTTACTGTGGCATCAAAAATCATGGCATTTCACTGGTATTGGTATTGACTACTAAATCTCTGTTATTGTGACATGCCCAATCTAGAGAATGATCGGCAGATTAATTGATAATGGAAATAACCGTTAGTTACAGCACATGTGTAAGCTATTTGTCAGCAGCAACAGATGGTGTCTGTATTTCTTAGAAGTGTTTGAGATGCTGTCTTCATGGTGGCCAACATGTCTCCCTGCACACCAGAGCTTTGGGCGTGTTCAGCCTGTTCTGTTTCACTTCTTGTTTTTGCCAAACAACAAAGCTACAGGGATTACAATCAGCCGTGGCTCTTACTCGACCCTGCATGGGGCCAACTGATCCAAATGTACTGGAGCGAGTAATGGTCAAGTGAAACTTAGAAGGAGCATGGGAACATACTCGGACGTACACAAAGGGACTGGGTGCACTCAGATCTGTTAGATATGTGCAGCTATGGGTTTCAGTGTGAGATGCTGATCTTCCCTGAGTGATGAAACTCCTAAAGGCACACATGACACTGATGTGATGGGAATAAGGGGAGGAAACTGTACAGAGAGCCAGAGAATAAGGTCTCAGAGAGACGTAAGAGGGGAGGCATCGAGGATAGAGGACAGAAATGTGTGGAATGCTGTAGCTCGCTGTCTTTCCCTGATAAAGGGTGAGTATGGGAGGAATGCGACCCTGAAAAGACTGGATAAACAGCGGGGGGGGGGGGGGTAGTGTTAAGATTCTAGAGAGGCAGAGGAGGGTGACTGAAGGCAGACGGGAGCCAGCTGAGAGGTAAAGCAGGACTAATTTGACCCACGTTCTGTTACAGGATGGGGTCGGTACTCGAGAGATGGGTTTGGAGGCGGGTTGAGCAGTGATGGACGTCAGCTGTAGTGCAGCCTGACAGAGTTGATAGAGGACGGAGGGAGGCAGGGGTCATGAGAAGAATGACTCTCACTCTGCTTTCTTTCTCACAGATCAGGGTTGATGTGCTGGAACAGACCGGACCGACATAACCCTGTTAAACGCAGAAACTCTGTTCTTTCTAAAGTTTCTCAAGAGTCTGTCACCTTTTTTCAGTACAGTTGAGGACTGTTGCGTAGTTAGTTTGCACTTTGTCAAGAGCACAGTCGATGAAACTTTAGTTGGCTGATGCTGATGATTATTTTTCTAACAGTTGTCAGAAGTCAAGCTGCATCAATGCATCATCCAGACCTGTAGATTAGCTGATATAACTTGTTGCAAAGATATCAGTATCTGTGTATATGTCGCTTGATAAATCACCTGAAGAAATACCAAACAAGATTCGACTATATTTAGAAACCGTATCATTATTACACAATTTGTCAATCAGAGAGCACTTAAAGTTAATCGGTTGACTGCAGAGAATATATTCGACCAGTGACGCATGTTTGTCTTTAGGTTAATTTTGCCGCTTTTCAGTTTAGAAGTAGTACTAGTAGCACTATGCTGTACCATAACAAATCAGGTATTCATGCTACTCTGGTTAGCTAGCTGCCACCATTTTGTATTGCATGTTCTCGGGGTCAGGTGGGAGCTAGCTAGCGTTGCTGCTCATTCAGCATTTATTGAAGGGGATTGTGCCAACCCTCCAGTCTCCCCCTGGTTGCCCTGGTGAGTCAGCCGCTTAATTTTAGGCTGCATTAGCATTGTTAACTATGTTAGCAATGTTAGCAGTGTCAGCACGGCTAGAGGTGCTAACATAGTTAACAATGCTAAAGGGGTTTTGTGGTTCAACATTAAGCCACTATTCACCAGGGCGATCTCGGGGGAGACTAGAAGTTGGCCACCATGTTTCTGCAGCAACACCATTTTGTCACTTTGGGTCGTGACATTGTTATTAGTGGTAATTCCTGAATGAGCTGTATTGCTAGCTAGCTCCTGTCCAGCTGGTGTGCAGTGCAGAGCAGCTAGTCACCTAGTAGAGACCAGAGGGTGGGCACTATGTCTCTGGAAGTTAATACAGCTGGCTGGCGCTTTGGAAAATGGCGTTAAAGCTCATTGAGTCAATAGGCCGCCGGACTCAAAGGAAAGCACCTTTGGTATTTTACATAATTTTGCTTTTTTCCCTTAGAAATGAACAGATTAGTTGCTGATTCATGGTAGTCAGGCTTTCGAAAGCCGATATCCCCCAGTAAAATGTCCTGCTTAGTAAATATCTTGATCACAATTTAAAACTAGAAGGGCACTCAAAGAGCACAGACCTCCACCAAAGCTAAATGCCATATCTCACATTGTTGACAACAGTGAAAAATAATTTGTGCATCAGCCCCTTGATCCGGACCCACCTTAAAATTTACTGGGTTCGTCCTTGGCTTAGGCTACATTCTTCCACCGAGTTCCATGAAAATCATGCCAGTAGTTCTTTTTGTAATCCTACTGACAAACTAACAAACTGAAATGATCCCCTTGAAGATTGTTTGTAATGTTTGTCTCATAAAACATTTTCAGATTTTTTTCTAAGCTCCCAGGTGTAGGTATCAACCTCAGAAATTCAGTTTTGGTCGTTCTACAGACTCAAGTTTCCATAAATGCCAAGTTCCCCTAAATGAATTCAGGAATTTTGGAGAGACTGAGCCATGAAGTCACATCAAAACTGATCTACTGTAAGAAGAAGACATTTCCCCAGTTGAATAAACATAACCTTTATAAAAACCATTATTCTTGCACTGATCTTTGTATCTTCTGATTTGTTGTGTCCAAGCAGTGTTTTATGATGTTGAGCATGAGAAAATTGCGAACTTGGCGCCAGAACCTCGTCCCACTGGACGACATTGTAATACAAAAATACTCGCACGGACATTTGAAACACTTCCAGCTTTGGCAGCCTATGTATTATTGCAGGCCTGATGATAAATGTAAGACTGGACTGGAATAACCTCTGCTGTGATTTTTGTAGTGTTTGCATTTGAGCAGCACAGCATATACAAACAAGCCTTTATAGGGAAGCTCTTGTTTTTTTGTTTTTTTTTGTTGTTGTTGTTGTTGTTGTTTTTTTTTTGTCAGAGGTGAGGGAACGTTGAGACCCCGGTGATGCTGGGAAAACGGTGTCATGCTCCTGCTGTGTTGGAATGATAATTGAGACGGTGTAAAGTCTGGGCCCTCAGTGTCAGTGAAGGTACATCATGTTCAGTTAATTGCAAAGAGTCTCTCTGCACTCGCTTTAGTTGGGCGGGTTGGCGCAAGCACACTGCTGTCATTTTCCTCAGTACTGGTTATACTGGTCCTGTCACTTTCTATATAGGTTAAACCGCAGCACTCCCTGTCAGCAAGATGTTATCTGTGAGCTTTTTAGAGGTGTGTGACAGCAACTTGTGCACAGTTTGTCAGCTTCAGCTGAAGTTCAGTTACGTTTTATTTGAAACCTCTATAAGTAGTATTTAATATCAACCATTTGTTTCGGTTCACTGCAAATTTTATGTATGAGGAGCTTTATCTGGTTTGACAATTACCCGCGCTCGGCTCATCACTTCTTGCAACACAACATTGAGAAATTGCTTGAAGCCATTCCTCTAAGTTCATAGTAAGTGTAGTTGTTAGCTAACATTAAGTTGTGTATTTGAAGTGCACTGCACATGTTGACTTTCCTAAAGGTTGTAGAAGCTTGTTGGCAAATTTTCTACCTAAACAAACGCACACCTCAGCTGCCACTTGGCCTGTCACAATAATTACATTATAGACTTAACGAGGTCATGTTCATATGTGGTGTATATATGTGTGTGTGTGTTCGTTTATAAAAGAATGTCGGCAACATGATGCCAGAATAAAGGGCAGGGTTTTCCCTATTAAAAGACTTGGGTGCAGCACCCAAGTCTTTTTTTTTTTTTCAGAGGGTGTAAGCCGAATTAACAGGAAAGAAACTATGCTGGGACATGTTTTGTTGTCATTTCATGTCGTTCTGCTGCTGTCTTCTTTTTCTGCTTTCTGGCAGATTTCTACCATGGGTGGGGCTCAGCTCTTCCACACAAACAACCACATTAATTTATCTTATATGGATTTAGGCTTTTTTAATTTTTGTTTCACATTTCAACTCCAATGTCTGCATATTCTTAAGGATTAATATTCTTAAGAATATGCAGACTATAGGGGGGGGCGGTGTAGCCGTTATATTCAGTGTATTGCGTATTGTGTATTATATTTATATATGAACTGGAGAGCTGTTGGTTTGTTTCCTGCTCGCATTGAATTGAATCTCATGTTTAAAGGCATCTTGGTCACTGTTTAGCTTTTAACGAGTAATGATAGTTTGAGCAGGCTAGGCTTGTGTTTCTGTATCAGTATGCCTTCAGACCATAACCATTTAGTTGCATTTTGGAGCCATGGAGCACCAGTACGACTTGCAAATACTATTAGTATTTTAACAGGAGAGCTGGTAGTTTGTTTCCTGCTCACAGTGGATTAAATCTCACGTTTAATGGCACTCCAGGAAACGGCTTAACTTTTAATGAGTTACGATAGTATGAGCAGTCAAGGCATGGGTTTATGTGTCTGCAGGGCTCTAGATTGCAACTATGGAGCACAACTGCGACTTGTGCCCTGGTAACGGTTTAACTTTCAACAAGTTACAGAAACACACGCCTCACGTGCTCATGCAATTGTGTCAGTGGGGCTCCAGACCATGACTAATTAGTTGCGTTTTGCAACCATGGAGCACCACTGCCACTTGCGAATATTATTAATACATGAACTGCTTGAGAGAAGCCGGTTGAATGAAAGCACCCATGTTTCCGCTTTGATTTATTTATTTTAACAATACTTCACTTAACTGTACTTTATTTAACTTTATTATGTAGCATTTTTATTTAATTTTCTTGTAGCTAGTTTATTTCGTAGTTAGGTATTTTAGTAGATTTCATAATATCAAGATAAATTAATTGTGTATCGCAATATGGCTTATAAATATTGTTATATTATTATTATATTATTTTTTTATTATATTATTTATAGACCATATCTTTCAGCCCTATGTCATGATGTTAGTGCCATAAAATGGTCTTAAAATGACAGTATTATATTTTAACGTAGTTTTAATATAGTTTAATGCAATTTTTCCCAGGATAATATATAGTCCAAAAGTAGTTATCATGACAGTCACTCACTGATTATGGCTGCTATCGATAATATTTACATTAAAACAAACACAACCAATATTAGTTTTACAGGAAACCTAAGGAGAAAGCGTGACCAAGGCAAACAAAATTTGAAGTTTATTTACTAATTGTTTCAGTGTGACTATGCACTAAATCAGGAAATATAACCATGAAACATTCAACAGATCATCACTGCTTTGATAACACTAGAAACAAAGAACGCTTTACGATAATGCTAAATTACAGAGAACGTGATGACTGTTTTTATACAAAACATGCTCTCATATGAAACTTCCGTCTCACTCCTTTGATCCTTTTTATGTTTACGGTTCCTCTGAAGCAGACAAAAACAGGAATGTATAAAAGGGACTTTTGTTTCCTGATTTTTGTCACTGGGTTCAGTCACTGGAACTATTTGGTTGATAAGGGCCATTAAGTCAAGCAGAGCTTTAGGTTATCTCTCCAAGATCACACACAGCCTCCTACCCTTCTCCCCCTTTTTAGCAAATACTCAACCAACCAGTAGTAATGACAACAAAGGCATGCTCCCTCACAGGTTTCCCACCAGCACACAGCCAGTTAGTTGGAGCCCAACTGGAGACACCTCTGCTGGGAGGTGTTTCTCCTCCGTCACTGGGATGTTCCAGCAGCTGGAGATTTGATTAAGTGTTCACAGCAATTTGTCAAGAAGTAACACGGAGCGTAGTTTGACATGGATGTGTGTTAAGTCGACCTGACATCACTGAAGTAGACTCTTCCTGTTGTACATCCCGTCAGCTGTGACCTTTACATTCCTCTGAAATTACATGTGAAGATGGAGGGGAAGCAAAGGTCTGGTCCTGTAAACGAAGCCTGCCAGATATTACTGAAGACATGCAGCAACTCATTTACATATAATAGATTTTAATGTGATAATAAATGATTAAATATTAACAAAATTTTTGTTTTTGTGGTTTGATACTTAAGTTTTTGACTTCTCTTCGTGATTCTCTCAATTTCTTAGCACTAAAGATAAACACTCTTTCTTCATCTTTCAGCTACCATGTCTGCTGCAGACAAGTTCCTGTATGTGGACCGCAATCTGGTCAACAACCCCCTGGCACAGGCTGACTGGGCCTCCAAGAAGCTAGTATGGGTGCCCTCAGAACGCCTGGGCTTCGAGGCCGGCTCAGTGAAGGAGGAGCGCGGCGACGAGTGCGTGGTCGAGCTGGCAGACTCTGGGAAGAAGATCAAGGTGAACAAGGATGACATCCAGAAGATGAACCCGCCCAAGTTCAGCAAGGTGGAGGACATGGCCGAGCTCACCTGCCTGAACGAGGCCTCTGTGCTGCACAACCTGAAGGAGAGATACTACTCTGGGCTCATATACGTGAGTATGAAGCCGTCAAATACCTTAAAGGGGACCTCTCATTAGACAGTCTTTTTTAGTATTTAAATTATTAGGCATTGTGTTGTAAAAATAAAATACAGCCATGTTTCATATCTGACATTTTCCTCAGAAGTGTGTTGCTACTGTTTTCTTGATCTGCTCATCCACTAAACAATTATCAGGGTAACATTTTCCCATTGGCGCAGTTAAAAGCATTTTCCTTTTTAATTGTTACAAAATCCCCACTGGCTTGTAGAAAACAATATGCCATGGCCAGTCTCCAAACCAATTTATCTCCCTGTCCAACCTCCTTATTATCTCATTAGGCTCCATTGTTTAAGACAACTCATTGTATGCAAATAGTCAATGCAAAGACCCTGTGCACTTTGCTAACATACTTATGGTATGCAGGCGTTCTTTTCCTGCACCCTCCTCCCCTCTGTCTCCCTTCTCTCTCTGTTCTCCCTGTGTTTGGAGTTATCTTGTAAACAGGAAGCTGCAGGGAACAATGAGCAAGAGAGATGTGAAGAAAGAGTCAGGGAAGTAGGGAGGGGCATCCAGTTTTTTCAGAGATGGACATGGAATGTAAATCGTGTTGTAACTGCTATTACTTCCCCCATAATTAATGTTATTTATCCCCATGTGGTGGGCTGGGAGTGATTTGGTCTCTTTGACTCTGTGGTGTGACCCGGTCATATCAACACAGCCCGCTGTCCCCTCCCTCGCTCCCTCCAGAGATCCAGGCTACGGGTGGTTAAAGAGCCTCCAGGCTCTGTAGTCTTTACATTGACCGTCTCTCAAGGGAGAGCGGGTGTACAGCAGAAAGAGGAACGCCTGGTACAGAGATGGTGGGAGGGCAGCGCAGGAATGCAGCTCATAGAAACAAAAAATCTGAAGCTATGATGAGAGGAGAAAAAGTCCAGATACACAAAGAAGAGATTTAGTGGGGTTTAAAGAAAGGAATGGAGGAGGGTTTAAATGTTCAAAGCAGAAAAGATAATTCTACCTTGCAGACTTGAGATATGACTCGGCTAACCTGTCGAGTAGCTGTAGTTTTGTGATGCTAAGTTCAATCATCAGTTTAAACTTGCAGCAGGGTGAGGTCGAGATTACGTAATGACATAGAAGAACAATTCAGAGTTCATGAGAAACTTTCAGCTCAGTCCTGATGGGAAATCCTCATTATTGAAGCAATGCCGCGTGCAACTTCTTTATTATTTAGAGAAGCAAATTTTGAGGGAAGCATGACACTGTTTGCACATAAGCATATTAAAATGACCAGTTAGGAATGTCAGTGGTTAACTCTTACTCTATTAACTGCAGAGAACATTTTTGACCAGTCACATATGTCAATCTATAGGTTTATTTTGCTTCTCTTCTGTTTACTGCACTGTGCACCACCACCTGTGGGTCAGATAGGAGCTAGCTGAGCCTGACCCATGGTGACAGGATGGTGTTGCTATGGAAATGTCATGCCCACCCCTCCAGGGATATCATTTCAAAATGCTGCACTAAAGCTCACAGAGTCAAACTTCAAGTAAAGGCCTAGCATATTTCAAGTTATTTGGCCTTTTTTGTGTTACAGATTAACCAGTTGGTTACCGGTTGATAGATGTCCGGCCACCAGAGGCAAAATTTACTGAAGCTGACGTCCCCAACCCCAGACGACAATTCTAATTCTGCTCTGCACACCAATGTCTACCTCACACTGCACGACATTAGCCTTGAGACAAGATATGAGTTGAGGGAAACCTCAGGGCGTGGGTTGTCTGTAACAATAAGAATTGTGTGTGTTGCAGCTACAATTCAGACCAGAGTTCTTGTTGCACCTCAGAGGAAACGGGCTATTTTGTTGATATGCGCCAAAAACTTGTGCCTCTTGTGTGGTGTTATGTCAGTTACCGTTTCACAAACTATAGATTGAAGAACAGACTTTTTATCTGTGATTCCTCCTTTTGAAAGATTTTGCAGTGTGTGACCCTATCACCAGTCAGACATGAAGTGTGAAAACCACAGTGTCTTAAAGACCCAATTACAAGACAGCATGTTGTGTAGTGAACAACACTGCAGTCTGACGAGTCTGAAAGTTGTGTAGTGTGAACTAGAGGGTGACACGGGAGTGGACTTTCTCTCGCATCCCAACGTATTCCAGTGAAAAAGAAAAGACAATAGTGTTTATTCATAATAGCGCATATTTAAATATTATATTATCATTACACCTATCGTCATTGTCATTGTCATTCCCAACCCGCCCGCCCCTGTTGACTTCCCTGTCCTGTCCCAGTCACGTGATGAATAATGACATTGACTCCAATCCTGCGAGAATTCCCACACGAATCCTAAAACAAATCTGAGCCTCTTAGTAAGTGAAGACTTGCAGATCTCCTTTCTGACCTAATTTTATTTTATCAACCCCTGTACTTCCACTGGCACCTTCTTCTTCATATTCCATGTTCATGTGCAGCTTTTTTCAAATGCCACCTTTCTCTGTCCTGCAGACGTACTCTGGTCTCTTCTGTGTCGTCATAAACCCCTACAAGAACCTGCCAATCTACTCAGAGGAGATTGTCGAAATGTACAAGGGCAAGAAGAGGCATGAAATGCCGCCCCACATCTACGCCATCACTGACACATCTTACAGAAGCATGATGCAGGGTAAGTCGCCATCCATGCTGTAAAGCATGGAAGTGGAGTTTAAAGTCTGTTGGCCTACATGATGTACTTTTTTTATGCTGTAGTTCAAACTTTTGCCAATTATTTTAGCAGCCCCGAGCTTGTAACATGGATCCCTTTCAAGATTGTGTTGTCAATGAAGCTACTGTTCCCTGAGTGGTTCCACACAGAGCTGTTAACTGTAAGGCTCCTAAGAGACTAGGTTGTACTTAAAGACACTGTGATATGTGCAGTTTATTTGTGTTAGTCCCCTTCTTAAAATTAAATGAGCTGCATGATAGTACCTTGTATATTGAGTTGGGGCCTTTAAATGGAAGACGGTGGTACTAGCAGAATATTTATATATGATTTACTTGTCCCACAGGCCTCAGAAAATGCACAACGCTCTCGATGCTAGTTAAGAGAGGTTAAAAACTGAGGCATGTGTGTCTCTGTGCAGCTCATTTGTCACATTCTTTGGAAGGATATGCAGGGGACGTAAAAAAAAATCTTGTTAAGTTTGTTCTTACTGATGCAGCTCAATTTATTTTTAAGACTTCAGTTTACAGTGATTATGTTGGACACATATCCTCCTACTTTGCTGTGTTTGGCTTATGTCATCTTTCTTTTCTGAGGTTTTCCCCCTTTACCACATTACCTAAACGTGCAGTTTTGTGACTTGAATCAACACTTACAACAAAAGCTCAGCATTACGAGCACCTAATAGGTATTTCCTGCATGGCTATTGTATTGTAATGTGCTGCTGTAGTCCACCTCCTGTATGCACTCATGTTGGAAACACAGCTCCATTTTAGGCCTGTTTTCCTGATGTTGTCTGTCATGCTCACCACTCATTAAAAACAACTCCCCTCTTTCCCGTTTTGGCTTCTTTTCTCCATGTTTGGCTTCAGCAAGGGGCTCAGACCACATTTGGGAGTGGAGGGGTAATTAGCTGGTTAGTTTGAAACCGAGCAGCAGCACTTCTTTTCAGTCACAGGAAGCCGGATATTGATTTCCTGTCTGTGGCCAACGTACTTCCTGTTGTACAGACTACAAAACTGTATGCACTGTGCAGATAACACATGCTCACTTAGAATCAGCAGAGCTGTAATGCAACATTTGTATTTCTTTTTTTGCAGATCGTGAAGACCAGTCCATTCTTTGCACGTGAGTCACACATATCCACAAAGACATCATATAACACGTTAGAGTAACAACACTGCTAGTTGGCCTGTCAAGATAACTACTTTTGATATGATTGTTATTTTGAGACCATTTTATGCCACTGATATAATGAAGACATATGCAAGTAGATCCTTTCAAAGACCAGTGAACTTTTAATTCTTAAAAATATTCAGGATTTGGAATTCACATTTTGGTCAAAGTAATAAACACGTGTTAATATATACAAGAAAGTATTTGGTCAACGAAAACAAAGCCAACTGATGTCTCTTGCGACCAAAACCCTTTTTAGGCAGCCTGTTCAAGGTGAGAATGTTGGGCCGTTTTTTTTGCCTTACTCACAGAGTTGTCTTGCCTTTAAGCCAGCAGCAGAGCTGTGTAAAAAGGGACAGCTGGCAGGACGGGATCATGGGCGGCACAGTTACGACATTTTGATGAAGTTTTGATGATGTGTTATGCATGCGACCCACTGCAAGTCCCAAGTTTTTTTGTAGTAGTTAGCAGCTAACTCAAAAAAGAGCAGCAACATCTGCAAATTGGAAAACGATGAAGTCTGGAGCTCCGTATCCTCAGAGCAGTTGGTGAGATCAGCCACTATTTAACAGGGAGGGTAAATGATTGTTATTGCCACGTTAATGCTATTCTTATTGTTTAGAAAGGGGTGCCAACGCATATGTTATACATCACATTAGAGGCGGATGCTGTTGTGCTGCACCTTATGTCGTCACGCCTCTTTTGCTTCCGGGATGCTGGCATGCTCTCTTAAATCACACAGTGGAGTGGCATGCTGCTGCCATCATCTTATTCTGTGTAAAAAAGCAAAGGTGGCATGAAGAAGGGACTTTGTAGTAGGGATGGGCAGCACAAACGAAAACACTATTCGAAAATCGTGAAAATCTCAATGACTGCTCGGTATGTATTTTTCACATCGCGGGGATTTTTCAGACATTTTTACAGGAAACTACAACGTGGAAGTGCGCTCGACTATGAAAGCCCGAATGACTGCGGACATTCCTCGCAGAGTAGTAGTCTCTGCATGTTTCTCCTGTTTGTAGAAGAGCATCAAACTAGCTGGTAGCCCATCTCACACCGCTGTAGCAATCCTATACTGCCCTCGTGCGGTTAGGAGCTGAATTGCATGTCAAATAAAGGGGGGAAATAAGACGGCGAATAGTAATAGTCGCATTAAAAAAATCGATTTTTCAAAAATAAAACGACTATTCGAAAATCGTGACCCATCCCTACTTCGTAGCGACCATATAGCTCGATCTCTGTGTTAAAAGGGCTTAATAGACAAGCTTAGCAAAGCTCCAGGAAGGTCCCAGTAACCTCCATAATCTGGCCGGTGTGCTGCAATCAGCTCCCCAGGATGGACGGCCTGGATGCCGAGTGGTTTGCTGGTGGATTTACGGAGTGGATTATAAAGTTGGGAAGCTAACAACTGTCAGGACTGAGCCTGCTCTACTCCAAGAGTACAGCTGCAGGTTACTGGTACCAGGCCACCAGTAAGTGCAACAAGCTTTGAAGACGATGTTCGTAGTGCCCAAACTGCTTACTTCTTACAGCAGTCACGTGATGCCATGTTTCCCAAAAAGACTATTGCCCATTGACTTACATGGTGAAAGAGACATCTGTAATTCAGTGGGTACAATTTTTTTTAAAGCACAACCCTCGTGGAATGACTTCAGTGTCAGAATTTGATCCATTTGGTCAGATAACATTTGGAAACTTTAGAAGAGCTGCACATTTAAATAATTTTATCACAGTTCAGGTTAGAGTAGCCCTAAAATGGAAGAAGCGGGCTCAGCTAACAAAGATATCTAGTGCACATACTCTGTGGGCCCATTGATAAGGAAGATCCAGGGAATTTCATGCGTGGCAGTCACACTTTTTTAGCTACATGCGCCACTGAGCAACTCATAGGAATGAATGGGGCCCCGCCTTCAATGCTGTATCCGGTTCTCTTTATACATCCATGACAGGCTAGCTACACCATGTCATGTTTAAAGTGTTTTATTTTTCTTCGGACTCGCGCAAGTAGGCAGGGTGGAGAGACAACGAAGGGGAAATGTTTGCGTCCAAGTCTTACAATGTTCAGGAAAACCCAGCTGTTTATTCTGACATTATGTTGGCTGAAGTGTTGGGGACATTCTATTGTGACGGACCCACATGAGTTCATGTCCATATATCATACAATAAAGTTGATAACGTGGTTGCCACGACAGGCCTAGCTTCAGTGTTGTATTAAGATTATTTTAATTATTTATGATCAACTCTTGACAGTCACTTTTTTGTCTTTAATACCCTTCCTCTGAATCATTTTACTCTGCATTTCTCTCTGTTTGTCTCACAGAGGAGAGTCTGGTGCTGGTAAGACAGAGAACACCAAGAAGGTCATCCAGTATCTGGCTCACGTGGCCTCCTCTCACAAGACCAAGAAAGACCAGGTCAGTCCTGCCTCTGATCCGCACAGTTCATCCCTCAAACCTTCCTCCCATTACTCCTTTACATCCTCTAGTCATACCATTTATCTCTACTCCCTTCCTCCTCTCTTACTTCACTCCCTGCTGGTTCATTTTCAGGCGAGACACAAGCCCTAAATCCTCCAGTGCTTTCATCTTCCAGGAACGACGTTTCCCTATCCCTCTTTGTACATTGACCAACCACTTTTTCATTGTGACTGTGATGTGCACCAGTGTGCGTGTGTGTGTATGAACATTTGATTGTTAATCCATCGTCACGTTGTTGTATTCAAACAGCTTATTTTCTGCAGTAGACAAACTCTTCTGCTGCCACAGAAAAGAGCTATCATCAAAGGAAAATGGGTGGCAATCAAGATAATCGCCCTGCAGGCACAGAACAACAGTAGTGCACGTTTAAAGGGATAGTGTGGATGAGGTACTCATGTGTAGTCAGTGTATGAGCAGAAGGTGGTCAGAGTGCCCCCAGTTTGGAGAGATTACTGCCACAGAAGTTAAGCAATGTACTGATGTAGACGAGTCAGCAGCAAAACATGTTTTAGCCACTTAAAAAAAGTCAATATCAGTTGAAGTGTACGTTATATTGAGAATAGTTTCGCTGCTTTACCGAGCTGTTGGACAGCGAATATGACAGGGAACTGAAGCTGTTATATCGCTGTCTTCAAAGACAGACTCCATTGACAAAAAACGTAATTTTACCTCACAGAACACAGGAGCTGCTGGTCTACCGCTGCCTAGATCAGCTGGTTTGTTTGTGCTACTGTGTGACTTTTGGTGTTTTTAAAGGGTTCATTCAGATTCACCAAACAAACTGATAGAGGAAGCATTAGACCAGCAGCTCCTATTTTCTGTGAGGTAAAATTAAGGTCCAGAAATTGTCATCAGAAAATTAATGGCGACAAAGGCTGACTGTTGTCACCTCGCATCTCTTGTGTTACTGCCAAGCAGTTGCACTTGAACACACCACTAAGACTACAGCCAACGGCCAACTGGCATGTACATTCTGCGCCTGTGTGAGACGAAAGTCTGTGTTTGTCAATCAAAAAGGAAACCAGAAGACCGACAGGAAGCATTCAAGACTCCAGTTAGCCGGTTAGCACGTTAACAACACAACCCAGTGTTGAAAGAACAAAGGATATCTACAATGCTTTAGCAGACAGTAACCCAAACTATTACAAAGTGTTCAATGGTGAAAAAATAATCTTCCTAATATAACAAGTTTCTGTGGATCTCTCGCCCTCTGAGCTAGAAATCAGAGTGATAGCCCTCACCAACGGGCTCTGCAGTTTTTGACGCCGATTCAACATACTGAAACTGATGAAAAATAGCCAACAAGGGCCAACTAGTGCGGGACACATAGCAAAAACTGGGGCGTTAGACGCTCACTGACTGCCCAATGACTGACCTGGGGTCTCATTTATAAACATTGTGTACGCACAACATGAGGCCTGAAAGTGGCGTACACCATTTCCCACGCAAAAGTTGCATGCTTACCAACATTCTGGAGATGGGAAATTGACGACGCAATGTTAAGGTGGAAGCCTGCTTGTAGAAATTATCGAATATTTTTGGCCCACACCGTTTTTGGCTTTTGTCCGCATGTATATTTTTAATATGGATCCTACAAATTGTTTAATAAATGAACCCCTGGTGTGTCAGGGCCTTTGCTAGTTTTGTCAAAGTTTTCAGTTTCCTGTTGGAAAAGGAAAATCGGTGAAAATATTTTAAATATCACACACATTTAAACCGATATTGAATTTTTTGGGGTGTCTAAAATACGTTTTGCTGCTGCCCCCGTCCACAGCAGCACGTTTAGCTTCCATGGCAATACTCCTGCCTGCTTCTCCAAACTGAGGGTGTGCAGACCGCCATCTGCTGTATGTAATACACTGACCGATATAGAAGTACCTCATACATCCCACTTTAAAAGATCGAAACTATCCCTTTAAAGGCGTCTGGCGCTCTGACATGTTATATAGACCAGAGTTCTTACTTCATGTATTTGGTTTTGCAGATTTTACTGCACATTCTCATCAGAGCTAAAACTTAGTCCACCATCTGACAGTCGAGCATTACGTCAGCGGAGAACCTGCACTACTGTTATCTGCCCTGCCAACTGTATGATAGATGCCGCTGAAAGCAACGTAGTTGGGTTTGATGAAAACCACATCTATCATCCCTTTTTTGAGGTTGTTGTATTTCTCTCTTCCCATCAACAGAACAGCTCGATCCTGTCACATGTGAGTTAACTCTCTCCCTCCATTCACTCTTCCTCCCCACCTGCTTCTGTCATTACCTACCTACCTACCTACCTACCTCCTCCTCCTCCTCCTCCTCCTCCTCCTCCTCCTCCTCCTCCTCCTCCCCCCCCCGACCCCTGCCCACACCTCTCAACCTCCCTCTCTTTCCCGTCCGCTGGAGCACACTGTTTTGGGAGTCACTGTGTGTAAAGGACAGAGGTGGCATGTCTTGCCAGCCAATAGGAAGTCAGGAGGAAGTTTGTTTGCAGATCAGTGGCAGCCGTTTGTGTTCCTGTGAAAAATTCAGCCAGACAATAGAAGGATAAGAGGGAGGGGCGCTTGCTGGAAAAAACACAGCAACTTTTGTACTGGTAAATGTTTCTGTAGATTTGTCTGGTTGAATTTTTCATCATTTGTATCGCTACTCTGCGTGTTCAGAATTTTACTGTGCTTTTTCCTTTTTCATGAAAAATAGCTTGGGCGTGTGTGTGTTTAATTTACACCTGAGTGACTGGTTATCAGCTTTATTATTAATTTCATTTCATTTTTTATTTGTTCCACTCATTTTACTGCACAACTCCAGATAAATATTTTTTATTTTCATTTTTTTCCATAACCAGAATAGAGCTGGGAGAACAGAAATCTCATTTTGCCTGACTTTTGCTCGAATCATAATTAAACAGTAGAAAAAGCCTTTTAATTGCAGCTACATAACAACCAATGCTTACAGTGAAGTGAGAAAAAGACTGTACACAGTAATTCACCCTCACCTAAAGAGACACATTACCTGACAGCTTCATACATCGGTAGTCTAATTATTCTTTCTTTATGTGTTCAGAGTTTCCCCACACATTCATTTATTTGTAGCGTACTACCACAACATCAGCATCCACCGCCTCATATAGATAGAGCGTACTGTGGGTGCGGACAGAGCAGCAGAGTGCCAGTTGCAATGAAAGTGAAACTTAACCGTTAAATAATTTAAATAGCTGTAGTATTGTCTGTCATTTTTCCAGCCTACTTTAAATGAAACGAGCTGCATTCCCATGGAAACTACACGCACTGTGGTCCAGTGGTGGCGAGTAAAGTTCTCCCTTACTCGCCTCTGCAGCAGCTGCTCCTCTAATCCATCAATGTAATCTGATCAGCTCAGATTGATCCAACCATGAACTGATCGAAAGGAAGTCTTTATAATCAAACAGTTTGTCCCTCAATTATCCACCCCGCAACTTGAACTCAATAAACTGCTGCTGATGGGGGAAAAAAAGGAATGAAAAGTTCCACTTGCGCTGCGTTCAGGGACCGAATTCAGACAAAGGACATGGAATGATACAGCGAGACGCACAAAAAAAGAATTGTAGTATCTGTTTCTGTGCGCATACTCTTATGTTACGCCAAGACCTCAGATTCCCTTGTCTACACTGCAAGACTGAAAACAGAGTTTCTTCACCCTGGTCGGACTTTTACAAACTATCTTGTGTACGAAAGGTCAATGTGCAAACACTTTCAAATACACTCGTATATGCAGACAAAGCCTCAATAGCGAAAAACAAGTCAGTGCAGCTTAAAGGAAGAAATTTGAAGTTAAATTGAAGCAAGTGTGTGTGTTGGTTTGTGTTGTGCTTTGGGTTCACTGGATTACTACGCTCTGGGAAACAGGTGACGGGTTACTGATGAGGGTCACAGGGTCTCTGGGTGTTTGCATATTTGGGCACTAACATGACATTATGTGTGGGGGGAAATGCTTTGTGTGTTTGTGTGTGTTGCTGATGGGTGTGTATATGGTGTCCCTCTTTTTATCACTTGTTGTTTGAATGTTTTGTGCACTCCATGTTCTCCCTCCTCCCCAGACGTAAGTACATCATGGGTACATAAACACAGTGTCAGCATATTTGATTAAAAAGAAGCAAAGTAATCAGTTTTTTTTTTTTGTGCGGTGATGAAACATTCTCGTAAATGAATAACAGATCACAGTAAGTGGTTCTCATGTCTTGTTAGATCTGAATCATTGCTGAGACTTTTTCTGATTTACTTACTTATTGTGTTCGCAGGAAGTTGGAACGTGTGATATATATTTTGCCTTGCTGTTCTCTTAATGTTCACCAGGGGGAGCTGGAGAAGCAGCTGCTGCAGGCGAACCCCATCCTAGAGGCCTTTGGAAACGCCAAGACGGTCAAAAACGACAACTCCTCCCGATTCGTAAGATTTAGTGCTAGATCCTCTGATTCATTTTCCAGCTGGACTCTTCCACACGTCTTTAATAAATATTTGCGTCTTTTTCTCCTCCAGGGAAAATTCATCAGGATCAACTTTGATGTCAATGGTTACATCGTCGGTGCCAATATTGAAACTTGTATCCTTAATTTTGTGTTGATGCTCTTTTAGATTTGAAGTCATCGTCGTACTTGTTGTTCTTTATCTAGATCACTGCAGGATTTTAAATGTCTCACTACAACACACAAACTGATTTGGCTCGTAGTATCAGAAAACTTGTCCTTGACAGATTGATTACCAGACCTGTTGGAGAAATCCCGTGCCATTCGCCAGGCCAAAGAAGAGAGGACCTTCCACATCTTCTACTACATGCTCACAGGGGCTGGAGATAAACTGCGCAGTAAGAAGCATTTTATGAAACTCTTTTTTAATCTCAAGGGTTTGCAGAGTGATAATGACTATTTGGGTTTTATTCTGAGGACTTATGCTGGCGGGGCGCCCAGTAGCTCAATAGGTAGGGCGGGCGCCCCGTGTTCAAAGGCAGTGTCCTTGTCACAGTGGCCTCGGATTTGATTCCTTTCCTGCATGTCCTCCCCACTCTCTCTTTCCCTTTCAGGCTTCAAAAACTTTCCTGTCATTAAGGTCACAAAAAGCCATAAAAATAATCTTAAAAGAGTCGTGCTGGCTTCACGCAAGCGGATAACTTGGCAAATTTTGGGTCTGATTCGCCCCTAACGTCAGTCATGCAGGTGTTCCTGATTCAAGGCTGCTGTTAACAGATTATCTGTCCAAATGATCTTGTAATGTGAGGGCGGGTTAACAGACATAATCTTAATGTTACTCACTGGGATAGGAGTCTGTTCGATTCCAAAGTCCCTGGAATCACCACTCTGAAATTGTTGTGTAAATGCCAAGTGTGGTCCTGCGTCTCGACTGAATCCTTTGTTTGCATTCTAATGATTAAAATATTAAGCACAAATTTGCAATAGCCACAACCTCGTGCACTCATGCATCTACCTGTTCCCCTTTTTTCCAGTTGGCATGAACAGGTAATCAGCTGTTCTTTTGCTCATCACCAATCATTCCACAAAATCTTGGGCTAGTCTGTGAATTCATTTGGAAGTTACGCGACTTTTTGCAACAGGTCCCTCACGTTACCACGCCCACTTTTAGCCAAATGCAAAATTTCTGCCTCCTCGAGCAAAAACTGTGGCTGCCAAAGGGTTTTTAAAAGGTCCTTACTGTAAAGATTTTAAACTTGTCTTTTGCCATGTATCTCACTGCGACCCTACTTTCCTCCCAGATGAACTGCTCCTTGAAAATTACAACAACTACCGTTTCCTCTCCAACGGGAACGTGACAATTCCTGGACAGCAGGACAAGGACCTGTTCACAGAGACCATGGAGGCCTTCAGGATCATGAGCATCCCAGAGGAGGAGCAGATTGGTAAGGCGGACGGCAAATCACTTTTAAAACACCTTTTTTTCCCCTCTCGTATTCTTTGCTTATGTTTAGCGACTAGTATCAGTGCAACATAAAACCACGTTTATGCTTCTTTTCATGCAGGCATGTTGAAGGTGGTGGCCTCTGTGCTGCAGCTTGGGAACATGTCCTTCAAGAAGGAGCGCCACACAGACCAGGCCTCCATGCCCGACAACACCGGTAAGTCTGATCTTGGCCTGAAATAAGCATAGCATGTATATAAATAATGTATGTAGCCATCATTACGTCACCCATTGGTTTGGGTACTGCAGTTTTGAAGCCTCCAGTTTGGCATTTTGGTAGTCACCATTTTGTTTTTTTGGAGCCAAAATGACCATGTTAGGATGAGAAGGTGGAGCTAAACCTAATGCTAGTTTGGGTACCACAGTGCATTTACAGCTATGGTTAGCTGTGGTAATGCTAATGCTAATGAGCTTCTCTCCCATTTCCTCCGTAACAGCTGCCCAGAAGGTGTGCCACCTCATGGGCATGAACGTCACAGACTTCACCAAGGCCATCCTGTCACCCAGGATCAAGGTGGGCAGAGACTACGTCCAGAAGGCTCAGACCCAGGAGCAGGCAGAGTTTGCTGTGGAGGCCCTGGCCAAGGCCACGTATGAGAGGATGTTCCGCTGGCTCGTCATGAGGATCAACAAAGCCCTGGACAAGACCAAGAGGCAGGGAGCCTCCTTCATTGGTATCCTAGATATCGCTGGCTTTGAGATCTTTGAGGTAAATAATTGAGGCAGCTGTACATGACATAACAGTGGAAGGTTTTTATTTGTTCCTAACCGTCTCTCTCTTGTGTCCCCCAGCTGAACTCATTCGAGCAGCTGTGTATCAACTACACCAACGAGAAGCTGCAGCAGCTCTTCAACCACACCATGTTCATCCTGGAGCAGGAGGAGTACCAGAGGGAGGGCATCGAGTGGAGCTTCATCGACTTCGGCCTCGACCTGCAGCCCTGCATCGACCTCATCGAGAAACCCGTGAGTTTGATCTTACTCGCTCCTCAAGCTCTCATTTCTACATGTGACCCAGCATTAAGTCTTGAGTAGCTCTCTATTTCGTGTCTTAAGATGTGCTCTCTCCCTTGCATGTGCAGGCCAGCCCCCCTGGTATCCTCGCTCTGCTGGATGAGGAGTGTTGGTTCCCCAAAGCCACAGACAAGAGCTTTGTGGAGAAGGTGCTCCAGGAGCAGGGTCAACACCCCAAGTTCTTCAAGCCCAAGAAACTGAAGGATGAAGCCGACTTCTGTATCATCCATTATGCTGGCAAGGTCAGAAGAACAGGATATTTTCACAGATTATCCGTCTCATGTAATACTGTGTGGTTAGAGTGACAGTTTCAGCAAATATGGTTGTTATATATGTTATTTAGAAACTGAGTCATAATGCCTGATGTGTCTCCTCAGGTGGACTACAAGGCCGACGAGTGGCTGATGAAGAACATGGACCCCCTGAATGACAACGTGGCATCACTGCTCAACCAGTCCACTGACAAGTTTGTCTCTGAGCTGTGGAAGGACGGTGAGTCGAGGCAGATGTTGACTTGTTGCTGTAACCCAGGAATCACTGCCTCTGTGGGAGTGGTGCTTGATGTTGGGAATATATTTGATGTTCCTGTTTTGCATTTCATAGTGTTTCTTTCTCTTTTACTGTCTGGTGTGTGGACCTTTGTTTTTACCTTCTCAAATCCCACGTGTTGTTTCCATCCATTTCTTCCTCTGTACGGCCCCATTTGGTCTGTCATTTTTTTCTTTCACTGGGTCTCAGAGGTACAGAGTTGTCAGAGAGCCTATTTTTATCAGCGTTTTCCTATTCTACACTCAGACTCAGGTGACGAGGTTTCTTTTTCATTTATGCAGTCTTTCCCTCTCACTCCTGCTGTCTGTTTAACCCATGTGTGCCCAAAAACTTAATTTACTCTGATGAGGGAAAATGCCACAACATTTGCTTTAAAAAAAATGAGGACAAACGGGACATTCGGGGTGACAGCGACGTTCAAAGTTAGCCCTCCGAGCCAATGCATTCAAACTATGCAAACGACAGATCAGAAATGTGCAACATTTTGTGTCGACACAGCCGGACTCTATCGTATTAAGTTGCTGTGAGCTGTAAATTCACCACCTCTAAGCAGAAGGCAGACGATAATGTAATCTGTGAGTCTGACCAGGCAAAGCCTCTCTTCTTCCGAGCAGCTGCCTCTGTCTCAAACGTTGTGTTCACACTACGAGCAACAGTGTGACCTGCCGCATTATCGTCAAGACGCAGTTAAAGTGTTGCTCAAGTGCTTGTTAACGTAGTTACGTTGTCACAGGCTTGTGTGTATCAACTGAGTGTTATCTAAAGTTTGTATTTGGTCAAAAAAAAAAAAAATCACTGTCAGTGTCTGACTCTAATTTCAACGTCATCTTTCATCACATTACCTCACAGATTGCGGCAGGAATGAGTCCTAAAATCAGGAAATGAGTTAGCATGTTGCACTTCTGGTTCCCTTTTCTTCAAGTCTTGAATGGGTTTTTGGTTCGATGCCTGAAATACGGTCTGTGGTTAACACAAGCTTAAGAGACTTTCACGTTTTGTTCTACGACATAAAATACGTCACTAAATCCCCCACTCTTAAATTTAGAAGCTTTTATGTATCTTTAAAAAAGGCAGTTGCTAACATGTTGCTAAATGGCTAAATGATCTGCAGAGCGTCATCACACCAACCAAGGCTTTACAGCCACGTTGTGGAGGCAGCGTTGAAGTCATGCGATTGTAGTGTAGCTCGTTTATAGCTTTTTACTTCTGGTGATTACATTTATGCTTAAAAAATCATAAAAAGTGTTTGTTTGTGAACAAAAGCTAAGTATCATAAACCTTTGTTTGCCACAGAGCTTATTAAATGTAACAATCTGAAATCAAATGAAAAATCCCAGAGGCTTTTAGACGAGCGTACCAGGGCAGCACTAACTTCCAAGTCAGTCTACATAAAAACATCTCCCCT
Source organism: Epinephelus fuscoguttatus (assembly GCF_011397635.1). NCBI lineage: Eukaryota > Metazoa > Chordata > Actinopteri > Perciformes > Serranidae > Epinephelus > Epinephelus fuscoguttatus. The sequence continues at coordinate 35,927,633 of NC_064770.1, forward strand.
GCAGCACTCTAATGCATCTCTGTGCGCAGCAAAGCACATAAAGCTAGCATAGTATCAGCTAACTAAGCTTAACACAAAACACCACAGCTTGAAACAAAAACATGTGACTGGTTGAAGCTTCACTGCGTCACTGGAGCTCTAAGAAAAGTTAAGAAAAGGTTAGCTCAAATTTTATTTGTAGATCATCATGGACGTCTGCAGAGAAAATTGTGGGGTGTAGCTTTATGTTACTGCCTTCATTTCAATCGACATGTAGCCTGTTGCTGTGTCTTTCAAAGAGTGAACACAGCATCAGACTCACCCTGGGTCTGAGTCTGCAGCTGCCTGTAGCAGAGAGCAGCGTGGAGTGAGGAGCGCTGACTCTGCAGCTACGTCTGGGGACTGAAACATCCCCAGAAATACACTGCATATCGACTCACATAAAAAAAAAAAAGACTGTTTGACATGGAGAATCTATTCCAGTCTATGACTTTCAGGTGGCAGCCATTATAGATACCAAATACTTGACTGTACTCCTTATAGTTTCTGAGATGCAGCCTTTTTCTGTATCACACTATATTCAGTATTTGGGCACACTGTGCCACTGTTTTCTTCTTAAAACTGTAGAAAATTACCTAAAATAAACAATTGAAATATAGAAATTTTTATTATGTTAGGTGCACACATGCAAGGGGAGCCTGCGTATACATTCCATATAAATAAGAGTAGGTAAAAGAACTATTATTAGTCATACAGCAGGTGAAAACACTCACTAGAGGAGCCATTCTCACTTCTTAAAACTCACTTTTCAGCTTAACGGTTCCACCGATTTTGAAATTTTTGCCAGATTCGTGCTTGGGCAGGCACAAAGAACACTTCCACCAAAGGTCGAAATTTCAGTTGCAGGCACAAATGGGTTAAATGTACTTATTTCCACCATGAATCCTCTCTGTCATCCGTCCATCTCTCCTGAGTTTCTTAAACTTGTTTGTGTTTTGGGTTTAAACCTTCAAAAAGATGTTGTGAGTTGTTTCTGTGTCTTGAACCAGCCGTGTGAGCTGGTCATCTCACCACTTGTTGCTCTGTCATTGAACTCTCCTTCTCTCCCTCTGTGTAATAGTGTTGTTTGGGGACTCCTGGTGTTGGTCATGGGTACTGCAGCAATGGGTATATTGCATGGGTTTGGTTTGGTTGTTTTGTTTTAACACCACAAGAATACACTGCAACCACCAACGTTTGTCACCTTCCTCACACACACACACACACACACACACACACACACACACACACACACACACATTCACATTCAACTGGACCATCACACGTAGTTTCCACTCTGAGGACTGAACTGGCAGCATTAACAGCTGACCAGCTCCTCCCACTCACTGCACTGATGTTCGTGATGGTGTGTAATCTCTCCACGCTTCACCGACTTTCTGTGACTCCTCTCTGTCATCCTCCTCCTGATTCCTGTTTCCCTCAGCATTCACTCGGTGTTTGTGTGGTGTTTTCACTGGTCCTGGTATTTTGAACCACCTCTACTCTCTCCTGGTGTTTGATTTACCAAGAGGAAGTGGAGAGACGATGGTCATGTTCATTCTTCCTGACATGCATTTTGTTTGAGTTTGCCTGGTTAAATGTTTAGATTATTAAACTAAAATCCACTGGCTTCTCACATATTATCTCTCTTTTTCTCTCCTCTGTTTCTTCTCTCAGTGGACCGCATCGTGGGCCTGGATAAGGTGTCTGGCATGTCCGATATGCCCGGCGCCTTTAAGACCCGCAAGGGCATGTTCCGCACAGTGGGCCAGCTGTACAAAGAACAGCTGTCCAAGCTCATGGCCACTCTGAGGAACACAAACCCCAACTTTGTTCGCTGCATCATCCCCAACCACGAGAAGAAGGTACCCGAGAAAAACTGGCATCAGTTTTTATCATTAAAACTTTATTTATATAACACCTTTCATACAGTGGGTGTTGCTCAAAGTGCTGTACAATAAAATGAAGAAACACAAACCGGCAAATTAAAACAAATGCAACTACTATGTGAAAAAAACAAACAAGCAATCACATGAGTAACAAACAAAAGGGGACACAAATAGTGAGACCAGATTTGCTAAAACAAAAACAATGGGATATGTGAAAGAAATAAAAACACAGGAAGGTTTAAGAAGAGTAAAACATTGAAAAGATAAGAGTAAAACAAGAGTGACAGTTGAAGGCAATGCTGAATCAATTATTTCTCAGTTGTCGTTTAAAAATGTTCACAGAAGCTAATGAATTTCCACCCTGGGGACCAAAAACCTTCAGAGAAACTCAGGAACAAAACCTACATTTCAGCTGAAGGAACAGGGACTAACTTTACTTCTTGCACAATAGTTCCAGATGTTTTAAAAAACAAACAAATAAAAAGAGCTGCCTGTTGTTGATCCTGTGCACTGATGGGTCAAACTACAACTTCTGTACAACCATAGATGTTGTTCTCATGGATCGGACAGTTTGGAGCCAGTTCTCACCTGCTGAGAGTTTGGTGGCGATTACGTTCTAAAACAAATGAATAACCACAGTCCCTTTTCGACTGCAAGAATTTTCCTCAGGAACTAGGAACCTTTTGAGGCACTTGTGTTTCGACTGCAGAGAGCAGGGTCTAAATTAAATTCTGGGGACACTTTTTACTTTCAAAAAAGTCTCCAAATTAGGGGATAGTACCTTCTGAAAGTACAGGAATTTTGGGGGTGGGGTTTGCAGAGATGACTGGTCAAAAACACACAGTGCTGCTGCTTTAACTTGTGCACTGCTTCATTCATAAAACAAGAAAGAACTCTTGCTCTGTCATGCATGAATTATTGTATCACAAAGAAATTTTAAAATGTTTGTTTTTACTTTTTAAGAGCCGAGAATGAGAGAAATAAAAATGTATTTTCTGATAGTCTGTGCTTTAGAACATAACCGCCAGAAAACAGACATTTAACGCTCAACAGATGAGTTACTGTGGAGACCGATGTTCTTAGTTTTATTTTCTTCCTCTGCGTTTCATTCATTACTTCCAACTTGCAGCGTTAAATCACATCCCAGTACGACACATGGTGTTCATTCCTGTGATCACCATCAGCCTTCATCCTGTCAGCAGAGGAATTTGCCCTAATCTTCACGGGTCTTTAGACTGTGGTGGAAACACAACTGACAATGGGCCAAAGGAACCTTTTAGTTCCTTGAAAAGTTGTCTCTGGGACTAAAAGTCCTGGGAACTTTGGGTCGAATGCGGCTTATCAAACACTCAGCAAATCGTCTACTTCTTAGAGAGGCATTTCCGAGTCTCTGTTTCTACCTGTGCATTTCTATTTTTCATTACTTATTCACACAATGGTAAAAACAGAACAGAGTTGTTCTGTGTTTCCTCTTATGCTAAAATTCCGTTTCAAATGCAGCTATATCTATAAGAGTTTTTAGATGTAGTGCAAACAGGAAGGTGCTAAAAGGACAAAGAAGCTCCTGGTTTAGTTCCTGAGTTCAGCTCCTCCTGGAACCTTTTGGTCAAAAAGTGCGTAAAGTGGTGTCTCTGCTTTGCCACACTACTCATCAGCAAATGTTCCCCTTCCCCAGGCTGGTAAACTGGACCCCCACCTGGTTCTGGACCAGCTGAGGTGTAATGGTGTGCTGGAGGGGATCCGTATCTGCAGACAGGGCTTCCCTAACCGCATCGTCTTCCAGGAGTTCAGACAGAGGTAACAGAGTTAAAACACAGTGACAGTTTGTCTGGTTCTCTAGCAGGTGTGTGTAAGAGAAATTAAAATCCTACCATCTGCTCCTCTCTTTAAGGTACGAGATCCTCACTCCCAACGCCATCCCCAAGGGCTTCATGGATGGAAAGCAGGCCTGCGTACTCATGGTAAGCGCTCTACAATATTCTATGCAAGCTCCACATGAACATGTCCGTCTGCAGGGTGACTGATCACTGCGTCTCCTCTCATGTCAGATCAAAAGCCTGGAGCTGGATCCCAACCTGTACCGGATCGGCCAGAGTAAAGTTTTCTTCAGAGCAGGAGTCCTGGCTCACCTTGAGGAGGAGAGGGACATGAAGATCACTGACATCATCATCAGTTTCCAGGCCTGGTGCCGAGGCTACGTGGCCCGCAAGTATGAAGAGACGCATCCTGTGCACTAAAGAAAACATACTTGTTATATTATATTCCACTTCTGCCAATATATCTCTTGAAATCCTACTCACTGGACCTTTAAGTTCAAATTTATAAATTTTAGGCCTTAAACGTCATCAAATAGTCTTAAATTTGCCAAAAACATTTAATCTCTGCTTTTTTGTCATAATTTTATTCATTTTTTTTGTCAAAATGAGTCAAGCTCTTCTGCATCAAAGGTCCCATTTCTGATGTTACAAATCTTAACATGCTCTTAAGATTGTTGGCACAATGTAGATCAACCTAACTCACTCTAATAACTATATTCCTAAATAAAACAAGAGTTACTTTAAAAAACAAAGATTATGTGTCCATAGATTTTTGTTAAATTTGGTTGAAATGATCGTGAAAAGTGAATTTAAGTGTCTGATACCTGTAGACAACCTGATGATTTGTCTAAGTTTGTTGCACTGAACTGCACCCTAATATAACTCTGTGTATCTGTTACTGCCTTGTAGAGCTTTTGCCAAGAGACAGCAGCAGCTGACTGCCATGAAGGTGATCCAGAGGAACTGTGCCGCTTACCTTAAACTCAGGAACTGGCAGTGGTGGAGACTCTTCACAAAGGTGAGCATAAAACTCACTCGCAACATCTAAGCTGAGAGATAATGAGAGATGGATAAACTACCTTCTTATGTATTAGAAAGGTCTTGAAAGTCATAAAATTTGTACCTAATAAAAGGAAATACCAACATGCAGTTTTTTAACTCACGTTATTTCTTCCATGTCGTCCTCAGGTGAAGCCACTTCTGCAGGTCAGCAGGCAGGAGGAGGAGATGCAGGCCAAGGACGAAGAGCTGAACAAGGTGAAGGAGAAGCATCTGTATGCTGAGCAGCAGCTCCGGGAGATGGAGGAATCACAGCGTCAGGTAAACTGAAACAAACCACAGTCTGTGTCAAGTTATTTTCTTCTCCAGGTCAGGAAATTTGGCGTGAAATGTATATAAAACATCCTGCCCTTCCACATCATATTCACTGATGGATGATGGAGGATGCTTTGTTTGAATCTAAGTGCTGTTTACCCTGGATTTAAGTTAACTGTGTAATCTTTTTGCATGCTTGCAGCTGTGCGCTGAGAGGACTGCCCTGCAGGAGCAGCTTCAGGCAGAAACAGAGCTCTGTGCTGAGGCTGAGGAGATGAGAGCCCGTCTGGCTGCCAGGAAGCAGGAGCTGGAGGAGATCCTCCACGACCTGGAGGCCCGCGTGGAGGAGGAGGAAGAGCGAGCCTCTCATCTCACTGCTGAGAAAAAGAAGATGCAGCAAAATATATCTGTAAGTTCACATCTATACACCCACTAATTCAAACATATAAACACTTTATAGAATATATAGTGTTTGATTTACTTAACCAACCCTTCTGTCGTTATCTGCACACAGGACCTGGAGCAGCAGCTGGATGAGGAGGAGGCAGCCAGACAGAAGCTCCAGCTGGAGAAGGTCACCTTGGAGGCCAAGATGAAGAAGATAGAGGATGATGTCATGGTTCTAGACGACCAGAACAACAAACTAAACAAGGTTAGAATGAAAAGCACACTGTGATTGGTCGATTGGAGTAGTGTGTACTTGTCATTCTTTTCGGTGTAAGCAAACTGACAAACACACAGCCTCACCTGTGTCGGGCCGAGTTTTAAAGTTTGAACAGGGTTCAGTGTGACGGAGACATTCACGTGATGTAGTAGAAAAGCTAACTGCACTAACAACGGACCGGGAATGTGCAACATATTCTGTTGAAACTAAATATATCACACAACAGCCAGAGAAGATATCGTATTGAGTTGCTTTGAGCTGTAAATTCCTCCGTGTACGCAGCTGCTTGTACTGAAGAGCAGCGTAAAAGCGAGGAGTGCTCTCACGCTGCGAGTAATACAAGATGGTCAGGGCCTGTTCCTTTCAAAAGCGCAACGGCCAATAGGGTGCTGCAGGGATGATTTGTCGGCCAACACGGAAGTTATTATCGCCCTAGTTCCCTCGACAAAAACTCAACATGATTTTTCCAGTGCATTTTGGGTTATTGCAGAAAGTATGCTCTGTGGGACGTTTTGTTTAGCAAGAAAATATTTGCAAAGACCATCGTTGAGATTTTTGAAGTGCAAATGCTCTCACCAGAAGTAAAAAGCTAACGAACTACACCACGTGGTCAAGCCATGGTCAAGCCGTGGTCAGCATGATGATGTTCTGTAGTCTAATTTAGCCACTTGTTGGCATCTGTGTTTTTTAAGACAAAAGCGTCAAAATTAACAACTGGGGTATTTACTGACGTTTCATGTTGTAGAACAAAACGTGAAAGAACCCTTTGACTTCAACACGATGGAATCGGGAGACATAAAATACTAAATCCGGGTTTTAGGACTCATTACTGCAGCACTCTTAACGGAAACATCATCACTCACTCCCACCAATGGCGTCACTTCATAACTCACTGACTCACACTCAGTGACAGCCGTTTAATGGGCCTTACAAAAAACATTAAAGTGCACCATCTCTGATCATTTACCCTGTTTGTGAACACAGGAGAAGAAGCTGCTGGAGGAGAGGATCTCTGAGTTCACCACCAACCTGGCCGAGGAGGAGGAGAAGTCCAAGAGCCTGCAGAAACTCAAGACCAAGCACGAGGCCATGATCACAGACCTGGAAGGTATGAAGAGAACATGTTGGGCAGTCACTTACCTAAACTGGTCCTAAACAGGACAAGGTGATATTACAAGTTTCCAACTTTAAGCATTGTTTTTTTCTCCCTTTAATCTTGTGTTTGTTTTTTTTCCTGTCAGACCGCCTGCGCAGGGAGGAGAAGCAGCGCCAGGAGCTGGAAAAGAACCGGCGCAAGCTGGATGGTGACTTCAACGAGATACAAGACCAAATTGCTGAGCTGCAGGCCCAGATTGCTGAGCTCCGTGCCCAACTAGCCAAGAAGGAGGAAGAGCTCCAGGCAGCTCTGGCCAGGTCTGTATGGGACATTATTTTCCATTGTTACCCTTCAGTTCATCTGTCAGCAGTAGTATTACAGGTTCTTGTAATCAAATGAAAGACTCCCCACCCTCCTGCTCCATTTACTCATATTTGCTGACCTGTTCCTCCCTCAAGGATCGAGGAAGAGGCAGCGCAGAAGAACCTGGCCCAGAAAAAGATCCGTGAGATGGAGGCTCAGCTCTCTGAGCTGCAGGAGGATTTGGAGCTGGAGAGGCAGGCCCGCACCAAGGCAGAGAAACACCGCAGGGACCTGGGAGAAGAGCTGGAGGCCCTCAAGACTGAGCTAGAGGACACTCTGGACTCCACCGCCGCCCAGCAGGAGCTCAGGTAGAGATACTAAAACAGTTCAAGTGATGCAGTGTGACGCACTGAGGTTTGAGTCTATTGTACATCGTGACATAAGAGATTAACCTCTGCTCTCCATTCTCAGGACCAAGCGTGAGACAGAGGTGGCACAACTAAAGAAGACTCTGGATGAGGACGCCAAAGTCCATGAACAGCAGCTGGCTGAGATGAGACAGAAACACGGCCAGGCCTTCGATGAGCTCAATGAGCAGCTGGAGCAGGCTAAGAGGGTAAGAGCCGTGTATTCACCTGCTGCTATTTCTCCTCAATGCATATTGTTTTTTGACTGCAGAAACCATTAATGCTCGGCCAGAGGTTGTGTCACTGTCAGCTGCTGCCACACATAGAATGTGTTTCTGTGGGAAACGCTGTTTTATTATTAAAATAATGAAAATGATTGACTGAAAATCTGCCTTCCTTGCAGAACAAAGTGTCCATGGAGAAGGCCAAGCAGGCTCTGGAGTCGGAGAGGAACGAGCTCGCCATTGAGCTGCAGACACTGATGCAGGGCAAAGGAGAGTCCGAGCATCGCAGGAAGAAGGCTGAGGCCCAGGTCCAGGAGCTGCAGCTCAAACATTCAGAGAGTGAACGCCAGAGGACGGAGCTGGCCGAGAAACTGAATAAAACACAGGTACGTCTCTTTAAACAATCACTGTCTGGGTTTGCTGCAAATCACCTGTGTGTTGAGTGTGTGTGATTACATTTACAGACTTTTCTGTGTCCATACAAACTGAACACTGAGTCGATGATGTGTTGTTTCTGTTCGGTGGTTAATTTGTTGTCTTTGGTCCACAGGCTGAGCTGGAAAATGTTAGCGCTGTGCTGTGTGATGTGGAGGGAAAGTCCATCAAGGCTACAAAAGACTGCTCAGCTGTGGAGTCCCAGCTGCAAGATGTTCAGGTAGATTCAGAGTTTATTTTGAAACGTGCAAAATAAATAAAAATTAAAAATGTACGTGAGAAAACAAAACCAGAAATGCCAGCAGACAAATTCAGTAAAAAGACACAAGTATTTCATGATGGAAAAGGAGTAGGAGGAAGTGAATACGTATCAAAGCCTACGCCTTATTAATGTTTTATCAATGAGCTTAATATTAAACAGTATAGAATTAAATTAAAATGTGCTCCACTTTTCTGCCCCAGTATTCACACACACCTTGATCAAATCAACAGTGAATCTGGATTTACAAATTTTAAACCTAGCTTGACAAAGCTCTAATCATAAATAATCTCAGATCCTTGTTGGAGCAACCCAGGCTGTGTCAGATGATCGATTAGAAAAACCTTTAGATAATATTAAGTTATCAGATTGCTGCATATAATTCACCTTTACCTGTCCGTGTTTACTACAGGAACTGCTCCAAGAAGAGACGCGCCAGAAACTGTCACAGGGCACACGTCTGCGGCAGTTGGAGGATGAACAGAACAGCCTGCGAGAACAGCTGGAGGAAGAAGAAGAAGCCAAGAGGAATGTTGAGAGGCAGCTGCAAACCGTTCAGGCACAGGTAAGAAGAAACACATGAACGTGTCCCTCAGACTATTGACACATCATCTGAACTACCTGGGATGTGTTATGAAGCACTGAATGTTTGAGTGACGCCATCTCTGTCCTCATAGCTTGCAGAAATGAAGAAGAAGGTGGAGCAGGATGCAGGTTGTCTGGAGAGTGCTGAGGAGGGCAAGAAGAGGCTTCAGAGGGACCTGGAGGCATCAAGCCAGCGCCTGGAGGAGAAGTGCGCTGCCTATGAGAAGCTGGACAAAACCAAGACACGTCTCCAGCAGGAGTTGGATGATATGCTGGTCGACCAGGACCACCTGCGACAGATTGTGTCCAACCTGGAGAAGAAGCAGAAGAAGTTTGACCAGGTGAGACAGAGAGACGATTAAAACACTTCTTAAATCTTTACAGACTTGTTAGAATGAAGATTTGACACTGTCGACCTGTCTTTGTCTAGATGCTGGCAGAGGAGAAGAACATCTCTGCCCGCTATGCAGAGGAGCGTGACCGAGCTGAAGCCGAGGCCCGTGAGAAGGAGACACGGGCTCTAAATCTGACCCGTGAGCTGGAGTCTCTGATGGACGTGAAGGACGAACTGGACCGCAACAACAAACTGCTGCGTGCAGAGATGGAAGACCTGGTTTCCTCAAAGGACGATGTTGGCAAGAACGTAAGTCTGGAGGACATGTTTTTCTAAGGTGCACTTGTGTCTGTGTGGTTTGTTTGTGCCATCATCACAAACCCTTTTCCCCGTCCTGCAGGTCCACGAGCTGGAGAAGGGCAAACGTGCGATGGAGCAGCAGCTGGAGGAGATGAAGACTCAGCTGGAGGAGCTGGAGGACGAGCTGCAGGCCACAGAGGACGCCAAGCTGCGCCTAGAGGTTAACATGCAGGCAATGAAGGCCCAGTATGAGAGAGACCTGGCAGGACGTGATGAGATGGGCGAGGAGAAGAAGAGGTCACTGATCAAACAGGTACAGACGGGACTGAACCAGATCATTTCAGTGGTTTGATTATAGTTCTGTATTAACACTGCTCAGGGTGTAAGCATGCAGGTGCAGTCTTGTGGTTGTGGCTGAAATCAAATGTGCGTCCTTCAGGTGCGGGAGATGGAGATGGAGCTGGAGGATGAGAGGAAGCAGCGCTCTGGAGCCGTGGCCGCACGCAAGAAGCTGGAGCTGGACCTGAAGGAGCTGGAGGCCGGCATCGACATGGCCAACAAGAACCGCGACGAGGCCCTGAAGCAGCTGAAGAAACTCCAGGTGAGTCACTCGTTGAAATGTCTTCAATCCAACAGAGAAAAATCTGTAATGTGTTTAAATGTCACAGTGCAGCTTGTTCCCAGTTTGACTGACTGCTGTGACTCCGCAGGCCCAGATGAAGGATCTCATCCGGGAGCTGGAAGATACTCGCATGTCCAGAGAGGAGATCCTGGCTCAGAGCAAGGAGACGGAGAAGAAGCTGAAGGGCATGGAGGCTGACATGATCCAGATGCAGGAGGTCGGCACGCACACCTCATCTCTACGTTAACTTCCTGTTCTATCCCCCTGTTTCTGTTTCACACTGATCGCTCTGTTCTCATTCATGCGTGTTCAGGAGCTGGCAGCTGCAGAGCGGGTGAAGAGACAGGCCCAGCAGGAGAGAGACGAGCTGCAGGATGAGATCAACAACCAGGCCGCCAAGAAGTAAGACACCTGTCGAACTCCAGTGAAATGGCAGAGCTGTCAGTTGTGTTATCACCTGTTGATGACCACATTTGTATTCTGTGTCCTCAGTGCTCAGGTTGCAGAGGAGAAGAGACGGCTGGAGGCTCGTATTGCTCAGCTGGAGGAGGAGCTGGAGGAGGAGCAGTGCAACACTGAGCTGACCAATGACAGGCTGAAGAAAGCAATGCTGCAGGTCTGTGGACACAGATACAGCAGCTCATTATAGTGTCGATGAAAACGGTTGGATTATAAGTTAATAAATGTTGACTCACCTTATCGATGATCTGTATTGAAGCTTCCTCGTCAAACTGTTTGTTCCAGAATGACCAGATGAATGTGGAGCTGACCGCAGAGCGCAGCACCTGTCAGCGTGTGGAGGGCGCCCGGAGCCAACTGGAGCGTCAGAACAAGGAGCTGAAACTGAAGCTGCAGGAGCTGGAGGGAACTGTCAAGTCCAAGTACAAGGCCAACATGGCTGCCCTGGAAGCAAAGATCGCTCAGCTGGAGGAACAGCTGGACATGGAGACCAGGTGAGAGCCTCCGCCATGGCATTTATGTTGCATAATATATACTGTTGAAGGGACACATTTTTAAAATATCCCATGGAGAGAGACTCTCACTGCAGCCTGTTTAATTTTTCTGAAAATGACGGCGTGCAGCCTCGTTCTGTGGACGATAAACGAGCCGCAGACTTCCATGTGTGTCACCGCTGATGAGGAAATGCTTAACACTTCCTCAGTCAGCAGGTCAGCCTACAGTCTGAGACACTGTGTTTTTAATCTGTCTCAGGGAGAGGCAGGCTGCCACCAAGCTTGTGAGACGCACGGAGAAGAAACTGAAGGAAGTCATCCTGCAGGTTGACGACGAGAGACGCAACACAGAGCAGTACAAGGACCAGGTCAGAGGTTCTCCGTCACTGATGTCAAGCCGATAACTGTCCTGTCGTGGTCGGCTACATCTGTGTGAACACACATCAGAACCTTTTTGTCTAATCAAACTTTGTTTTTGTCAAATCGCAGTCCGACAAGTTGAACTCTCGTATGAAGCAGCTGAAGCGTCAGCTGGAGGAGGCTGAGGAGGAGGCTCAGAGAGCCAACGCCAACCGAAGGAAACTGCAGAGGGAGCTGGAGGACGCCACAGAGTCGGCAGACGCCATGAACCGTGAAGTCACCAGCCTCAAGAACAAGCTCAGGTGGGAAAAGGGATGGTGGAGTCCCAGTAGCTTTCACAGAGAGACCCTAGATTTTGGTGGTCAAAGGTCACTGTGACCTTGCATCCAACTCTATCATGAATGCGACATCTCAAGAAGACCTTTAGGGAATTTCTTCAGATTTGGCACAAATGTCCACTTTGACTCAGCAATAAACTGATTACAATTTGATAGTCAAAGGTCAAGGTCACTGTGACCTTGCATCTGTCTCATTCATGTGAATGCGATATTTTAAGAGCACCTCAGGGCAATTTCTTCAAATTTGGTAAAAACGTCAACTTGGACTTAAGAATGAACTGATTAGAATTTGATGGTTTAAGGTCAAGGTGACTATGACCTTGCATCCAAATCAATCTCATGAAAGCAATATCTCAAGAACACCTTGAGGGAATTTCCTCAAATTTGACACAAATGTCTACTTTGTCTCGACAATAAACTGATTAGAATTTGGTATTCAAAGGTCACTATGACCTTGCATCCATCTCATTCTTGTGAATGCAATATTTGAAGAGCGCCTCAGGGGAATTTCTACAAATTTAGCACAAACATCCACTGAAACTCAACGATAAACTAATTAGATTTTAGCGGTCAAAGTTCGCTGTGACGTTGTATCCATCCTTTTCCCATGTATGCAGTATCTCAAGAAGGCCTTTAGAAAATTTACACAAATTTGGTAAAATCGTCAACTTAACTCAGCTCAACAAAAAACTAATAAGAATGTGACTGTGGAAGGTCAAGGTCACTGTGACCTTGCATCCAGCTCAATCTGATGAATGTGATATCTCAACAACACCATTTCTTCAAATTTGACAGAAATGTTCACTTTGTCTTGACAATAAACTTTTAGGAGCATCTTGAGGGAATTTCTTCAAAGTTCGCACAAACTTACACTTGGACTCAGTGATGAACTGATTACAAATTGGTGGTCAAAGGTCAAGATCACTGTGACCTTACATCCGTCTCATTCTTGTGAAAATGATATTTCAAGAGCACCCTGAGGGAGTTTTTTCAAATTCTAATTAGATTTTAGTGGTCAAAGGTCAAGATCACTGTGACCTTGCAACCCTCTCATTCCCTTGAATGCAATATCTCAAGAAGGCTGGTCTACTTGGATTCACGAATGAAATGATCAGAATTTGATGGTTGAAGGTCAAGGTCACTGTGACCTCACAAAACATGTTTTTGCCATAACTCAAGAATTGGTGCTTTAAATATGACAAAATGTTACAAAAATGTCAAATAGGATACAATGATGAGGTGAAAAGGTCAAAGGTCAACTCCACTGTGACATCATAATGTTCTGAAAAAACACTTTTCTGGCCGCAACTCAACATCAGCGTCCATGTTTTCACCAACATGGATGTAAACTGTACCTGGATCTAGCCTGGTTTGCTGAGTCGTACAACTATGAGACACTAACTCCAGTTTTCTGTTTCAGGCGTGGCGACCTCCCCTTCACTGTGCGCCGCACTGTTCCCCGCGGTGGCATCGAAAGTGATGAGGACGGGGAGCCCAAGACCCCCGAGACCCCGGAGCCCAAGCCTGAGTGAAGAGCCACAGTGCCGCTCGACACCTTAGAACCGCATCACACATAGACCGATCCAAATTCACATACGAGCACACATTACTGTACCTACTGAGCAGAGAGGAACACAAACACCTTCAGTCCTGTGACGCTCTGATCTCTGTAACACTGACAATCTATGCATTCTCAACACACTCTCTCACACACACACACATAGAAGCCAGTTAAGTTGGACAATCACCATGCTGACAAACACACACAAACACAAACACACACGTCGTTATTTTTTGGGCCAAATTTTTCGTTTGCTTCATTTTTCATTCTCTGGGAAAAAAAATATTTTTGTAAGGAAACATTCCAATTGTGAAAGTCCTGATTTAGGATCTATTTTTCTAATTGAAGAAGAGAAAACAAAGAGAGAAGTTGACACAAATGAAGACAGATTACTGGAAGGGGACCAAAGTTAAAATCTCAGTCTATAGAATTGTATTTTATGCAGAAGTTTTTATAATGGTTAAGAATGGAAGTGCTTCGTGTTTATTATGCTCGCGCTCTCGCTTCAGTTTATAATGAAGGTTTATATGCGGAAATGTATTCTATCAACTTAGCTGCAGTTAGTACTCGTGACTACGCTTTTGGGCTTAGCTATGTAACACACACACATTTCTCGTGGTAATTAGAGGCAGATTTCCTGATTGGAGACTCATTGACGCATACTGAAGGCATCTGATTGTGACTGTGCTGAAATTTAATTTTGCACTGAGATAAAAAACAAACACTTTGGCCTTGACGTTATGAACCACTGCATCTGTGTGAAACATTGACGGAGGAGCTTTTGGAAAGACCGGGCACATGCTCATTTAGTAAGACTGCCAACACACACTAAGGCCTTAAAATGCAGCTGAATTCTCCTGGGCGGGGTTTGTTGGCTTTGTTCTTCTGGATATGCATTGATTTTTTTTTTTTTTTTTTTTTTTTTTTTTACATTTATCACTATCAGTGTTTTTGTTTCTGTTCAAGGTAAAGTTTGAACGGGGGTGGTGGGGTAGTCTATTACTCACAGCACACACTGTATTCTCAGAGCACAGCTTGTGGAGGTCGGTGCACGGCAGGTAGACTCAGGAGGTAGTGGCGCTCTTCATCACTGTAACCTGTGTACGCCACGCTGACAGGGCTTCACATAGACGCGACATGTGGCCAGGTGTTGAGTATCAGATGAACAGCTCTCTCTGTCAGGATCATGTTAACCCCTCGCAGGCTGTGCTCAGGGGCTGCTTTCAGGCTCACACTGCTGGGAAGTGAGAGGAATGTGTTGTTAAGAAAAACAGCTCATAATTAAAAAAGATCGCACTTAAAATAAATAAAAAAACAAATGAAATCCAAAAAAAAGAAGAAAAGCCGCATCTCCTCGGTTCTTTTGTAATGTTCGTCTGCACCTCTGGAATGGAAATCATGTTGTGAAATGGTATTATTGCAATTAAAGAGGCTTTCTAAACTGCTACGTGTCGACTTCCTGTGTTTTCATTATCCTCTCATACTGATGTTTTACATCAGTGGCTCCCACATGGTCCAGGTTTGGTCTCAGGTGTTTAATACAGTGAGTGTCATACTTGTGTTTGGCTATATCGTCAAGCTAGTTTGCTGTCTCTGTTCAGTAGCTGTCTGTTATTCACTCACTCTGCAACAGGAAACAGCACTTCAGAATAAAAGCTTCTGCCTGGAATTAACTGCTTCGCAATAAAGTGTTTTTACAACCCTGACATGTTTAGGAGTCACCTGTGGTCCATTCAAGGTGGACCCACGACCCACTTTGGACTCAGACACACCAGTTGGAAACCACTGGTTTATAGGGTTGCGGCAGTATACTGGTTTCAAGGTGTACTGTGGTATGAACGTCAATGTTTAACGTAGCATTTACATCTGCTCATCTACGATACTGAAAAGAAAAAAAGCAACTGGTCAGAAAATATCAACTTTATTTTAGTTATTGTCAAAAGGGAGGTTTTTTACACACAGGAAAAAAGCTTCAAGTTTAAATCATCAAAATAAAACGGTCAGGCTGATAGTAATAATAATACAGTGAAGCCATGATATTTTTCTGAGACAGTTATACCATGAAAATCTCATACGGCAGCAGCACTAGATGTTTATGTTTTTTAGTAGTGGTGGAAGTAGTTTTTGGATCCTTTACTTAGTAAACGTACCAATACCACACTCTGGAAATACTCCACTACAAGTTAAAGTCCTGCGTTCAAAACCTTAATTAAAAGGATAGTTTGGATTTTTTGTGGCGAGGTTATGTGACATATTTATCCATAGTCAGTGTATCACCTACGGTAGATGTCACTCAGCATGCCCCCGGTTTCGAGACCAGCCAAATTAAGCATTATCTAATTAAATATGAGCTGATTTACATTTCCAGAACAGATATCTGAACATTAGTTTAAGTCAGGTTTGAAATTTTTGTTTCCTTTGGTTGATATGTTAAAGAGTCAAGTTTTTTTCTCATATCACTTTATAAATCAGAAAATACTGTCAACAGACATAAAAAAATATTTTCTTCATGTTTTTTGGAATAAAATCTTCTATAAATCAGGCTGTGGATGAAATATGGAGAAACCCCTCAGTAAAAACCTTCATATAATATATATGATTATAGACAGGAGTAAAACTGAAAAGTTTGGTGTATGTTAAGTGCCACTGAAGTAAAGATTTCTGACTCAGAGTATGAGAAAAACTAATTTTGAGAAAATTACCTTTATAGATGTATATTGTAAAATGCCCCATTTGTAGACAAAAATAAAACCCTACAAGTAAACTGGGTAAAAAAAAGGTAACTAATAGACATTATGAAACTTCCTCAGTTGGTTACTTACGTTAAGACACTGATTTTTATTTTTTTTTGTGTGTGAATATGCCAGTGACACATCATCTAATTAATAATCCAGTATCTAACTAATTAAGTGAAGTGGAGTGAAGATTTCTGGCTCAGAGTATGAGAAACAAAATCTTTTTTCTTATACTCTGAAAAAATGCTAATTTCTAGACAAAATAATTAGACACTACAGGTGAATTAGGTAAAAGATTATATAATAGAGCCCATGAAAGTTACCCAGTTCATTACTTATGTTGTGACAATTATTTTTCTATTACAAGACTTCAGAAATTTGATGTTTAAATATGCACATAAAGTAATATCCCCCCTAAAGTCAAAATGTGTGAGTGCCATAAGCAAAATGTAGTTAAAATTATTGAAAAATAAAAGTACTGAATGTGCAGTAAAATGTTCCCTGTAATTATTTTCCTTTTCTACCTGACGTTATTGGATTAATGTCGCCGCTGCAGTAATGTGTGTGTCACATTATTCTGCTGTACATGTTTAAAGTTGTGCTCAATTTAACTGATTTATTTACTGTTGGGTAGTTTAAAGTAGCACAAGATGGAAACACACAAATAAAGTACAGTAAGTTCAGTACAGTACTTGAGTAAATGTACTTAGTTACATTCCAGACCTGATTTTCAGAGGTTTATAAATCAGTACTTACTTACTTACTTGAATGAGTAAAGTCATGTTTGCAGTCTGAACCTCCCCTGAGGCTGCAGTAGTTGTTTATGACATGCTGTGTCTCCACCAGCAGGGGGCGCTCAGGTCCTCCTGCAGCAGCAGGTCTGGACCTGGTCTGAACCGGTTTCACCATAAACTGAGTCAAACTCAGTAAACAAGGATGGAGACGTCTAGGTGAGAACTTATTTATTTATTTATTTATTTATTATACTTTATCCTCCTGCATGAATCTGTTATCAGACAGCCTTCAGTTAAACTCTTTGATTCATCACGTGACGAAACAAGACGACTTAAAAAGTTATTTTCTCTGTTTGTAGAAACACAGTTGTGATTTAAATGTCTTTAATATACTCAGTGTTGGGAAGTAACGGTGCATTTACTGAGGCACTGTACGTTACTATAATTATGAGGTGCCTCAGTATTTTATTTTCTGTTTACTCCACTACAGTTATTTGACTCTAGTTTCTGCTTATTTATCAATAAAAAAAAAAAAAAATAATAATAATTGAAAAATAAAATTAAAAAATAAAAATCACATACAAAACATAGCTAGACATTAAATCATTAAATAATAATAATATATTAAAGTAACTTGTAATATTTATTTACAAAACAGACATTAAATCATAATTAATTAATTAATCACTATTATTATTCTCGTATATTTAAAAACTAGAAATATTTGATGACAATACATAGCTAGATATCAAAGCATAATAATAATAATAATAATAATTTATTAAAATGACTGATAATGTTTTTATATAAAATGTACACATTAAAGCACTACTGCCAATAATAATAATATTACAATAATATATTAAAAGAGACAACAATATTTATACACATACACATTAAGCATTAATAATTTTCTCCTATCCTTACATCTCTTGATTTTTGCAGTCCTAACTGTTATTGTCAATTTCATTTACTCTTAATAAATTCATGTAATGCAAAAAACGGATTAATATATCTGAATAAAATATTACAGGATTATTTTTTTTAATTTTCTTTTTGTGTACTCACTCATTTATTTATTTTACTTGAAGTTTATTTTGCTGATATGTACTTTTAGCTCTGTAAATATTGTCTTTTACTTGTAATGACTGCGTAATTTTTGGTGGTATTTTGATTTTTAGTGAAGAATTGTAATACTTTCTCCACCAGTGAATACGGTAGAAATGGTGCATAAAGTGGCTACTAAACGCAGCAGTTTAAGATGTCCGCGATATTTTAAAGTTCTTCAGTGTCAGAATTCCAATATCTTCATCTCGTCAGTGTAGTTTTATATTCCACTGAATAAATGTTTAAGTTTTGAGAAGTTAAAAGATGAACATGCGCTTATATTACCACAGATATTCAATTAAGTGGTGACCTTCTAATACTCACATTACGGTAAGATGTTTAACCAATCAGAAGCCAGTGGCGTCTTTATGGGCGGGGCTTTCTTAGTTACGACACAGCGCGTCATCAAAAGCAGGAACCGGCCGGTTTAACGTTGTGATGAAAATGTTTAGTTTTCATGTTTAATGTCACAGAGCTCCGGTAAAGAGCTGCGGTTCAGGTGTGTCTCGGTGTTACAGACAGTCTGAAGGATTCACGGTGACATTTAACTTTGGTGGTGTTAGTTTACGGGCCGTAGAAGAAGAGAGAACTTGACTGCGACAAATTAACACTGTGCGCACCAGCTACTGTATTTGAGGTCGACGAAGAAGAAGGAGAGGACACCTCTTGGGGACGTCTCTGTCCAACAACCTCTCCGTGTTTTACTCTCCGTGTTTTTCTCTCCGTGTCCTTTTCGTTTATTGAACTGTTTTTCATGGATTACACTGCGGCGTCAGACCTGTGACATCTCTCTGCGACACTGCAGAACATTTGAACAGGTAAGCTACAGAACACACCGGAAGTTGGCTATTTTTACGCGGTTTATTTGATATAAAGTGATAAATCTGGCACCACATGTAGATTATAACACGGTGTGACATTTCAGTTGCCTCATAAAAATATTAATAATTATATCATGATGAGCAAGAAAACACAGCACACCTGATCTTTGAGTTTAATTTAGTTCCTCATGGGGCAATTTGCAGAGGCATTCAGAGTAGGTAACAAAATGTAGTAAATTAAGAAATAATATAATGTAAAAATGCAAGGAAAGCTGTGCACTTTATAATGCATGTATAATAGCCCACATTAATAATAATACTTATTTATAAAGCACCTTTCAAAACAGTCACAAAATGCTTTACATGTCAATAAGGAAATGAAAATAACAATTTTTCAAAGAACTGCTAAAAACACTTTAGTGTATAAAAACAATATAAATGAACTTGTAACTCACTAATAAAAGTATGTTTTAAGAAGGGAGTGAAAAGAGATCACTGACTCGGCTGTGCAAACATGCAAAAATAAGATGTACAATTAATCATATAATAATGAATATTATAATATTCATGCGAAGTACACTGCACTTCACAGTATTATTATTATTATCATTATTATTACTATTATAAGTCTGTAAGGGGAATAAAAATCAAAAGGTTATTTTGGGTTAAACAAACATTTATTGCTATAATTCAAACTTGAAACTATTTTTTTTTAAATGGAAGTAGTTGTAAAAAGTTTCCCTTTTGAAAATATCTAAAATAAAGATGAGATTCTCTGTCTCATGCTCTTTTTTTCAATATCGTAGATAATAAAATGTACTCACTATGATAACTGTCAACTTTCATATCATGGTATACCGCTGTGACCGTAAATATAATGCAAAAAAAAAGGGTGCATGAAAACGAAGATAGGGTCAATCCAAGGTAATGATAACTGCCAACTTTCATATCATGGTATACCGCTGTGACCGTAAATATAATGCAAAAAAAAAAAGGGTGCATGAAAACAAAGATAGGGTCAATCCAAGGTAAACCGTACACACTGATGAATGATATAAAAAGCTCCTGCAGGGGCAGGAATCAACAGAGGCATCACAATACAATATTATCACAATATTTTATGATGCAATATTATTGATATTTAAAATGTTTTGCAATATGCTGAGTATTGCAATAACACATAATGCAATTTATTACTTATTTTCAACTGCAAATGTTACTGCCACTCCAGAACTTTGTCAACTCTGATTTTATCTAATAAAATAAAGTTTTCAGTCCGTTCATCTCACGGCAAATCATTTTTATTGCAGTGAATACATCTGAAAAAACAGTCGAGTTTATTAGTATAGTTGGCTACCAAAAGTTTAACTGCAATATGAGTCATTCATTTAATAAAACAGATCGATACTTAGCGTCTGTGTGTACGATATTTCAACACCAAATATCGTGATACTGTGCTGTATCAGTTTTTCCCACCACTGCTGCTCAGTTTGACATTTTCTCTGGCTGAGACAAACTATTTAACATTGATTAACAGATCTCAGTGTGTAAATCTTCAGACAGAATTCAGCAGCCTTGTTGTGAACTTCTCTCAACTGCACCGTGAATAAAATCCTTCTGAATCAGTCACATAACTGGACTTGAAAGGATTTTCTTCTTCCACAACACACTCTCATACTGATAAAAGAATAATATTGGTGCAATAAAGTACAGTGCAGTAAACACAGTGGATGAATATGGTAGTTACGTAATGTACACGTGCACTGGGTTCATGGTGATTCGATGAACGTACAGAGAATAAAGGATTACTTGCCTTGTGCTTCACAAATTGTCACAGCACGGTACTTAGAAATGTATTTAAAAGAAAATAAATGATGCTGTGTATACTTATATATACTGAAAAGAACATTTGTAATTGTCTTGTGAACATTTTCTGAGAATAACTGTACTCTGTGCTATAAAATCAATCTGATCTGTTGCTACTACGAGTTGGATTTTTAGCCGCTGCCTCAACAAGAAGTAACTTTTAATGGCACTTTTCTAAGTTATATCTTGGCATCAGTAATCTCCAGACTTTCAGGTGATATTGGTGTTATTATGTTGTTAGGTAATTGATGTTATCTACTGACACATTTATGTACCTGTGTGATTGCAGCAGAATACACGTGTGCGTCTTCATGGAGTCTAACTAAATTAAAATTTAAACTCTATGTGTGTGATCACAAACCAAGGCAACACCTGGTGTCACCAGACTTTTATCCCCTCTGTGCTGAATCCATCTCCAGCTCCAGGCCACAGTCACGTATGAATCATGCAGCAGAGTGTCATGCACCAGTTTCATCCTAATATGTCGCACGCTGATCTCTGGTTAGTTAATGAGTAGCTGTGTGTGTCGGGTGCTCACAAATAGGAAACGGCGTGTCAGTCATGTGACCTGTGGATGCTAAATACTGCTGTGTGGGTGTAATCATCCACAGCTTGACGGAGACAGCAGCACTGTGCACATGCTCCTTCAAGACTAGGCTGTTTGACTGAGAGTCCACTTTGCATTTTGACTCTCTTTAGGTGTGCAGACATTTGAGTGGACAGCAGCAGAGTGACAGAGCGACAAGAGGAGGGAAAGCATAATATACTGTGTCACTGAGGAATATCCTGAGGAACTATGGAGCTGTCACTGGTGAGTTTTACCTGATATTAATCATCACTGTGAGGTTTTATTTTATCGTTTTACAGTTTGAGCAGTGAGATCAGTCTTATCCAGAGCTGCAGCCAACAATTATTTCCATGTTTGATCAACTTTTTCTTGGTTAATCGGTCAGGTGTTTGGTCTAGAAAATGTCAGGAAAGTGTCGATCGGTGTTTCCCAGAGCCCAAAGTGACGACATTTAAGAATCAAAGAATTTCATTTTTTTTGTCTCGATTAATCGATTATCATCTTAGCTGGCCTCTTTATATAATAGTTGATAACTGATCGATTAATCGTTGCAGCTCTGCTCTTGTCGTTGTGCCTTTATTACTGTCTCGAGGTCAGGGCATCCTGTCTGACCCATGACACCAGTCTGACACACTGACGACCTCCTTTCTCTGAGCGGTCATGCAGGGAGGTTGCAGAGCTGCAGATTGTAGGATGAGGCAGAGTTAATTTTAGTGTCAAGCCCAGGAAAATAAATAAATAAATCAAAAGGCTTGGTTAACCTGCGCTGTAAAAATACATGCTTCAAAACTGTGCTGGTTATTTTTGACCCGACATAACTTGTAGAAACTAACATACCAATTAAGAACTTTTTTAATGTAAAATAAAAAACCTCATCGTTTAAAAAAAACACCCTCAAATAACCAAAAATTGAGGGATTCATGTAACACGAGGACATTAAAACATTTACTGGTCATAGGTCTTCTTACTGCAGTTACTACTACAGCCGCCAATAGTACCATGACGAATATTACTTCCATAACTACTATAGGTGATAAAGTGTTGAATGTCTACGTGACGGATGGGGGCAGCAATTTCTGAAATTGATTCAGTATCGAGTGAGAGGGCTGTAATCCATGGCAATGTAATCCCTGCAGGCAATTGAGCACCATCAATGTACGTCAAATGTTTATTAGCTGATGTTATGTAACGTCATCTCTCTCTTTGCTCTCTGCCAACCTTCTCTTCCTTCTTCCTTACACCTCTGTCTTTCTTTGTACCCTCCCTCTCTTCCTCTTCCTTCGTATCCTCCCCTTGTGTCTCCCCTCAGGCTCACCCGGCCATCAAAGCCTTCATGTGTGGCTCTTTCAGCGGGACCTGCTCCACACTGCTCTTCCAGCCTCTTGACCTGGTTAAGACTCGTCTGCAGACTCTGCAGAGTGGCGTGCAGCCTGGGTGAGTCTGTGCACACACACACACACACGCACAGTTATCATATCAGCTTACACCACATTTTCGTGCCCTGTGACCTCCAAAAACTGCTTCATTGACTGGACGAACACGATAGGAAGTTTTACCTCAGTAGAATCACACATGCAGCGTGTGGGCCTCATGTGAAAGCCATTTACTATTGATGACTTGTTTCCTTTCAGTTCGGGCAGAGTGGGGATGATGGCGGTCGTCCTGAGCGTGGTGCGGACAGAGAGGCTGCTGGGACTGTGGAAAGGAGTTTCACCGGTGAGACCATCTTCATGCTGTCGCCTCTGTCGACCCCTGTGTCCTTTTGTGTGTTTGAAAACATGCTCACAAATTCATCACTGTCAGATTTTCCATGTCCTGACTCCGCCCTCTCATCCACCCGCTCCTCCAGTCCTTTGCTCGGACCATCCCAGGAGTGGGGCTTTACTTCAGCACCTACTACTCTCTGAAGCAGCACTTCTTCCAGGACAGCAGCCCGGGCGCCGTGCAGGCCGTGCTGCTGGGAGGCGGGGCCCGGACTGTGGCGGGGGTCTTCATGCTGCCGGTAACTGTCATCAAAACACGCTTTGAGGTAGCTGTCAAGTTTTTACAGTATAAATCAGTACAAACATCGAAATGCCATAAAAATGTGTTTTTAGTTTTCTGTGCTGACCGTATGTAGACAGGTGTGTTACGCCTGTATTAGACTGAATTACATGTGTGTATATTTTTGTGTTTCAGTGTGGCAAGTACAGTTATGGGAGTGTGGCTGGAGCTCTGCGCAGTGTGTGTCGAACTGAAGGTCCTGCAGCTCTGTTCTCCGGCCTGATGGCCACTCTCCTCCGAGACGTTCCCTTCTCTGGTATCTACGTCATGTTCTACAGCCAGGCCAAGGCCTCGCTGCCAAAAGGTAAGCTCACACCCAGAGGTCATTCAGTAGTAACCAGCAGCAAAAAAAAGCCACAGTTGAAAGACACACAAAAAATGTGGGTCTTGTTTAGGCTTTATTTTTCAAGGTAGTTGTTTTTAAATGTCTGTTTGAATGAAATATTTATTCGTTGTCTTTCTCCCCTCAAGAAATCAGCACGTCTGCTTCGGCCCCGCTGGCTAACTTCAGCTGTGGGATCCTGGCGGGTATACTGGCCTCCCTGATCACGCAGCCTGCTGATGTGGTCAAAACACACGTCCAAGTGAATCCACAGCTGAGGACACTCGAGGCTGTCAGAAACATCTACATGGTAACTGCCTCACTCCTCTTTATTATCTCGATGTTCAGAATGTCAAGATGAACTTTAGTTGCAGTTGAAAAGACTGTCTTTCAACTGTACAGTCACGTCTGCGTGATACTGCTACTGATTATATCTGACGCCTGTCCTCCATCATCTTCTCTATCTCAGGAACAAAGACTCCAGGGCTTCTTCAGAGGGGCGGTTCCACGGGCGCTGAGGAGGACCATGATGGCCACCATGGCGTGGACAGTGTATGAGGAGATGATGGCTCGCTTTGGACTCAAGTCCTGAAGAGAAAAGTTGAACGAAAAGCTTGTAAACAAAAGACAGGTGAGATAAAAAAGTCAAGTGACAGAGTGATGACAGGGATGTGAACAGGAAGGAGCTGCTACAGTGGAGATGTGCCTGACGTTTTCAAGACTCAGAACATTTCACAGCAACAAGAGTTGCACGCTCAAGAATGAAGACGATGTACTCTTGTTGTCTAAATGACATAACACGCACATTAAAAGAGAGACAAGGAGACTTTGCTCCATGAAATGTGCTTTGCTGGCTCATGGCTGAAGTTCAGGAAGCAGCTTTTTGGTCCAGTGCTTCGTAACTATGGAGAAGACATTTAAAGAATAACCCAGGTACGCTGTGATGCTTCGTGTCGCACATTAAGATGTAAAAAGATTTTGATCCTTAATGTGTACGAGGACGTTTTAGAAACGCCTCAGTTAGAATTTCTGTGCCTCTGGTTTTTCATGGTTGTGTTCTCTCAAAGGAAGACTGCAGTGATGATATCTACTATTTCTCAAGACAGTGTCCCAGATCAGACTTCTGTAATGCACTTTAACCCCTGCAGTTCTGTCTCATGCACAGATTAAATCCTGGAGAGGCTCTTAAACGCCTCTCCAATAACAGTGTTATTTATATTCTGACATTTTTTGTAAAACAAAATATGTGCTTGTAGTATTAACTCAGTTTATCTGCCTGGAAAGATTTTTGCCTTGATATTTAATATATGTTTACCTTAACCTGTGTTGTTCTGCCTTTTTAATGATGTTGAATAAAATAAAGCTCAGCGCAGTATACGTGTGGAACATTAATCTTTATTTTGTCAGTGTAAAGTTACAGGCTCACAGTGCCTGAACTCTGGCTGACCTCTGAGACACTGTAGAGCAGATATGGCAGCTTTGTCTCATGACACACTAACTTCTTGGCCGAGGCTGTACAGGGGTCACTGTGACTCGGCAGAGTTAAATATTTAGCTTGGTTCAGCCAACCGTTTTATCTGTGGCCTACTTGTGTGCAGAATCAGAAATAAAATGTGCATGCATTATTCTAAACTTTATTCTGTAGGTAGGTAGGTAGGTAGACATGTAGATTATGCAGATAGGTAGACAGGTAGATTCGTAGATACGTCGATAGATAGATAGATTGATACTGTAGGTAGGTAGATAGATATGGCAGCTAGGTCAATAGGTAGATCGGTCGATAGGTAGATACGTAGGCATGTAGATATGTAGATAGGTAGATTCATAGATAGGTAGATGCGTAGATAGGTAGATACGTACATACATAGATAGGTAGATACGTAAATAGGTAGATACATAGACATGGAGATATGTAGATTCGTACAGTAGATCCATAGATTCGTAAATGCGTAGATAGGTAGATACGTAGATATGTAGATACATAGATAGCTAGATGCATAGATACATAGACATGTACATAGGTAGATACGTAGATAGATGCATAGATCCATAGATTCGTAGATATGTAGATGCGCACCAACTTTACAATAAAGTTACTTTAAGATCTACCTCAAATGCTGGAAAAATTCATAACATTTTAGAAAAGGTTAAATTTTTTCTGATTGGATGTTGCAAATGTATACGAGTGTCGCTGGTTCCTCTATCCTTACATATGTGACGTTAAATTGTTTTAATAATGGATATTACCAATTATTTTGAGATTACACGATGCAACATCAGAAAGAGAACGATTCATAAAATCCTTCTTCCTCGTGTCCTTGCATGTTTAAGACTTTTGAAAGATTAATTTAAGACATGTTAATGGCCTTATTCATAGATAAATTAATTTAATGCCTGAAGTCTCACGTAGACGGCCTGTGTTTTACAACCTGTCCAGTTAATGAGTAAAGTAATAAAGTACATATCGCGCATATCCTTGAACTTTTTTATTATTACTTCATTGAAAGGTTTATTCATAATGCGTCCACAAATTCTTCACTTGTTTCTTTCCTGTGGCCACATTTATACATCTAGATAGCAGTGGTTGGAATTGAATTCTTTACTAAATTAAAGGCACCAATACCAGAATGGATAGCTACTTGCTTAAAAATAAAAGTCCTCTTCTGAAACTCAAGGTCAAGTGCCTTCTTTAAAAAAATGTACTATTGTTAGTATAATTTTTATTTGGTTTGTTTGCTTCTCCCCTCATTAATTTCCCTTTTTACACATGTATGTATAAATGTGGCCACATGAATGAAACAAGAGGAATTTGCCAACTCATCATATAAAAACCTTCAATGAACAATAATAAAAAAGTTAATGTGCGTGCATGGTTTGTACTTTATTACTTTATTCATTAATTGTACAGGTTATAAAACACTGTCTGACTCTGTGGGACATGTCCAGGTGTGGTATAAAACTATTCCAAACAGGAGATTAGAGAGACATATTACAAAGCATTTCCCAGAGGACGCCAGAACACGAGGGCCAAAGACTTATCGCAGCGCTCCGAGACAGAGATAAGCAGCAGAGGGGCCGAGGTGACATAACAACAGATAGGAAATAAGGGCAAGGAGTGTTGGACTGTAAAGGAAGACAGTATATGTTCAGGGAGAGCTGAAATATTTAGGTTAATCATTCAGATATTTAGAGAAATATATGTTATATTAACTTCATAGACTCTTTCCTCACATTTCTTAAATATGTTTATTATTTTTTGAGAGGATGGCAGGGGTAAGAATAAAAAGGAAAGAAATTTAAAACAGGACATTAAATTGGCACAGCACATCCTAGATCAGTGGTTCCCAACTGGAGGGTCGCTGTCCAAAACAACACACGCTCACTCCGACCTCGTCACATATTGACGTTTGCTCATTGACTTTCCACGTCCACATACGACGTGCAAGGTACCCTGGGTGTGTTGGTTGTTGATGTTCTGGGACACGTGCCAACTTCTGTTACATGCATTGTCTTCTTTCAAAACACACTTCTGTTTTCACAGGAAATGTAACGTTTACATACAGTCTCTTTCAAAATAAAAGTACTACAATTTTACAACACCTTTTTTTTTTCCTTCAACAACAAAAACACGTGGTTGGGTTTAGGAAAAAAGAACAGGGTTTGGCTTTAGAATCTTACGGGACATGAACACCACTCTTTTGAGTGAAAGTCATGGTTTGTTTGACCCACCCGCCCCACTCGGACTTTCACCACCTTAACTTTCGTCTGTATTTTCCCTGACGACGCCAAGGGCCGTTAAACTACAACAGCAACCGACTACATATCATGCCGACGTAAAATGACACCTTTTTCGTTGGTTTCTGACATTAAACACAGAAATAACTACTTCTCCCATGGAGTACAACCGCAAAAGGGGAGAGGTAAGGCAGGACCCCCAAAGGACACAGGGATACAGAAACTGAGAATTAAATGTTTCACATATTGACTATGGAGGCCTTAGTGTGTCAGGTAATAACAACTGAAACAAATGTTGTGTAATTATAATGTATAATATTACAAATGTACATTTGACACGTATTACTGCTGTATCATTGACCCTGTTACACACACCTGCCACCGTCTTGCCACCCTTTGAATAGTTCTCTAGATCCGCCCCTGCAAAGGTGTATATCCATAGAGAGGAAAGGAATAAACGCAGCAGATTGTTTTACACCGGGCACAAAACATTAGTCATCCTGAAAAATAAAAACTGCAGTACAGGGTCCTGGATCTGATCAAACACACCTCTTCTATCTCCATTATATAATCACAGTCTCTCTACATGTCATGTGTTTGCCATGTCTCTCAACTTCAAATCATACATGGGTGCAGAGTCCATTTTACACACTGCCAACTTTTTGGTAGACACCATGACAAACACAGCTACCATGTTATCATACTTACTGGCAACAGATGAGTATGTTGCTCCAGTGATGGCAGTTACTGGATCAGTGGATCAAGGTCTCAGCGTTTCCCAAAAGCCAATGAGAAACAGTGAAAGATGCTTTTACAGTAAAGATTACTGCACGACCAGAATGTGTCGAATTACTGATTATAAACCTGCATGTGTAACTTTTCCCAGGAATAACTTGGAGTCTGTGCAACATTTTAAACTGTATTCAATTCAGTTCAGTTCAGTAGAACCTTATTTATCTCAAAGGACATTCTTGCACCAGAGAATGCTTTGTTACAGCAGCGCAAAATACAGTAACAACCAGTGGGCCCCCAGGGTCAGGGTCACACACTGGGCCCAGACTTTAAACAATACAGTGCTAAATATCAGTCAAAAAATTCAAAATATACCAGATATGAAGTGAACCAGTGCCTAATAGAGTAACAATAGGGGTAAGAATGTGTCTGACATTACTCTCAATATTGTGTTTGCAGTTCATCAGATACATAAACCTAGAACGCCTTTAAACTTAAACAGTATATGTGTCATCTGTGCCACAAGTGAGCATATGCTCGACCATACTGACTGTATGTCTGTATGCGTGGACATCCCAGAATTTTCCCAGAAAACAACTTCAAAAACATGTTATTCCCACTCCTGAACCCACCACCCTTCTCAGCCTTTGTATAGCCTTATTTGTAAGACCCATCACCTCTGATGTCCTTGACTTTCACCCAAACCTAGTTTTGGGTCAACACATTATAACCAGTGATCCTGAACCTGCCCGTGTGTGTGTGTGTGTGTGTGTGTGTGTGTGTTCAGTCTCCCTCCATGACTGCCTTATTAATGTCTTTATATATATCTGTCCTTTCAGAATCACAATGCTTTCTGCACATAAGACACGTTTTATTGAAATTATTTCTCAACCCGTTGTGACATTGTGTACATATCATGTTACCTTTGCCTGGAACTCTTTATCTCTCGCAAATATAGTTGCAACACGGGTCAGTCCTTCACCGAGAAGTCAGCGTCTCAGCATTGTCTTAATATGGTCTTTCCATCTCCATTGTCTTAATATGGGATACTCATCCGACCAGAGGTCCAACCTGTAGTTACCTCTGCTGCCTTCACCACTGCACGTAGCGTACACCACCACCCAAAGGCGGGTACACAGAACTACATCTGCCTCTGGGGAAATAAATATGTTGGATGTAATGCTATATTTCACTCCAGTATTTAGAGTGTCATACAGCTGTTTATTATATAAAATTCTATATTCAGGAAAAAATGGCCAAAAACAAGGCAATTTTCCTGCACTTAAATAATGAATTCAATCGATATAGTACTAGCTAACCTTATGTTAAAAACAAAAACAACAAAAAAGTTTAAGGACCTTTAAATTATAATATGATGTATATAACACAAACACCAGCATTATAAAATGTGTTCATTTATTTATTTGTTTTGTATGGAGATAGATTAATCTCAATGTGACTTTAAAATAAAATAAAAAGAAATAAGATTTTTAAACTCAAAAAACTATTTTGCAAGTGTAAAAAAAGATTTGCAAATACATAAACAAATTCCACAAATAAAAAGAACATATCTGTAAAAAGTTATAATTAATAAATAAAATAATTTAATAATTTAATAATTTTACCTTGAATCTTAATTATACACTGGTAAATTTACATTTTATGCACACTATTTTTTTAAAACGTTTTGGAATTTGTTTTTGTATTTGCAGATCTGTTTTAACGTTATATTTTTTTACACAATGTGGAGGTTATTTTATATTTACAGATTACACATTTACACACAGATTGTCGATCACAAATCGTATTGATTGAGACAAACATATCTCCACAGATTATTTATCCGTCTGTCATTTGTATATGAACATGTATTCAATAAAGACCGTTTAAAAAAACTACATCCGCCCTTTGACAAAACCAGCCAATCACAGGCTTGCTACCGTCGGTATTTATACTACGTCATTTCCTCCCAGCGCCCTCTTTTTCACCGTGTGGTCAGATTTCCATACGGCGTTGTTTCGTGGTGAGTTTTTAACTCTCATATTTTGGTTTTAAACGTTTAAAAGACACAGAAAAGGCGAAGTAAAGATAGTCTGACCATAAATCTCCTCACAGGGCGGGTTAACCGCCAGCTGCCGCGTTTTTATCGACTTAAATTAGCCTAAAACAGATGATGCTAATCGCGAGAGCTAACTCGCTAGCCTGTGACACGCGCTCATCGTAGTGTTCCCGTAGCGTCTGAGTTAAAATACTTGTCAAGATATCGTAGTCACGGCTTATTAAATGAAATACAGACATAAATGTTGCACTTAAATACGTAAATGTAAAATGTAGCGGGTGGTCACTTGGGTTGCAGCGTTTTACGCTTTTAAAGACCGGCGTCTGTAACCCGGATGCTCTGTTAACGTCTCAGTGCTGTTAGCAAGAAGCCTGATCAATGAAGTAAATACTGTAATGTCTGAACAGTCTGATGCATCATAATCAAGTCTATAGTTTAAACGTCTTGCACACTATGAGCCGACATTAGGACACAGACCTGCCACGATGTTTTGACAAGTAATTTCGTCGTCTTGACTGGTTATCAGTGTCATAAACTCTGTAACACCAAACATGTAGTGTACCTCACTGTACATGTAAATGTGTTCTCTAGTTTATACAAGTGATGTCAGACTACTGGAGTTTCTAACTTAAATACAATTCCTTAAAATACTGATACTCAAAAGAAAATTGACATGAAGGCCACAGTTTACAGAATGATGCACCATAACATAAGCATGTCATCAGTATCTGCCAATATTGGCTTTAAAATGAACTACCAAAACCAGCCAATGTGTTTTTGTATTTTAAGAGTATGCATGTGTAATATGATGATCATTGCACTTCTTAAGACACTTGATAACTAAAATTAGGTGGGGGAGAAAGCGTATCTATCGATTATTGGCCAAATGCATTGTTATCAATAGGATATTGGCAAAAAATCCAGCATCGTGCATCCATAATAACATTTTAAATATTTATTTACAGATATATAGAACAAGGCTTTCACATGACAACAGTGACTTGGTTATTAGCAGAACAGCTGTAGTGAAATATCCAGAATATGTACTGAAATTTATATTTTTGACAACGCTAGTTTGTACAATTAACATTTTATAATCACTGTCAGTACAAATATAGGTACTCTGTCTATATACTGTCAAGTCCAACTAACTCGTGTATAAAGCAACCTGTGATATCAGTAATTCTGTAGTTATTCCACCAATCTTTGGGGTTCTCATAGTTGTGGAAGAACTGGAAAAGTCATGGAATTTCACAATCGGATTTTCCAGGCCTGGTTAAGTTATGGAATTAGGAAAAAATTTAAGTCATGAAAGAGATTTTGGTTGTGTCATGAGATTGTTAATATGCTGTACATACACTTTGATACGCACACTGTTAAAGCCGGGCACTGACGTCAGTGTTCAGGTGTCGGAAGTGTGCGAGAGTGAGCGGGCCGGGTTTTCGCTAACACCATGAGGACTGCTGTCCCATGACTGGGGTTTGATAGTGACCTGAGCCACACTTCAAGTTGTCCCTTAAAAATAATCAGCAGTTTCATTGAGGTCTTGAGTTTAACTTGTTGTTTTTGTCTTACTGTCTTCAAATTTAATTGTTTATTTACTACTTTATATTTATCTGTACATACTAGTCACTGTTTTCATTTACCTTGTTCAGCTTTGTTATCCTGTTTTTTTGGCTTTTGTTTATTTCTGTTCGAGCACATTTAGAGTAACAAACTGGAGTCAGATTCCTGTTATGTGTTAACACTTACTTGGCCAATAAAGCTGATTCTGATTCACTTTTCTTTCCCAGCTCTCCCATCACTCGTAACGCAGGGAAAGCGGTCACGATGTCCGGAGGTCTGGATGTCCTTCAAATGAAGGAGGAGGATGTGCTGAAGTTCCTGGCAGCAGGAACCCATCTGGGAGGCACCAACTTGGACTTCCAGATGGAGCAGTATGTCTACAAGAGAAAAAGCGACGGTGAGTGGTAAAAGATGGCTCCGCTATCTGTTGTAACCTTTGACATGTTAAAAGTTTAAACAGTAAAACATTTCAGGGCTCTCTGCACCATAGTGATACTTTAACAAATTATCAGTGTCTATGAAGTTAGGATTTCTCTTAATGCTGTGGGGTTCCCCTTCAATCACCAGGTGTGTACATCATTAACCTGAAGAAGACCTGGGAGAAGCTGCTGCTGGCTGCCAGGGCCATTGTTGCCATTGAAAACCCAGGTGATGTGTGCGTCATCTCCTCCAGGAACACTGGACAGGTAAACACTCTGATGCTTTACACGGCTGTACACACACCAGTACACACACTGATATGCACACTGTTAAAGCCGGGCACTGACGTCAGTGTTCAGGTGTCGGAAGTGTGCGAGAGTGAGCGGGCCGGGTTTTCGCTAACACCATGAGGACTGCTGTCCCATGACTGGGGTTTGATAGTGACCTGAGCCACACTTCAAGTTGTCTAATAAAACTAATGAGCAGTTTCATTGAGATCTTGAGTTTGACTCTCTTCTGTCTGACTGCTTCAGAGAGCAGTGCTGAAGTTCGCCTCTGCCACCGGCGCCACCACCTTCCATGGTCGGTTCACCCCTGGTACCTTCACCAATCAGATCCAGGCAGCTTTCAGAGAGCCCCGTCTCCTGATTGTGACAGACCCTCGTGCTGACCATCAGCCACTGACTGAGGCTTCCTACGTCAACATCCCAACCATTGCCCTGTGCAACACCGACTCCCCACTGAGATACGTGGACATCGCCATCCCCTGCAACAACAAGGTGAGACCTAAGAAACAAAAGAATCTGTCATGTATACGCAAAATGTTTTTGTGTCATACATAGTTAAATGTTCAAATGAAGGAAATTACAAAGAAATACATGAATAAAAACTGAATGTAGAGGTTAGGATGTCCTACCTCGTTGACCTACAGGGAAAGAAATTAGAAAGTCATTCCTATATTTAATATACTTGAGTCATCTGCACACCGTTAGAGCCCGGCGCTGTCCTGTCTGTGCGGTGCGGGGTGTAGGACGTGTGCTAAATAAAAACGCCTGACCTCTCACCTCCTCTCTGTGAACCACACGGGGATGGAAGTAGAGGTCTCGCCACAGAATGCCTCTGTGGATGAAACATGGAGGATATAATACAGTTTAACTGGTGTTATCTGTGGCTAATCTGTGACTGTGCTGCAGGGTCACCACTCTGTGGGTCTGATGTGGTGGATGTTGGCCAGGGAGGTGCTCAGGATGAGGGGAACCATCTCCAGGGAGCACCCATGGGAGGTCATGCCCGATCTGTACTTCTACAGAGATCCTGAGGAGGTAAGACACGTGCAGTGCACCTTGATAAATGCACAGTAGGTTAGATTGCTGTATGAAGCTGATCTAATGGACGTATCTTTAACGCAGATTGAGAAGGAGGAGCAGGCTGCAGCTGAGAAAGCTGTTGGAAAGGAGGAGTTCCAGGGAGAATGGAGCGCTCCTGCAGCTGAGTTCGCCCAGCCTGAAGTTGCTGATTGGTCTGAGGGTGTTGCAGTGCCATCTGTGCCCATCCAGCAGTTCCCCGCAGGTAAGAGTTAACTGTTGATCGACCAAACGTGATCACAGCTGCCATCTGATGTTCATTCTTTGACACTAACCTGCTCGTTATCTCTGTTACAGCTGCTCCGGCTGTAAAGACAGGTGAAGTATTTTCTGGTGAGTCTTTCATGAATATTCAATACGCGAACATGTAAAAGTGTTCGTTTCCACTACACAATGTTAAATGTTTTTGTTTTCTCCCCTCTACAGAGGACTGGAGCAGTCAGCCTGCCACAGAGGACTGGTCCTCCGCCCCCACTGCTCAGGCATCTGACTGGGGTGGTGCTGCCTCTGACTGGTCTTAAAATCATTGACTATGGCAACAATAAAACTGTTTTCACACATTGACTGATTTTCTTGATTCATTTGTGTGAAAGTCATTGTTAACTGTAATCTTGTTCTGTTTCAAGATCTAATGCCAAATGTACCACAATATGACCTTGTTGTGATAAACGTCGGGGTCGTCACAGCTGCTCAAATGATCTTCAGATTCTGGGAAAAATACATCCTCTCCAGATCTTGAAAAATGGAGGGAATCTCAAATTGTGTCATACTAACATAACACAACATAACACTGTAATGATTTGATACATAGCTAGATAGAACTTTATTGAGCTCAAACTGGGGAATTCTTTTGTTAGAGTGGCAAGTAATCAAACATTATTTGGACAATAGAATATAGAAATATAAAATGTATACAAAAATAAGTAGTACAAAAATAAATAAAAAAAAAGGAAATATAAATCTTAAAATTTGATAAATAATACATTTATAAAAATGGTTTATTAAATAAGATAAAAATAGCAGGAATAAAACTGAGGTAGTGGTTGATCTTTGGTGGGAAGTTATCAAAGGGTCAAAGACTACCAGGGGCCTGTGGATTTGTTGGCTTTCAATAACAATACTGTTGGTTTGTTCAGATTTGACTGAATAGATAAAAATTTAAAAAAAAAAAAAAAAAAAAGTAAGGCGGTGTGGAACCTGTGACTTGGAATAATGAATACTGCTACTGAGAAAATATAGAGAATATTCAGTAAAGGCAAGGTTATCAATACCACTGTTTAAAGGGAATTAATTTTGTGTCAAACTTGTGTTTATTGATTAAAGTCTAAGACTATTTATATAGCACATTTCATACACAAGGACAATTCAAAGAGCTTTCCAGAGGAATACAATATAAAACATGATATAGAAAAGAGTGAAGAGAAAAAAGATACAAAAAGTAAAAATTACTAAATGATATTAAGTTTTTAAAAAAACATTAAAAATAGCAAATGTACAAACAAGGTAAAAAGAAAAATCGAGTTTTAAAATTAGTGGCAATATACACCATTGACATGGTTAAGTGAGATCAGGGTGTCTGCAGGTCATTTAGGTCTTAAATAAATAACAGAATGGCGAACCAGGGTGTCTGCGAGTCCTTAAAAAGTCTTAAAATGTCTTTCATTTTATAAATGTCAGGCTTTGAATATCATTCATTAGCCTTAAATTTTGAATAACTGATGTCTTTATTTCAATATGAACATTTTATCAAATTCTACGGATCTACTTATGTCAAAATGAGTCAAGTTCTCCTGCACTCTGTCGACCACTAATCCCATACTCTATACTTACCTGTTGGAAAATGCTTATTCTAAATTAACCCTGTTCAGTTTGTGCTTATTTGTCACATCTATAGATCATCTGTTTTCACCGAGCAGTTCAGTTCAGTTCAGTTTGCTTTTTTCAGTTTCCACAGTGAAAAGTTGTGGATGGTACCAACAGAAGTGTTCCTTAGCGTCCCCATGTTTGGTCCCCCCTCTGTTGGGGTACCTAGCACACAGATCTGGTACTAAAAGGTGGAGCTGTGAACACTGCAGTCTGATTGGTCAGTAGAGGACGGTCACTCTGCTCAGGGCTGAGTTGTGTCTGGTTTTGAGGCTCATGTAACCACTGTTCATACTGTGGAGAGTTTTATTAGTAAACTGTAACTATAAAATGAAAGGATGTTTTGCTGCCTCTCACAGCAGCTGGATGAAAAAATAACTTCATTCACTGGGCCGACTGCCGGCAACTTTTAAGGTGGAACGTTAACTTGTAACGTTACTCAGTGCATGAGTTGATGACGTGAATCCATCAGCACACCTTAAATTTCACTGTGACAACTTTGACCATCACTTTAGTTTTTATATGACACACACTTTTAGCAATGAGTGGATCTTCAGGTGTTTATATGTTTTAATATATAAACACTTAAATATATGTTTGAATAGCTAGTTGTGGTTTTATTGTGAATGTTTGTGTTATATGTTGTATTTGTTGCATTTTAATGTGTTTTGATTGGTTGCTACCTTGGCCAAGAGATTTTCAATCTCAATGGGACTCCCTGGGTAAATAAAAGTTAGGTAAGTAAATAAAAATAAAAAGGAACTTCACGTGCTTATGACATTAGTTATTTGTGCGTATGAAGCGAGTCAAAACAAGATATTGTAATAAATTTTAGTCGTGAACGATCAAGAGTAGCTTAGAACTGCCACCACCTTTGTTAACCTGGTTTATGATACAAAAATAGCCTTTATTGAAAATACAAATTTGTAAAAACTAAAGGACACCCCTGCACAAGAAGCCCCACAAGGGTCAGTCACTATAAACTCAGCTAGCCACCCCACGTCCCTAAAACACACAGCACAAGTAAGTTAGGTCCTGTTCATACGACAATGATTTCAACCGAAAACTAAAAACTTCAGTTGCGCTTTGGCTGATCGTTTACACGACAGCGGCGTTTTGGGTGCCTTGCAATATGCAGTTCCTCTGAAAATGGAGACTATTCACACATGAGCATTACGGTTCAAGTCACTAGGCATGTGCGAGAAAGTCGACCATCACAACAACAATGGCGGACTCCTGAGCTCTGTTTGTGCTGCTCACCCTGTTGAATTTATCGAAGCTTCTCCAGCAAAGTGAAGATTTACTGTAGCAACTC
This sequence comes from Epinephelus fuscoguttatus, assembly GCF_011397635.1. Taxonomy (NCBI): domain Eukaryota; kingdom Metazoa; phylum Chordata; class Actinopteri; order Perciformes; family Serranidae; genus Epinephelus; species Epinephelus fuscoguttatus. The sequence continues at coordinate 35,964,362 of NC_064770.1, forward strand.
CACCTCGCCATCCGTCCAGACAAACGTTCATGCGGTTGCCATTTTGTTTTTTTATACATCGCCTACTTGCTTGGCATGTAAACTACAGCGTTTTTGGTCATTTTTGCGGATCCGTGTGAACGGCGATTGTTATAAAACACTGTCATCTGAACATGGAGCTTTTTTCAAAACGAGAAACGAGTCTGTTCTCAGTGGATCGTTTCCGTGTAAACGCGACCTTAGCATACACTTTGCTCACACCTTAACAGAAACACTGCTCGCAGTAGTAATATCACAGTAAATAAACACATATTCTAGCATTCAAACTTGTGTGAGTTATGTGACACAACATAAAATGGTTTCAAATCATTGGTCAGAACTAGCCGCCCCCATCCTCTGATGAGTAAAGAACAGTCCCTAGAATGATGTATGACCTCAACAAAGTCTGTGTGTGTTTCACCCTGAGGGAAACGTGGTTATCTGCTGTGATAATGTGCCCGGGGGGGGGACCTGCTAAACAAATAAACAAACAACTAATGTAAATCTTCCTGTAGTAAACAGTCAAAGGGGCATTCAAGGTCCGGACATCCCGCCTGTGCAGAACAATCACTCTGTAGATTCGCGCTCGTGTGTCAGGTGGGCGTGTTTCTGCTCTGTGATTGGATGAGCGCTGTTCCCTTTCCTCCGCTGCTTCCGGTTTCTTTGACTTGCACGCCCAGCCCCTGAATAATGATAATAATGATCAAGATGGCTACTACAGAATCCTCCTTGCGGTAGCTAACCTCCAATTTCATGGAACCACTCAAAACTGGTTTTTCTCACTGTTTAAGTCCCTCGTAGGTGACGAGGGCCGCGACACGGATTATTCTTTATGGATTAAAACGGGCGGGGAGGAGATAAAAGTCATTGTGTTGCCTGCAGCACTCATTCTGAGGAAGCTAGCTAGCAGAGCGGCTAAGCTAGCTCTACTTGTCGACCATCTCCGGATTTAGCCTTCCAGCCAGCGGCGGCTCACAGGAGCGTGGCGCTGCCCGTTTTGCGTGCCCGCTCGTCGGACGGAGAGCGTCAAATGGCCGAGCCGAGGAAAGTGCCGTTCGTCACCATCTCTTCCTTCAACACGTCGCCGCCGCAGACGACCCCGGAGTCCAGCAAGAAGCGCCGCCGCGAAGATGAGGCCGTCGATATCACTTTTGGGAAAGATGGAGGTGGAAGTGCGGCGGCGGCGGTCGGGTCAGGAGGTTGCGGAGGTCCGTTTGGGAACACGAAGGGAGGCGATGGGGACACCGGGGAGGCGAAGCCCACAGTCCGCCTCAACCTCCCGCTGTCCGAGCCCAATGACCGGGGGTCCTCTGAGTTCAACTACGGCGAGCTGGTCAACTCAACTCTTACTCAGGTAAGAGAGTGACGTTACACTGAAGGCACCATGATGTGAGCAGGAGGGGCCTAACGTCAACCTGGTGGTGTCACTGCAGGAGTGTAAAGGTGTCACACTGCACTAGTGGTGCTGATAAGACACTGACATTATTATAATATGACCCAGACTCAGTCTGGACAGGTTTACTAACCCAGGAAGAAGAGTTGGATGCCAAAAGAAGTAATCCAGCCATTTTTAAATTGCATTTCCATAGAATTAGGGAGCTTGCCAGACACTAATAAGTTGCAGGAAGTAGATATCTTGACGGTAAGTCCATTATTTTTGCCTGAAACCCTCAAAGCACTGTGTCCTCCTTATCTGTTAGACCAGAGATACACAATTGGCTCTGACCAGGGGCTTTGTCTGCAAAATAACAGGACCCTGGGGCCAGTTTCTAGGAACTGAGAACAGAACATGGCTCAGCCTGGACCTCTGTCAGGGGTGAGGTGATAAATACAGTGGCTTAATGTAGTGGATAAACAGCTCTATTTTTATGCACTCTGACGCCGTATTTACATTTAAATTACCAAGAAAATCCCAGTGCGAATCAATTTATTTTCACAAGTTTTTCGTAAGTTGTGTCTCAGACGGAAGAGATTTCCATCCTGATTGGAGGGTCTCTTCCATAGATGGTATTCAATCTTGTCCAATCTGTCCCCTGTAACCTGAACAAAGCATTAACCAGGAAGTGTTCACGTCACAGGACATTTCAAGAGAGTTCTTTTATACACTCTGACGCCATATTTACATTCAAAGTACCAAAAAAATCCCAGTGTGAATCAATTAATTTTCATCTTGAATTATAAAATAGTCAGCAGACAATATAACACTATAGCCGTTAAATTAAATAGCCTTTGGATGGTGTTTGGTAGGTGTTTTTATGTGCTTGATTTACAGGAACATTTGTGTTATGAAGTGCTAACTTGGAGTTTACAGAAAAGTTTACAAGTTGTAATTACAACTTTGATGTTGTCCGAATCTCGTAATTACGAGTGCTGGGCACAGTGCACACATCCTCCAAACTCCACACCCCTGTTTTGTGATGCAGGCTTTCTCAAACTTTTAATAGCTGTGTGCAGAGCCACAGAAGACCTCCAACTGTTTTGCACAAGTTTAAATACACAACTAACTCTCACTGATATCTGGCTTTTGTCTGAAAGGTTACAGTCGTCTTTCATATTCAGGACAAATGACAGTAGTCACAAGTATTTATCAACTCGACTTCTGTGCTTCTTTGTCATCTCAGCCACAAATTTTGCTCATTATGGTCCAAGCAGTGCTCAAACATTGTCACAAATTAGTCTGCACTTAGTCTGAGTTTAAAAGAGACTGAAAAAGCTACAGATAAAAAAAAAAAAAGAAGTAACTACCATAACATTTTCTCTGGCCTCCATACTGCTGTCTACTGTTTACTAACCCTGTTTTCTGGTGTTTGCAAAGATGACTGCAGTCATTTCACATCCATAGGGAGTCAGTAGTATACAGCTGTTAATTCCTTTATTTTTTATTTATTTAAACACAGTGGTATTGAGTCAAGTCTGACTGACATCTTCATGTGTAAAATTGACGGCTTGCCCCTTTAAAGAAGAATATTGACTGATTGACTGATGAGGTTTATATCCATCTGTGAGATCACAAAAGCTTCTTGCTCCTGTTTCATTCCATGCCGATGTCCGTGTCCTCCTCAGGTAAAGCATGCAGGTTCAACAGTCCCTAAAGGACTTGCTCCTCCTCTGGACCCCAGTGACCCGTTTGCTGATGACGACCGGGAGAGACGGGAGGTGGAAGAGCTGGCCAAGAAATTTGAGAACAAATATGTGAGTGTTATAGTTTGAAGATATACGAATATATTGTTACAGTCATAACTGTGAAGATGTTGTGCGGGCAAAAGAATGTCTAACTATCTTTGTATTTTACCTCCGTTTGCAGGGTGGCGTCTCAAAGAAGAAGAAGAAGGACAGGATGCAGGATCTCATCGACATTGGCTACGGCTACGATGAGACTGACCCTTTCATAGACAACTCAGAGGCTGTAAGTTCCCTTTTTGCTCAAGCACACACATTATTTTCTGTGTTACTCATCAGTGGTCACTAGGGAGGGGATGTTAACCTGTTTCACAACAAACTACAGTTAAATTCCAGACAATTAATATCATGTTTCAAACTTTGGTTATCATTAAAACCATGTTTGACCACCACATTTTGAAAGACTGTAACAGTAAATACTGTCCAGCATCAACCAAAGATAACACAGTCTCCCAGACGCAGGCGCAGCACAGTTTGCATTTGTTGTGCTGTTTACTTGTTTACAGGGTGGGTGTGCAGCAGACAAACCCTGATGCTGCTGGCCTCTGTCCTTATCTACAGCAACACAGACACTTGAGCAAACATTTCACAGACAGGCTGTCTTTAGCATTAATGCACATTTGATGTGGTTTTCATACGTTTACATAAAGTAAAATATATGTTATTATTTTAATGTTTTTGCAAACAAAAAGTGCTGCCACCTTTATTTGTGGTTTTGGGTGTAAAACGTGGTGAAATTATTTCAGTGTATCAGTACTTTTTGGACATTGTCAGTACATTTTAACAATACTGATAACTGATCATTTTGATCACTGTAATTGACCTATGGCTGAGCTACGCCCCCTCCACTCACTCAGACAAACTATCAACATTCAGTGCCCGGCGCTATGGCAGGTGTCACAGTACACGGCATTTCACAGGAGGCAGTTGATGATTTTTGGGGACATAACGATCAGATGTCATTGAGAAGTAACCAAAAGGGCCTAAACTACACATTGGAGGGATATATTCATCATTTTATTGTTGAGAAGGTCGATGAAAAGCTTAAATTACAAGCCAAAATTTACAGGTCACAGTGTACGCTTGTGAACTGCATCTGGTTGCCGTCACCATCAAAGACAACAAGTTAAAGTGCCACTGAAGTTAAGGTTTTTGGCTCAGAATATGAGAAAAGGATAACGGCCTTTTTACCATCTTTACCAAGAGTGTCTCTCCGTTAGTTTGGTGCTACAGTATTTACACTGAATCATTCAGCATAACGTTTGCCAACCTTTGTTATCTCTGCCATTACAGATAAGTTAATGAAGCTAAGCTCCAGAAGTTAACGTTAGCTTAACTAGAGCCCTTTGGACAACAGCTAACAATGATGTACCATCACCAAAGTACAAAACTAGAACAAAACAGGCTAATGAACTCCCAGCAAACACGGTGACAACAAAAAAAATGTTGTTTTCCACCTAAAAAAGTTTTATCCTTTGGAAAAACTATTTTCCAAAGACTTTGCCCCACAGTCCTTATAGGTTTAACTTGTTTTGCGGAATCTGTGACAGTGGTTTTCAAACTTTTTGTGCCCAAGACACACCAAAGGGCGAACCAAAATTTCAAGGCACACCTGTATTTATATCTGTGCACAACAGCTTCTATAACATGTGTTAGTACTCTTATCACGACATAAGATCATAAAAATAAGGAAAAATAAGACTGGTAGCTTTCATGACACGGTCTACTTGTCTTGTCTTACAGTGGTAGGTCGTCTTCACTGGTGCTTTGTTGTAATTTGCTCTGTACAATAAAGCAATCCATTGTCTAATTCATGGCTTTCTCCGTTTAAATGTTATCATCCCTCACACTGGCTGCCAATCAGAGCTTTTGAAGTCACACATTTATAATTCCCGTATGGGAATGGTGACAAAGAGGTTCCCCAGTGAAGTTTTTTTTTTTTTCATTGAATTTAATTAAGTTAGACTTTTTAACTAGATTTTGCCTCTTTATTAGAAAATGGGTGAACACAACATACTGATAGAGTCAATTAAAAATGAATTCATAACTTTTTGTACAGACCTAGTTGAATATTGCAGTTATAATGTGTGGTTATCACAAAATCCAATGGCACACCTGGACTGGCATCAAAGCACATTATTTGAGAGCCACTGATCTCTGATGTTCTGAGGTTTCCTGCTTTAGCTCAAACTGTCAGCAGGGATAAAGTGTTTCTTTCCCCAGATCGCAGGGTTCCCACAACTTGAGGCAGTGTTAGATTCAAGACTAGACTATTTTAATGCCACTCGAACTGAAATTAAATTAAATGTTACAGTAACATTGACGATAAGTGATGATGTAATTAATGTGCATCGTCCCTTTCTAAATAAAATAAACATAGACATTTTAAATCTTTTAGAAAAAATTTGTTGCTCTCAGTTATTACAGCATTTGTCTTCTTAAGTTGCAGTTCGAATGCACATGTCTTGTATCATTACTTTCTTGTATACTAACAGCAAAACCAAAGTATAAAGTGCGTACAGTAAAGTATAACGTGGAATAAATTTGGGACAACAACAGTCTAATTTTTGCTGTTTTCCTAAGCAGTGGTAAAAGCCTGGCGAGCCACAGTAGCAGAAGTAAACTAACAGTAATTATACTTCTCTCTCCTGGCCTCAGTACGACGAGCTGGTGCCGGCGTCTCTCACCACAAAACATGGAGGCTTCTACATCAACACAGGCACTCTGCAGTTCAGAGCAGCGTCTGACTCTGAGGGAGAAAACGCAGGCGCAGATGATAATCGCTTCAAGGTAGGCTCTTGCTTCGATAGATTATACACAATAAATAGTCAGATATGTTCATTTCCTGTTGTTATACCATGATATTAAACATCATTATTTGCACCTGTTTGTAGAAGATGAAAGATGGCGAGGAGCGGGTGATTAAAAAACGTCGGAAAAAGCAAGATGGTGGAATTCTGGAGGACAAGAAGCCCAGAAAGAATAAAGTACCAAAGCCTGGGTAAGGGTTTTATTTTTTCTTCTGTGTTTCATCTCAGGCCTGATGTTTCTCCAGTAATTTAATGCACACAGTATTTCTTCTTTTCACAAGTTTGTGTCGCAGTGCAGCTTTATGTGCAAATTGTTGTGCAGTGTTTTAGAAGGGAACATTTAGTTCCTTTTGACTTGTAGGTCACACAACCCCACTTCTAAAGATCCAAACTATCCCTTTAATCACCACAGATGAATTCCCTAAACTCAATATATTTTCTCTGTGCAAGTCATTAAATGTTTCCTCCTTATCGTGTCTTTGTTCCGGCAGAGTTTCAGCCCTGAATGTTCATCGTCCAGAAAAGAAGAAGAGGAAGAAGCTGATGAAGGATTCCATCCACCTCGCCAACATGCTGCGGCGCTTCACCAGGGAGAAGGAGGAGATGCGCAAGAAGAACCTGGCTGTCGCCGGTCTGCCACGTCCCACCGCCAAAGTGCCCAACGCCAACAGTGCACTCCTCAACACCCAGCCCAAGGCTGCCGGGAGCAACGAATGCAACATGGCTGACCTGGCCGCCGACCCGGCTGTGATGTCACTGCTGGGCTCAGCCAATAACGACATACTGCAGGACATGATGGGCGACCTGGACTTTGGGATGCTGGACTCTCCTCAGCCCTCCAGTCCTCTCCAGGGAGAGAACGGATCCTTTGGGACGGGACATAAAGCAGGTGGTAGCAGAGTGTCACAGGGGACTGTGGTGGCTCCTCCCCCTCTTCCCAGTGGACTCCCTGCTCCACTGACAAAGCGCATCGAGGACCTGAGAGCGGTACAGGCTTCTTTATTCCACTGCATCACATTTGATAGATTAGGACTGCAACAAAGAATTATTTTTAGTATTGACTGATCTGTAGATTTTTTTTGGATTGGTAGTTTTGCCCGTAAAATACTGATAAAAGAGCATTAAATTACCTTTTCAAATTATTTGGTTAATCTGATCTACAGTCCAAAACCCACAGATATTCTTTTTTTAAAGGCCCACACATAAAAAATCGAAATCAAAGAACTAGCTGCAACGTAGGCTGACTGTTGCATCACCTCTCATCGCTTGTGTCATGGCCAAAAAGTTGCACTTGAAAATATCACAAAGACTTTGCCGATATTACAAAGTCACTGCGTCTCCTGACAGAACAGCGCGGCCGAATTTCAGCCTGCAGGCACGTGTTTTCAGCCTGACATTGTTGAAACTGAGCAGCTCATGTTACTGTAGTGAGAAGTTAAAGGAGTGACATGCTCAGCCAGGCAGGTGACATTACGTTGTGTTTTATCCTATAACACCACGTGCTCTGTCTCTTGACCTGTATTATCTTCGAAATCCAAAATATTTCCACACTGCTGATTTATTCCTGAGTACATAATGTTATCTTCATCGTCTTTCTCTTCTTACCATCTGCCTGCTGCTGTTTGACGGTGACATAGACTTTCAAAATAAAAGCGTATCCTAAAGACAATATGGATCGATGTATTCACTTTGCATTGATGATACCAGCTCATTGATCATTGAATTGATATATTGATGCAGATTGATGGATGGTTACACCCCTACTAGCTCACATGTTCTGTGCTCTCCATATCAGCACACAGCAGTAGTCTGTAATTAAAAAGTGAAACTGGAAGACCATCAGGATGGATTCAAGACGCTAGTTAGCCAGTTAGCACATTAATAACACACCCCAGTGTTAAAAGAACAAATTATATTTACTAGCAAACAATAACACAAACAATTGTGAACCGTCTCAAGAGCTTAATGGCTGAAAAAATAGTCTTTTTTTTTTTTTAAAGACAAAAATGATCTTTGTCCTTGTCGCAGGCGTCTCGTCTGTTTGATGCAGAAGGCAGGAAGAAATTCTTCACACTGGACATGAACAACATCCTGCTGGAGTGAGTACCATTCAGATTACCATTGTTTGCATAGTGATATAAAAACAAAACACAAATCGATGTAAATCCCTGACACCTACCCGTGTGTGTTTGTGTGTGTGTCAGTATTGAGTTGCAGGTGCAAGAGCAGCTTCCAGAGGTGCGTTCAATCGTCTATTCTCACCTGGAGGCCTTTGTGCCCTGCAATAAAGAAGCTCTGCTCAAACGCCTTAAGAAGCTCAGCCTCAACATACAGGTGAGTGGGAGCGATTGATATTAATGTCAGACACATGACAAAACATTTTGCCACCTCAAGTTGGAACATGTTACAAACCACAGGTTCTGACACGAGGACAGTCTGCTCAGAAGACATTTGATTTGCTTTATAAACAGTCATCTGCAGAATTCAGTGCCGAGAAGTCACAGGGATTCATAGTAAAGTGAACTGTTTGGGCAACTTTTCAGTTTGTTGATAGTGCATGTGGTCGTGTATCTGTCTGTCTACACTTAATCTTGCACACTACTGCACCAATATTTTTTGTGTACATTTATGACTGTATGCTCAAGAACCTCTCGTCGTTGCATCAATTCAGATTTTTAAAAAAAAAAAAAAAACCTGGAACCAGTTGCACAAAACACCTTAAAGCGAAATCGTTTCACCGCTAGGTTTGCTGTTGTGCACTGCCTGTAGACCAAAACAAGGTGTGTCATGAGCCACACCTCCACCCCCCACTCGCCTCGTCTAAACTTAGTTTAGCAGTTAGTGATGTCTTTCACTCACTCTCGGTCTCTGCTGTTTAGCTATTCCCCTGCCTACTTCAATGATGATGGTACCTGTAATAAATGTAATATATTTGCTGAGATGGAGGCGAGGCTCAGTGACTAGAAGAGCTGGTAGAAGCGCTCCATAGCTGTAAGTTACTCCAGTAGCCGGTGGCAGCCGACTCGGCGAGAGCCATCGATGGATCCCGGCTAGTGCTAACACCGGGAGCTAACGCAAACGTTCCTACTCTTCTCCGTGGGTGAGAGCGATGTTTTCACCTGGCTACATTTTACAATGCTAATTGCAAATGTTAGCTGGGCTGCCGGGCTACTCACCTAACACAACTGTAACGTCTGACCCATTGCTGGGACCGAGCCGCTAATAACTCAAGCTCCGGACATTAACCCATGCTACGATTGTAACATTAAATTTAATTGAATCGACATAACGACATGTGCCTAACATTACTGTAACACTAATTAAAACAGACATTTGACTTTATGTTGTACCTGTCCAGGAGGAGAAGAGCTAGCGCCGAGTCAGATTGTAGCCCCTTTAGCTCTCGCAGTGCTCTCCACCTTGGAAATGCAAGGCCAATGTTAATCCGAGTTCTGTCCCTTTCTTTATCCAACAACTTCTTCGCCAACGACCGTTGTTTCTTTAGAGGTAATGTCAGATCCTGGTCGTCTTCAGGTGAACGTTTCGTTCCGCTCTCTGCCATTTCGCTTTGAAAATACACGCTGCCATTGCTCACTGGCTGTAGCCTTTTATAGGGAGGGAGGGCCAAGGGCTCCGAGAGGAGGGAGGAGGCGGCGATTCACATGAACGTACATGAACGCGCAGCCGGACCGGCTTGTAAACAATGGGCTGGAGATCAACACAGAGAGAGGGTGTGTGAGGTCATGCTATACTCCAGATGAAATTACACCTCTAGTTCTTCACATACCGATTTTTTAATTCCTTCAATCTAGAAATGATGAATTTCCGCTTATTGTCTCTTTAAGATTTCTCCTTCAGTATGTCACTAAAGGCTTAATTTCTTCTTAGCAAAGGGACTCACACAGTTGCACAGATCGCTGAGAACGTTTCCTTAGTTAAGGAAAAAGTCACTTAGTGTGTTGAAAGAGATTTTACAGCGGTAAAAGTTTCCATGGAGATAGTTTGTCTGCTTGAACTCGTGCTTGTGACGCCTGTCATCATCTCACAAAGTTGGATTATAGTTAGATAGTGAAAAAAATGGCAGAAGAAAAGAAGACAAGGTAACCATATTGGTGAGAGGAGGAAAAGATTAAACTTCTGGAGGATTACAATCATGGAGAGCACAAACTACAAAGTAAATCTGATCCCTAAATACCAGAAAACAGGAAACGACTGTAGGAAGAAAAGCGTATCGATCAGGTTCTCCTGGCTGCAGAACACTCCTCCTGTGGTGCTAGTTTTTTCCAATTATCACCATAAACTCTGTCATGTTGCTGCTACACAACTTGGAGACCTGTTCACAGGAAAACCAAGCTCAAATCCATCAGAAGAGTGACATCTCGAAAGATGATGAGACACATCACATGACAATGTGTGGCAGAATCCTTTCTGTTTGTTTAACGCACATGAGAAGAAAAATAAGGACGGTAACACCATAAATCAGTGCTAGTGGAGCTGTGTGCTGTCTGTGGGGTGTGTGTGCATGAAAATGCGCCACAGGAAACACAGATGTCAGGGGTTGATTTCCAAATCACATGAGGTCCCCTGGTAATACTAGTTTGCTATGTTACAAGCGAACAGGGCTTAAGGCAACGTTTCAGTCTACAAGGCCTGAGGAACATCTTGTAGATTGAAACGTTGCCTCACAAAGAGAACAAATATTTCACAGTATTTCACAGGACATACGCAGAAGTGAGAGTCTATGAGCTGGCAGGTGCATCTAAATGTAACAGTGTGAAAGCTACGTCATTGTTTCTGTTACTGCTGTGTCTGCGTTCCCACTCTCTGATTCTATGTTTAGCATTCAGCTGCACTGAATATATGTGTGTGATTTCTGACTGTGCTTATCCCTGTCGCCCAGGATGACCGTCTCCGAACGCCCCTGCTGAAGCTGAAGCTGGCAGTGTGCAGTGTGATGCCAGAGCAGATTGCTCGGTACAACATGGACTGTATCGCTAAAGTGGCAAAGTAAGGATGCGTCTTGAGTCAGCTGTGGCTCGCAGTTTATCAGTCATCATCTCTGTGTGCTTTGTAACATATTTTTATCCACATCATTTAGAGAGGTGTTGTCTCTGTGTTCACAGGCAGCAATCTGAGGAGGGAGAGAAGAACGGGTCAGAGGACGATGACGAGGAGAAACCAGGGAAGAGGGTGATGGGCCCTCGAAAGAAGTTTGTCTGGGACGACAAACTCAGGTCAGTTTGACTTTGTTATGCAAGTGGCAGTAAATTAGAGTGCGGCTCGTGCCAAGGCTTATCACAATTATTACGTAATGACTTATCGTAAGATACATGGACATGACCTCGATCGTTTGGTGACCTCGATATTCCCTGTTCTGTTTACATGCATTTTTGTTTACATAAGAATGTGATGCCAGAATAAACAGCAGGGTTTTCGGACCATTATAAGACTCCCGAACAATGATTCTTCTTCTTTATTTTTTTATTTTTTATTTTTTGGCTCCCCACCCCCACCTACTTGCACGAGTCAAAAGAAAACTAAAACAACACTTCAAAGATGACATAGCGTAGCTTACAGGTAGCCTGCAGCTGAACTGGAAGATGCACATTTTTAATAGTTGTGAGTTTGCCATCGACTGGCAATGAGCCAAAATGATCGTCGTTTGTGGTTTTAACCTCCAGCAACTTCATCCTCCATTCTGTAAAGCCATCTGCAAACCGTCCTCAAGGCCATCCATTTCTGGGAGGTAACTGCGGTGTTCCTAGAGCAAGGCGTGTCGCTCTGTATTGTTTTCATTTGGCCAAATTTTGTTGTACGTCTCAAAGTGCGTATTTTAGGCTGCTCCTATAAAGGTATTCTTCCAGCAAAACAAAAGACATGTACGCTCCTGCTAGCTGGAAAGGCAAGACTGGGTCACTTTGGGTAACTTTAATTCAGTCAGGAGGGACTTGTTTTGAGAGAAAAGAAATTGGCAATTGGATCCCATCGTGATGTCATATATTCCAAGAGGGTGGTAAAGACATAAGCCCTTTTTAAACAGGAGTTGTGCAAATTTGCAGGAAAGCCCAATCAGTCTTTTTTCAGCATTGGCAGTATAAAAACAAAATCAGGGAGTGCAGCAAAATGCCGCCTACCTACTTTTGTTTATACAGAATGTGCCTTTTTCGGGGCAATGGGGGGCGTGAGCAAGTAACAAACGTGTAGCTCAGCGTGTGACGTAAACAGTGACGTGGGAGGGAAGCCGCGGCTGGTCAGTCCTTCGGCGATTCTCTCGTAAGTCGGCCCGTTCTTCACCGTCCCCGTCATCTGACGGTTAATGGCCTCTTCGTTTGCGAGGACAAGGAGGGCGCGCAATTCCTTGTCTCCCCAGTTGCTCATCTTTACAGTGTCTGTCAGGTTTGTGTTTCCCTCTTGCTACTAGCTGCTCGCTAATTCCTGCTATCAGCTGTTTCCTGTTTATCCACTGCCAGTGGGTCGCACATGCAGCGTCATCAACAGCTCCTCCCACAAGTCATCAACAGCCCCTCCTGTTGCGGAAGGCCACCTCGGTCTGTTTAAACTAAAAGGTTCCGCCAATATGTCTACCCTACGAAGCGGAAAATTGGGCACCTCGGATCAACTCGCCAATCCGGCTCTGTGTGCAACGCTCGCAGCTTGCTGGCAAAACGGCCCAACATTCGCTGAAAATCTGGCAGTGTAAAAGGGGCAAAAGTAGTTTGGGGAACTCCCTCTATGGAGTCTAGATGCTGGTGGTGGTGATGAGATGAGATGAGATGAAGAGGGAGCTGAGGAGTCCTGGGCTCTGGATAAGGTGACTGGAGGTGAATGGGGTGGAGGAGGGTGGGATGATTTCACCTAAAGTGACAGCTGACAGGAGCGGAGAGGAGAACAGATTTAAAGTGGCTGAAGGAGATCGTGGCAAAGTTTGGAACACCCAAATTCAGCTGATTGGTGGAAGTGGCGAGAATGGGTTTGAGAGAGAATTGTGAATAGATATAGCTTACAGAAAGTTTCAAGCCGTGATCATAATTAGTTTGCCTTTTGTCTGACGGAGTCTTTGCATTGTGTGTGCTGCCCAGGTTGTTGCTTTGTAACCTGGTGCAGGTGAAGCTGGACTGCTACGAGCTGGAGGGAAAGAACTCTCTGTCTCTAGAGGACTACCTCAAAGCCTTCATGGAGACTGAGGTCAAACCTCTGTGGCCTAAAGGCTGGATGCAGGCCAGGTGTGTGCGTCATGCTGAGATTATTTATACAACAATAATTCCCTTGATGTGAATCTTTCTTGTGTTGATATTTCCTGTGTGTTTATTTCTGTTTACAGGATGCTGTTCAAAGAGAGCGTCATGGCTCATGGTCACCTCACAGGCTACACGTGAGTCATGTGACTTAACCAGTATCTTCAGAACTGACCTTGGTCTGTGGAGCTTGTTGTGACGTGTGTTGTTGTTTTTCTCACTCCAGAGCAAAGAAAAAGATCGTCCCTACGCCCAAGGCCAAGCCAAAGGTTAGACTTTTATATCAGTCTCAGAGGGGTTAGTTTTTGACATGGCCAGGACTGAGGAATATATCGATACTGTGATATCAGACATTAGATAGACAGTAGATATCATCTGAGATAAATATTCACATTAGCATAAATTTGATCTGCTGGTTCACCTCTTACTCTCATTTCCTTCTCCTAAAACAGTGGTGAAGTACACCAGGAGCAAATGCCAATTTTCAGTTTTGAGTTTTCATTAAAACAAAATGATGATGTGTGTGTTCACTGCACGCCAAATTAATCTGAGCACACAAGGCCATATTGCCTCCCGTTACAACATGACTCGTTACTGACAAGCACTGTAGCATTTAAAAAGCTATTTTTAAAACAGAGTGCGTAGCAGTGCTCACTGTGGGGCTACATTACATCACGTTGTGGAGGACAATGAGGGAAGAAACAGTGTCACAGATCTGTTGTAACCAAATATTCTCTGGTGTAGCTCAGCAAAGAGGCAACAGTCAGTCAGCAGGTTTGGTGTCGTTCACCACTGAGCCTGTTTTTAACCGCAGCTGATAACTTTATCGTCACTTTACTGTTAGAACAGATGTGCCTCTGTCATGGTCTCACAGCAAGTGAAATTATTACAGACTCCACGGTGGTTCCAAAAAGAGGAGCAGCTTGTGTGGAATAAACTGTGGCGTCCTGAATGTTTTATGAACAGCCCCGGACTTCTCAGACTCTTGTAGTGACTTACGGTTCAGAGGGAACTCATTCAGGAGTGGATATTTAGCATTATTTTAAAAAAAAAAATGTCCTGGTGGGGTACCTCTGTAAATGTTGTTTCTGTTCTTCCAGGAGGCCGTGTGGGTTCAGCGCCCCACGCCTTCAACAGGAGCCACGCCCTCCCCCGCAGCCCAGGTTACCAAGCGACCACCTCAGTCACCGTCTGAGCCCATATGTCTCGATTCCCTCGACGGGGATCTGACAGCTCCCTCTCTGGACTCCATCTCCCAGGCCCTGGCAATCCTTGGCAACGCAGCCAAGGGCCTGGCCCACGGAGACAGCCCCCCGTCCCCCGAGGGACCCAAGACCGTCACCAAGCCCTCTCCGCTTCACGCCTCGCCACTCATCCAGCAGCAGAAAAAGAACTCTGTCAGCACTCCCAGCTCCAACGCACCTCACTACATCTCTACCTCTTCGTCTTCCTCCACCTCTCTGTCTCGGCCGTCCTCCATCACGTCCTCTCCTCTGACCTCAGTGAGGGTGGACGCGATGGGGGTCGTTAAGGGCACGGTGCAGGCGCACAGACACTCAGTGTTAAACACTCAGAGGACTTTGGCTGTGGGTGTGGCTAAAGCCAACATGCCTGCCTCAGCGTCATCACCTAAACCGCGCCCACCGCCCACTGCGTCTCCGCTCGTGCCCCCAGGATCAAAGACGGGGGTGTCCACGCCCACTTCAGGCCTCCTCAAAGGCAGCAATAATAAAGCCACCAGTGGTGACACACTCATCATCACATCGCCTCAGTCTCGGCCACACACCCTCACGTCCTCCTCACACTTGACCCCTAAAACCTTCCAGACGCCCCGCCTAACCCTGACGCCGCAGAGTAAATCCTCCCCCTCCCTCTCTCAGACTCTTTCTGGGGTTCAGCCCCAGCCGCAGTCGAACTTCATCACCCCTATGCACGCCACTCTCACCAAGTCCACCCACAGCAGCATCCCACCCATCGTCAAACTCACCCCGCGCACCCTCAACCCTGCTGTGACCACGACCACCTCAGCCTCACCCTCCATCCCCAGGTCTCAGGCAAACCCCCCCTTACACCAGTACCCTCCCAAAAACCCAGCAGGGTTCCGCCCGCCGTTCTCAGGTGCCCAAGGAGGAGCAACGAAGCCGGGGCAAGGCAGCTATACTCCTCCAGGCAGCCAGAAGACCCCCAACAACAACAACAACAGCACCACCAACACCAGCCTTATTAACACCATATCCATAAGCAAACATTCAGGATCCAGTGCCTCCCCCACAACAGCCTCTGCCAACGCAGGCCAGCGTCAGAGGCCGGGGGGCGGGACACCTCAGGGGGCCAAGCCAGTCGCGTCTGTCCCATCATCGTCCGTCTCTTCTCAGTTGCCACAGGTATGTACCACCAGCACCTCCAGTGTAGTGTAGTGTAGTGTGCGTGCTTCAGATTGATGTTATTAAGCACGTTGACATATCTCAGTAGTTTCACTTTGTGGTATCAGTACTACAAACGATCTGAGTTCTGCTGAGCTGGAAAATATTTTACTATGAGTTTGATGAACTGTAAGTCACATAGAGAGGTAGACAATATAGTGATTACACTCAGTGTGTTGTGACTTATTCCACGTAGGATGTATAAAATGACTATCATAAACACTGAGTATAATTTTTCACTTCTTTTTTTTTTTGTTAGCTACTGACATGAGACTCGCTTCAGCGTTTTGCTTCTCTTGCTTTCTCCCTCTCATAGACACAAAGTCAAGTAAAGTATTGTTGTAATAAAGTTAAAGTACTGTTAATAATAAAATTAAAGTAGTATGTGAGTTATAAAAATTTTAAAAATACTCTTACAATAAAGTTAAATAAAGTCCTGTTCTACATGTGACATATCATATTTGAGACTCTTTTTTTCTTTTTACGATAACAAGTGAACAGAACTTTATTAAAGCGTTTTTCTAATAGCACTTAATTTAACTTTATTATAACAGTACTTAATTTAATTTTATTATAACCCTACTTAAACTTGATCAAAATAGTACTTTATTTGATTTTTTTTAGTAACCGTTCTCAATTTAACTTAATTATTACAGTTATTTTTTTTTATCTTTATGGAAGTAGTAGTATAACCGTTTTTATGTAATTATTTTAACAGTACTTTAATTTTTCACAACAGTACTTTATTTAACTTTATTGTAACACTACCTGATGTAACTTTATTGTAACACTACCTGATGTACCTTTATTGTAACAGTGCCTGATTTAACTTTATTATAACCTTACTTAAACTTGATCAAAGTAGTACTTTATTTGATTTTTTAGTAACAATTCTCAATTTAACTTAAATATTACAGTACTGTATTGAACTTTATTATTAGTTATTATTTTTTTTTATCTTTATGGAAGTAGTAGTATAACAGTTTTTATGTAATTACTTTATTTTAACAGTACTTCTATTAAACTTAATGTTAGCAGCACTTTAATTTTTCACAACAGTACTTCATTTAACTTTATTCTAACAGTACTTTATTTAACTCTACTATAATTATAATACGTTTTAAACTTTATTTTAAGAAATACTTTAACTTTTAACAGTTATTAAAAATATTTTATTTAACTTTATTCTAAGAGTTGTTTCTTTAGTTGTTTAGTATTTTAATAGTTTACAATAGTTTAGAGAAGATTTTCGAAATATTGAGATATATGTTGTGTTTGGTGATATAGAGATATTGTGATGTTATTATAGGCCGTATATCACCCAGCTGTAATCACACATGTGGGAAAGAGTTTTGAAGACTGAACATCAGACTGTGTGTGGGCTGTGGTTTTAAAACAAGCGCGTTATATACTGTTCTTCTCTGATTTTGTTTTAACTTATAATCACTGTAAATGTGTTTTCTGACACAGTATCGACATTTTGCAGTTTGTATTAAACTTGTAGTAGTGTATATAGTATTATTAACCTCCCTGTTTGTGCTCAGGTCTCCACAGCAGGTAGCAGCAGTCTGCTCAGCTCACCCTCATCTCTTCCCCTGGGCTTTGGGATGCTGGGGGGCCTGGTGCCCGTGTCCCTGCCCTTCCAGTTCCCCCCGCTGCTAAACCTGCCTCCACTGGGTACAGCAGGATCCAGTGCAGCAGCCAATGTCTCTGCAGCCAGTAGCAATGCATCGTTCTCCACCCTGACACAGAGTGAGTGACGCACGCAGGGCAAAAACATGGACACTCTGAATACTGCTCAAATTTAAATATTGATTATTATTGGCAGTTTGATTTAAGGGAAATATTCTAGGGATGCACCAACTGTGAAATTCTGATATTGATGTTTAAAATAATAGTTTTTGTT
Organism: Epinephelus fuscoguttatus; assembly: GCF_011397635.1. Classification (NCBI taxonomy): domain Eukaryota; kingdom Metazoa; phylum Chordata; class Actinopteri; order Perciformes; family Serranidae; genus Epinephelus; species Epinephelus fuscoguttatus. The sequence continues at coordinate 35,981,934 of NC_064770.1, forward strand.
GTTATTTATTCCCCTATATTTATTAATATAGGCCTGTATTTAAGTGCACGTCACACACTGAGCGAGCCGCCTGTTAATGACGCTGTGGGCTAATGGGCATGTAGCTACTTCCATGTTTCAGATGATACGTCATGTTTGTAGTCGACCAATGAAGATGAGTTTACATATCACCTTGGGTTCGTCCTTCACCTTCTCAAAATGATCCCACACTTTGGATTTCCTGCCCGACATGTTATTAACTAGCCTGTGGAATAACCGCAGGTACCAGCCCTGGAAACTAACCTGACTGCTGTCTGACTGCTGAGCGTGGACACTTCCTGTGTCTGTCCTTTCAAATTAAATTCACACATGGTCCAGTCATATAGGTTTGGATTTATTTTAACAAGGTGTGAAATCAGTCCTGTGGTGAATGTCATCTTATTTGCAGAGAGGCGGCAGAAGTCAACAAGGCGAATGTCAGCTGATAAATTGGTGCATCCCTAAAATATAGATGTATATTTACACAGTAGGCAGGCATCGCCTTGCTGTCGTGTTTTGCTGTTCCTGTGTAGGCTTCGTTTTGTGTCGTATGTTATAGCATCATTTGTTTTATCACCATATTGTGTGTCAGATGTAAGCTTGTGATTTTTCTCCTGTTTGACATTATTCCATTTTGTTTGCTTCATTTCCCCCAAATTTCTCTTTTTCTGTTTTTTTCTGCACTCCTACCAAACTGACGCCGATCCTGGATTGGTTACTTTCCTCAACCTGTCACACACTCTGCTTCATTCTTCTATCTTTGTCCTCTCCTCTGTTTGGCTGTCACCCCCCCCCCTCACCCCCTTCTGTACCACCTTGCTCTCTCCCTTCTGTCCTTCCTTCTTTCCTTCTCTTTCCTCCCTGTTTTGCTGTATCTGTCCCTCCCTCATCTCCCGCCCCCTTCCCTCCCTCCTTGTTTCTTGTTCCCCTGTCCTGTCTCCTCAGATCTGTATAAGAGTCTCCAGTCAGGGTCTCAGGTTGCTCTGCCTCCTCACTTGCAGCTCGCTTTCTCAGGTAAAATCTGACCCTCCCTCCGCCCTCAAACGCCTGCTCCATGTTCTCCCTCCCTCGCCCTGCCCTCCTCTCCTCTTCTCAAGTGTCTGGTGTTCTGTCTCAGGTCGTCCTGTCCTGTTCTCTGCTCGTCTATTGATGGCAGCATGCCTTTTTTATGTAGTCATTTTATCTGTTATTTGTCTGTCGATTTGCTTCCCACTCAAATTTCAAGAGCTGTATTATTCCTGTCCAGATGTTCAGAGCCAGGGCGGAGACGCTAAGAGGAAGACTCTATGATGCAGCTGGATTTCAACGCCCAGGGGACGCTGTCTCATGAAATGACAAATCAGGACGGAACGTGGGTGAAAAACAGACAGACCACGTGTAACTTGGGTCTGACACGAGGACGGGGTCACACTTTTAAGATAATTGATCTGAGAAGATCGGCTCAACTTTTCATGAATACCACAGTTAAATATAACTTTTTTAAAATGATTTGATAACTTTTAAATACTATTCTTCATAGAATTGTTAAATGAAATGACAAATACAGTTTGTCAATGTTTACAACATAGACCTATATCACTGTGGACAGGGAGAAGGAGTGAATGGGATTTTTAGCTGAGTGACGGGGTGTGTGTGTGTGTGTGTGTGAGAGAGAGAATGAGGGTTTGAAAGGTAGGTGGGACTGAACGTGTGCCTTTTGTATGTCTCCCTCTCTGATGCATGGTCAGTGTGTCTATTTGGTGCTGTTTTTATCATAATGTAATTATCACTGATACCTGTAAGAAATGTAAACTGCAAATAGAATGAACTTTTTTTTCTCCAATGAGAGCTGTACACTTTTTCATTGTACTTGAATGAATTTCTTTCTGTATAGAACTCAAACCTACTTTTAATTAAAATTTTTCCCTTCACAACAGAGTAGTTTGAGATACTTTAAAAGGGTCTGACGTTAAAATCTAGTGGGATTGAGGCAGTAAGTTTGCTCTGAACATGAAAGTCCTTAAGGGAAAATCAAATATTTCCCCTCGTTGTTTCTATGTGCGAAATGGGAACAATATTTTGGTTGAGACCGCTCAATGTAATCCCCTGCAAGAAACTGAGCATTGTCAATTCCACTGGTCCATTGAAAGTGTTAGTTTTTGCCACTGAAAGGCTCGTTAGACTTCCCAAAGTCATAGAAAACCTAAAAAAAAAAGTTGAGAAATTTCACTGTCACATTTTCAAGGCCTGGAAAAGTCATGGATAAAGTAAAAATAATTAAAAAGGTTTGGAAAAGTTGTGGCATTTTTTTAAGTGCCATGAAATTGTTACAGTACTCTGGCGCCCCATGTGCAGGAGTGGTGTCCTTGCGCCCACTGCTCCCTGCTGTGTGCCATCCCCACACCGCCAACTCTCCTGTCATTTCAGGCAAAATAATAATCATTAAAAAAACGAAATTAGAATCTTTCATGGATAACCTTCAGCACATTTATTTTGTGGCGCTATGGGACATAGCTCTAATATGCATCAATGTGACATTTTGTTCACCATCGTGTACGTTTCTCCATTTCCTCCTCGCATCTCTCTGTTCATGTTTGCCCACAAGCTGAAATTATGTTTGAATGCTATGAGAATCTGGCATGTTTGAAAAATGTCAGGGAAGTAGAGCAAGAAAAAAATGTGTTCTTTTAAAGTCGTGGAAAAGTTTTTAAATTTTGTCCGTGAAAATGTGTGGTAGTCCTGCGGTTACTTTTAGTGTCTGAGAACATTATGTAAAGGATCCCTACAAAGAAAAACCTTTTTATTAAAGAGTAAGATCCTTTTTGTTAAACCAGAAACAGCCCCAGAATCACCATCACCAAACCCACCAGACTCCATTTAAATTAACAGTAATTTAGGTGTGTGTAGAGGCAGCATATTTTCACATCCAACTGGGTGAATTAAGGGTTTATTTCAACCAAACCAGAGTTGGTGATTGTTGGAACAGTGGGAAGATGGACCATGACAGTTTTTGTGAGTTTTATTTTGCTTCTGCTGACTTTGAATGAAGAGTGATTCACAATGGTAAAATTAATGTTTATTTAAATGGAGTCTGGTGGGTGATTTCAGGGCTGTTTCTCATTAAACAAAAAGGGATCCTTTCCATAATGTTGTTAGGCACCTAGAATAACAATCATAGCCTGTCAGTGGCAAAACCAAACCCTGTTAGTGGACGTACAGTGCTCTGTTGCCTGCAGGGATTACACTGCAGCCTGTTTTGTGGCTGCTGGCTGCGGTGCTTTCCCTCACTTAGAAACAAAAACATGGGTAAAAAGGGCCAGGTTGAGAGACACTAAAGTTACTCTTTGAGGTTGTGTCTATAACAGGATTTTAAAAACTGAGTCACAACACAACACCACACATTAATGGGCAGTGTATTTTTAATTGACACCTGGATTTGGCTATTAAAAGAAATCCAACTGTTAATGAACCCTAACTCAACCCAGACATGACAAATCTGAAAACATTTACAAAGAATAATGATCAATAATGAACACCCAAGTTTATGAAACACGTCTTGACATCAGATCAGATTACCAGAGTCCGACAGATAACAAGCAAGACAGAAACAATACAAAAAGAGAGGGGAGAAGGCCTGTCAAACTGAGCAGTTTGTGAGAGACTTTAAATGAAGGGTGACTTGAACTGGCAGTATGAGAAGGTCAGGATTGGCCGGCCCTCCCGGAGCTTCTCCCAGATGGCTGTCCCCTCAAAACAACGTCGTTTCTCGCTCACCTCTCGGAACCTACTTGACCAGAGGCCTGGTTTTATCGTCGTCACCACACTGGTGGGCTTTGTACTTTTTAACCTCAGCCATATACTTTGACCAAGCATCGCTCTTGCCTGGCTCAGCCTGCAGGAGAGGAAGCACAAGGTGATGAGTCAGGGGTTCACAATTCAAACTCACTCCACATCACACCACAGCACAAACGCCACTTACTTCTGTGTCGTCTTTCTGCTTCTTCGCAACCACGCCGGTCTTTAGGAACACACCGCCTCTGCGCTTCCCCACCTGGGTTAGGGGATAGAAGACTGAAACCGTTATAGGAGCCCTTGCAGATGGACTGTCAATGAAGGAGACTACACCAGAGCAGAAGGTCTACATTTAGTCACTTGCCGCACCGCCAGCGAAACCATCATCATCAATGAGGAGCATCCCTAGTCTTCACTGGTCTACAAATATTACCACAATGTGTTCATAAAATACTGCAAGCACTGGCATGTGTGTGAAATACAGGCAATACTACTGATATATTTGCCATTATTTCAGGATGCAATAACTGCAGTAAGACTCAATGAGTGCACGGTGCTTCAATCTGTGTTGAGCTACAGCTATCTCATCTTACAACTGCCAAACCCCTTACAAAGCTCGTCACTGGAGGGGGCTTCCTTTCCACTGGTGTCTGTCCTTGCTCGGTGGCTCTCGCCTCTCCACCTGTTTGCTGCGACTCCCTTTTCCTCTTCTCCTCCTCCATCTTCTTCTTGAACATCTCCATGAAGCTGCCGTCGTTGGCGAACACGTTGCCCCCGGGTGCCGCCGGTGCCGGGGCTTTGCTGGGTGCCGGTGCGGGGCTGCTGGAGGGGGACGCGGGGCTGCCGCAGCTGGAGTCGCTGCTGCTGCTGCTGCCACCACCGCCACCGCCACTTGTCTGTGGTTTACTGTGTGAGCGCTTTGGATCCATGTTGCTGGGTGTAATGTTCATAAACAGGTTCAGTCCAGCGGCTCAAAATGAATCAACACCTCCAACTCGCTGCAACACAAGCTGGACCCCACCCGTGGTTTAATACAAAAAGCTCCGGAGTAAATCCAGCTGTGCAGCTACACAGTCCAATCCAGATTAAACAAAACAAAGGAAACTGAAACAAAAAAAGGAAAACAGAGTCTTTACACTGCCAGCCGCCTAACGCATAACACTATACCCCGGACAAAAACAATAGCTGGTCCGACTGCTAACGTGGCTAACACTGCGGGCTAACGTCCGGTCTCCTGAGGCCTGTGCGGGCGGACAAACACGACTCAGCCCTCCAATTCATATGGAAATGTGTCCAGATAAAACAATAGAGAATTGAAGTACGCAACAAAGTCCTAATATCCGCAGCAAACACTCAAAAGTTCACAGATTTTACCGAAGCTTTTCGCTAACTTTCGCCATCTACCGCTCGCTGTCGGCCATGTTTAATGTCTCGTGATGACGTCACGGCACGGCTCCGGCGGCTCTCTCTGCCGTGCCGGAAGCGGAACTTATTTATTTATTTATTTATTTATTTATTTATTTATTTGAGACAATGTCAATACAATTTACATAGAACACACAAAAGACAGACGAAAAACATCCACAGCAGCACAAAGCCCGGGATTACAAGCGGAAGAGGAGGAAGATGAACAAGGAAGCACCACCTTCAGTCCTGGACTGACGTCACAAAGGTTGCATCAGTTCAGTCCTCGTCGCTTTGGAGTTCTTTGAATATTTAATCAAAATGTTCACTGAGTTCATGATTGCATACAAGAAAGACCAGTTTAGAACCACTGAATTTGTATGGATGTGGTATTGTGTGGCAGGTACAAATAAAAGATTTATTATGCATCATTTCTCCACATTTTCTGTCGTTAACTATCCAAACACTGCAATGAAATATGTTTGGATGAACATTAAAAGGTCTGAACCAAAAAGTCTCTGTTTGATATATTTTTCTCCTCATTGTGACTTTCAAAAGTTTGAGTCAACAGATGTTGTGTGACATTCTGAAAAAAACACAACACTGTATTCCTTATACTACTGATAACATACTCTTTTTTATGTAGCCCAATAAAACATGAAATAATATGATTTTTTTTTATCACATTTTCACTTTTTTTTTCATGATTTCGGAGGACATGCGATACTATGACATTTTTATCATGATTTCGAACAACATACTATACTGTGACATTTTTATCATGATTTCGAACGACATGCTATACTACGACATTTTTATCATGATTTCGAACAACATACTATACTATGACATTATTTCATGATTTCGAACGACATGCTATACTACGACATTTTTAGCATGATTTCGAACGACATACTATACTATGACATTATTTCATGATTTCGAACGACATGCTATACTACAACATTTTTATCATGATTTCGAACGACATACTATACTATGACATTTTTATCATGATTTCGAACGACATACTATACTACAACATTTTTATCATGATTTCGAACGACATACTATACTATGACGTTATTTCATGATTTCGAATGACATACTATACTATCACATTTTTTTCATGATTTCGAACGACATACTATACTATGACGTTATTTCATGATTTCGAACGGCATACTATACTATGACATTTTTTTCATGATTTCGAACGACATACTATACTATGACGTTATTTCATGATTTCGAACGGCATACTATACTATGACATTTTTTTCATGATTTCGAACAACATACTATACTATGACATTTTTTTCATGATTTCGAACGACATACTATACTATGACATTTTTATCATGATTTCGAACGACATACTATACTATGACATTATTTCATGATTTCGAATGACATACTATACTATGACATTTTTATCATGATTTCGAACGACATACTATACTATGACGTTATTTCATGATTTCGAACGGCATACTATACTATGACATTTTTTTCATGATTTCGAACGACATACTATACTATGATGTTATTTCATGATTTCGAACGGCATACTATACTATGACATTTTTTTCATGATTTCGAACGACATACTATACTATGACATTTTTTTCATGATTTCGAATGACATACTATACTATGACATTTTTATCATGATTTCGAACGACATACTATACTATGACATTTTTATCATGATTTCGAATGACATACTATACTATGACATTTTTTTCATGATTTCGAATGACATACTATACTATGACATTTTTTTCATGATTTCGAACGACATGCTATACTACGACATTTTTATCATGATTTCGAACGACATACTATACTATGACATTTTTTTCATGATTTCGAATGACATACTATACTATGACATTTTTTTCATGATTTCGAACGACATGCTATACTACGACATTTTTATAATGATTTGAGCGGCATACTATACTATGACATTTTTTTCATGATTTCGAACGGCATACTATACTATGACATTTTTTTCATGATTTCGAACGACATACTATACTATGACGTTATTTCATGATTTCGAACGGCATACTATACTATGACATTTTTTTCATGATTTCGAACGACATACTATACTATGATGTTATTTCATGATTTCGAACGGCATACTATACTATGACATTTTTTTCATGATTTCGAACAACATACTATACTATGACATTTTTTTCATGATTTCGAACGACATACTATACTATGACATTTTTATCATGATTTCGAACGACATACTATACGATGACATTATTTCATGATTTCGAATGACATACTATACTATGACATTTTTATCATGATTTCGAACGACATACTATACTATGACGTTATTTCATGATTTCAAACGGCATACTATACTATGACATTTTTTTCATGATTTCGGACGACATACTATACTATGATGTTATTTCATGATTTCGAACGGCATACTATACTATGACATTTTTTTCATGATTTCGAACGACATACTATACTATGACATTTTTTTCATGATTTCGAATGACATACTATACTATGACATTTTTATCATGATTTCGAACGACATACTATACTATGACGTTATTTCATGATTTCGAACGGCATACTATACTATGATGTTATTTCATGATTTCAAACGACATGCTATACTACGACATTTTTATCATGATTTCGAACGACATACTATACTATGACATTTTTATCATGATTTCGAATGACATACTATACTATGACATTTTTTTCATGATTTCGAACGACATACTATACTATGACGTTATTTCATGATTTCGAACGGCATACTATACTATGACATTTTTTTCATGATTTCGAACGACATACTATACTATGATGTTATTTCATGATTTCGAACGACATACTATACTATGACATTTTTTTCATGATTTCGAACAACATACTATACTATGACATTTTTTTCATGATTTCGAACGACATACTATACTATGACATTTTTATCATGATTTCGAATGACATACTATACGATGACATTATTTCATGATTTCGAATGACATACTATACTATGACATTTTTATCATGATTTCGAACGACATACTATACTATGACGTTATTTCATGATTTCAAACGGCATACTATACTATGACATTTTTTTCATGATTTCGAACGACATACTATACTATACTATGATGTTATTTCATGATTTCGAACGGCATACTATACTATGACATTTTTTTCATGATTTCGAACGACATACTATACTATGACATTTTTTTCATGATTTCGAATGACATACTATACTATGACATTTTTATCATGATTTCGAACGACATACTATACTATGACGTTATTTCATGATTTCGAATGACATACTATACTATCACATTTTTTTCATGATTTCGAACGACATACTATACTATGATGTTATTTCATGATTTCGAACGGCATACTATACTATGATGTTATTTCATGATTTCGAACGGCATACTATACTATGACATTTTTTTCATGATTTCGAACAACATACTATACTATGACATTTTTTTCATGATTTCGAATGACATACTATACTATGACATTTTTATCATGATTTCGAACGACATACTATACTATGACGTTATTTCATGATTTCGAACGACATACTATACTATGATGTTATTTCATGATTTCGAACGGCATACTATACTATGACATTTTTTTCATGATTTCGAACGACATACTATACTATGATGTTATTTCATGATTTCGAACGACATACTATACTATGATGTTATTTCATGATTTCGAACAACATACTATACTATGACATTTTTTTCATGATTTCGAACAACATACTATACTATGACATTTTTTTCATGATTTCGAACGACATACTATACTATGACACTTTTATCATGATTTCGGACGACATACTATACTATGACATTATTTCATGATTTCGGACGACATACCATACTATGACTTTTTTTTTTTCATTATTTCGAACGACATACTATACTATGACTTTTTTTTTTCATTATTTCGAATGACATACTATACTATGACGTTATTTCATGATTTCGGACGACATACTATACTATGACGTTATTTCATGATTTCGACCGACATACTGTACTATGACGTTATTTCATGATTTCGGACGACATACTGTACTATGACGTTATTTCATGATTTCGGACGACATATTGTACTATGACGTTATTTCATGATTTGGACAACATAGTATACTATGACGTTATTTCATAATTTTGAACGACATGCTATACTATGACGTTATTTCATAATTTTTAACGACATACTATACTATGACTTTTTGTCATGATTGTGGACGACATACTATACTATAACGTTTTTTCATGATTTTTAACGACATGCTATGCTATGACTTTTTTGTCATGATTTTGGAGGACATGCTATACTATGACATTTTTTCATGATTTTTAACGACAAACTATACTATGACGTTATTTCATAATTTTGAACGACATACTATACTATGACATTTTTTCAGGATTTTTGACAACATACTATACTATGACTTTTTGTCATGATTGTGGACGACATACTATACTATGACGTTATTTCATGATGTTGGACAACATGCTATACTATGCCCTTTTTACATGATTTTTAACGACATACTATACTGTGACTTTTTTGTCATGATTTTGGATGACATGCTACACTATAATTTTTTTTCCCTTTAAATCACATACGTTAACTTATATTTTTCATTATGATTTTTTTGTGTCAAGCACAAACTGGAGAGGGACCCACAAAGCAGACTCACAGACTCAGATAAAAGTGTAAGGTCTTTAATCAGGCACAAGAGTAATCAGTTACACAGGCAACAGTATCCAGACCAACAGGCATCATGGTGGTCAAAGGTGAAGAAAGTCTGGCAACAAAGGAGGGGAAGACAGGGACCTAAATACTCTTAAGACAGGGGAGGCAATGAGACATAGGTGAAACACAATGAGACACATTAGGACACAGGTGAGACACACTGAGACACTAAGAGGGCGGGGGCATTCATTCATTTTCCGTAAATTCTGTTGAGGGTCGCGGGGGGGCTGGAGCCTATCCCAGCTGACACAGAGACAGATAACCACCACTCACACTCACACTTACAATTAAGTGTCACCAGTTAATTTGCACTGGGACCTGGGAACCACTGGGAGAACATGCAGACTCCACACAGAAGGGATCCCCCTTGTTCTTACATTTTTTAACCTTTTAACCAGTTTTTTTTATGACATACAGTACTATTTTTTGAGTTTCTTTAATGAGACTTTTAAAATCACATACTATACTATATATTTTGTGACATATACTATTTTTTTAATGACATACTTAGTATAATTTAGTCATTTAATCTCAATCTTAAATGTTTTTTTAGTTTCTTTAATGACATTTTTTAAAATCACACACACTATACTATGACTTTTTTTTAAAAACATACCTTAGCATGTTTATCATTTATACCGTGACTTTTTTTCATTACAGAAGATAGAAGATTTTTTTTTTTATACATTTTTTTATGACATACAATACTATGCTTCTTTATCACATGCTATACTATGATTTTCTTTGACTTTTGAAAATTATTATATTAAATAGGCCTGTTGTGACATTCTGTAATCTCAATTATAGATTGAAATTTCTACAGAATAGTACGACATTTTTTTCATTAATTACAATTCAGTTTGATACTTGTACCGTGGTTATTCCCCAGGTTGAATGACAAACATGTTGCACCATCACAACAGAAAACATTTAACCTTTTCTCTTTCACTGTATGATAAATCAGTATCAGCTGTTATCTACCACATTTGACCCGTTCCCTTCAGAGTTAATAGCCTCCAATTTACTGAACTCATTTCAGCTACATTTGAAGTTTAGGATACACTGAGAACACAGTTTACACAATGTGTCAAATTAAAAGCAATTAAACAGTTCAGTACTGTTTTTATCCATCATGTAAACCAGGATTTTGTTTACTGATTAATTGTTGGTGAGACACATTTAGGTACGCTGGTTATCAAGTGTTTGAGCCGTGCCTGTAGAGAGTGGTGTGATAGATGAACAATGCTCTCACATTTCACTCAAACTGTTCAGGCCGTCGCACAAAGGACGTGAGAAGTGTGACTCACCAGTTTGGCCTTTAGATCATGACATAATTAAAGTGTAACCACAGGATGGACCAAGGTGATAAAACCTGGGTCAGTCTTCTTTCTCAGATCCTTCTGGAGATGTTTGTAAATGTCTCAGTTGGTTCTTCTTCTTTAAATGTGTTTGCAAAGAAAACACCAGACAACCATTTCTTATCTTACCATCCTGTTTATTTGTAGTGCAAAGTAGAGCGGACAGAGCTACACATCTTGCCTCAGATCCCTGTGTGACGTACGCTATGCTATAACCTACTAGACCATTACATGATACAAACAACCTAAAAGTTGAACCCTTCAAGCCATGCAAATGTGCAGCAGAGATAGTGACGTAACACCATAAATATAAACTCAAACAATGAAACATGAGTAAAAATAAAAATGTGAACACAACAGCAGGTTCTGGTCTGAGTGGTCCATAGCACAAACATTTACAGGAACTAAGAACAAGTCGTCAAAACAGCAGCTCTAATATGGGACAGACTAAAATAACATCTGTTGAAGGGAAAAATAAACCAGTAGTGAAAGAAGGCAGAAGTAGTGTTGATGAATGTGCCATCTATTAGAGGCTTAACCTTCAAACCGCCTCCGACTTCCTGTCAGCAGACAGCTAAAGGATTCCAGCTTATTGATGAGCACGTTTCCTTCCAGTTCGGTCAAACTGTAAATGAGGTGTAGCAGCGGTAAACAGCCATTAGCTGAGTCATTGTCCTTATTAGTGTTTTCATCATAATGGACTCACATTTTGTGTTTCCGTTTTTCCAGTCTTTGTGATAAACTAGGAGGCGTTTAAAAGCCTAAAGTCACATCAGTTTAAAGTGGTGAGTGCAATTAGGTCCAGCCCACAACCAACACCCTGTTTTAATCTTTGGGAAGAGAATGAAAAAAAAAAAATCATATTAAGGGAGCATTATTAAGGAAAATCAGATGCAGGTGTCAGGTTATCAGCAGCAATGTTAAGATACGAATTGTTCAAAGGAGAACTTTGTTATTTTTCAGCCTGGAGTCTTTTTTCCTGTGTTTTTGTGTCTGAGTGACTCATGGGAGAAACAATGTTTGAAATAGGTCCAGTACTGACAGAGAGTGCTGCAGCTAGTGGTGGCGGAACAATGTAATCACTCGAGGGAGGTGCGTCCTGTAAAAGTGTTTGTTTTCGCCCCTGACAGGCTCACATCGTTATTAAGTGTCTCACAACCTTACAGAAAGGATCCTGACGAAAACTGAAACGTTCGTAATGGAGTCTTTTCTTTTCAGCTAAATCTTTAAGAGTAAGAAATGCTTTCTGTACTCATGCCACGTTTTGTTGCGCTCAAATGAATTGTTTTCAATGAGGACATGCGGCGGCGGCGCTCTAGCGTTTGAGCGACCTGAGCGTTTCAGTGTTTCTTACTCTTATCTTAAAGATTCTCATGTGTTCCTGAGCGCCTGTTTTTCAAGGCACGAGGGCTGCAATCCAAGAAAAATGAAGTTCAACTTTTGGAACGCAGCGCTCACTGCATGTGAGACAAGGAACAACCAATCGCAGCCAAAAGATATCTTTCCCTTCTTCCAAAAATCTTAGTCCGTAATTAAGTTGATCATTTTGGTGCAGGACTGCCAGAACTTAACATCTGCCCAACAAACGATATGCCTACACACAAACAGCATTTCAAACAGCAGGATTTCATGTTAACAGGCTACGATACAGTACTTGTTAAGGTTGCTTAGCAACCTCAGACACAACCTGCCACCGCACTCTTGAAAGCTGGCACAGAAAAGGCACAAAAGTAGCACCCAGTGCTCGACCTCGCGTTTTCCAGGCGGGTAAAGACGCGGCATGTGTGCGGCCTCTAACACAACAAACTCTTCCCAGCACTGGTCTCTCCAACTCATCATTCCATTGTTTTCTTTCAACAACACGTCACCTCTCGTGAGTTTTTAGGACGAGACTTCTCGTTAGCAAGACTTGTACACAAATCAGATTTGAACAAACTTTTCATTTCTCTTCAGGGTCCTTTCCATAATGCTGTCAGACACTCACAGTAACAATCTGAGCCCGTCAGTGGCACAAACAGACATTTTAAATGGCTGTAAAGTGACGAGGCACACCTGCCCTGAGTGGTTATACTGGAGCCTGTCCACTGCTGCTGGCTGCTCTCTTGCGATACTAAACAAGTTTCAAAAATCACTGTTCCCATCAGTTACTTAGACCCCAAAACATGGGAAAAGTATCCAGGTTGAAAAATACCGCAGTTCCTCTTTAAGTAAAACCTTCGTGTACCGAATGAGACGAGGAGACGGGGGCTGACACTGCAAATACTTCAGACTTCAGTCTCATCCATCGAGGGAGTATTTTTAGTTTTCAGTGAGGCACTAAACACCCCGACCTTCCAGGAAAGTGCTTTGGTGTTTCAAATGATTCTTATCATGAAAATTAAGCTTAGAGAAACTGATTCAAGTGAATACGATAGGTGAAAAAGACTAAAGCCACTAACACACCCTCACAGTCTTTACATCGCTTTGAGCTCCTTCTAATTAAAACATAAAAGCTCAAACTCAGAACACATGGTCAAGACGACAAAAATAAAAGCTATGAGAAAATCCAAAACAAACAAAACCAAGAAGATGTGCTGACGGCTGAGTGTTCAGTCTAAAGCCTGGGTGGCTTCATCTCTTCTTTAGCACTTACAGCAGTAAATGTAAAACCCCTACTATACTAACTCCTCTCTGACTACACATGTGAACTGTAAATCACATTAAATCCTACCGTATAACATAAAAGACAAAAAAAAAAAAAGGTTTAAAACATACCTTAAAGAAACAGGATCGAGTCTGTGAGGCTACAGAGGAAATAAAAGTCACCTTAAAAGGTGAGACAGCCTCTTTAATGACTCCCTCTACTCTGGTCTTCTGTTTCTGTGAGTTCACTCTGATTCTAACAGCAGAGTTAAAAAAGTCTCCTCCAGGGCTCCGCTGGGAAAATAAACATTTTCATACCATTAAGAGCCAGCAGGGGGCAGCAGCAGCATGACGAATACTCTGAGGTGCGGTGATCCAGTGAAGGCTTTAAGGCAAAGGTACAGGTGACTGTGGATCACCTCGTCTTCTCTAGGCTTCTATCCAGCGTGTTGTCTCCTGTCTGGACGTTTTATCTCGGGTGGTGTCGCATCAGGCCTCTCCTGGCGTTGGTGGACTGCCTCTGCTGAGCAAGGAAGGACATGACCTGGTTAGACGGCCCCAGACGCTCGCCGGACACTTGCTGATGATACGCCATCCCCTGAGAGAGACAGAGACAAAAGGAGGAGTGAAGAATCAGGTGTGGGTGTGAAAGACACTGCGTAGAGTCAGGACTTGTGTCTCATGCAAATCACTGACGTCCAGTAAAAATCCTTGTTTGGACTCAAATAAAACATAACAAAAAAAATCATAAAATCAAAGGTGGCAGAATTGTTTCTAACTAGAGAGAGACACTACAGATAAAAACATAAAACACCTTCAGGCTGTCTCCATGTTTCCACTCACCATGTTGTACCAGGCAGTAATGATGAGTTTCTCCTCCTGGTCATGTCTGGCTCTGCTCTTCTCGTAGTCATGCTGAGGAGCAGATCATCGTGTGTTAGTGAGATTTAAAGAGCTGCAGTGAACTGCTTTGTTTCCTCATGTCAAAGGTTCGTACCTCCAGGTGCTGGATTTTTCTCTCCTTCTCTGTCAGCTGGTTCTTCAGAGCCTGGATGTCGGGAGACACAGGCGCTGGCTGCTGCTTGGGATCCAGGGTTTTGATCACCTGCACACACACAGGACGTTTATTAAAATATTACTCCACTCATTTAGTGTTGCACTCCTGAATCAAAGAGTTAAAGCTTCATTTATAACATCTGAATTCAAAATTAACATCAGCAGGGTTATACTACTTGTAGAATTAAGCGCAGTTCAGACCAAAGAGTCGAGACGAGATGAAACCGTTTCAAAATGTGCAAAGAAAAGTTGCAGCGGTGTGAACTGGTCGGTCGGCTGATGGTGTCACCTGCAACTCAGCTGCTCAAATCACCGGCTGCTGCTTTTAAAGCACGTCACCTGTTTCTACGGCCAACTGGCTTGTAGTGAAGTCTGCTGGTCAAGTCAAAAGGACCCCCAGACTGCGTGTTCGCTTGCTGCAGCAGGTGCTCCGTCCCTGCTGAGCCCCCGCTTGTCAGCAGGCCAAGCAAAGCACCCCAGACATCCCTCTCCCCAGCAACACTCTCCAGCTCCTCCTGGTGGACCTCAAGGTGTTCCCCGGCCAGATGAGATATGTAATCCCTCCAGTGTGTTCTGGGTCTGCCCCGGGGCCTCCTACCAGTGGGACGTGCCCAGAACACCTCTAACAGGAGGCGCCCAGGAGGATCCTGATCAGATGTTGAACCACCTCAACTGACCCCTTTTGACATGAAGGAGCAGCGGCTCTACTCCGAGCTCCCTCCGGATGTCCGAGCTCCTCACCCTATCTCTAAGGCTGAGCCCAGACACCCCACGGAGCAAACTCATTTCGGCCGCTTGTATCCGCCATCTCATTCTTTTGGTCACTACCCAGAGCTCATGACCATAGGTGAGGGTTGGGACGTAGATGGACCAGTAAATTGAAAGCTCCAAGAATTGCCACCTGAACGTGGTGAAGCGGTTTGCGTGTCCCTGTGATGCTGGCAGCTGTGTTTGTCTAGGGCTAATAGCCCCTTGTAGGGTCTCCCAAGGCAAAGTGTTCCTAGGGGAGGGGCCAGACTAAGAGCTGTTCAAGAAGACCTCAATGAAATGATGCATTTGGGAAAAGAGTATCTTGCCCAGTATGGGGACACCAGGGTCCCCCTCTGGAGCCAGGCCTGGTGGGGAAGCTTGCCAGTGAGCGTCTGGTGGCTGCTTGGGCTCAGCCTGAATGAATGACAAGGAGCCGCCACCCTGTGGGCCAACCGCCCGCAGGGACTGGCATTGCGGCCGGGTATATTGGGGCGGTGACCCGGGCGTGCTGATCCCTGGTGTCACAGACTGCTAAAGACCGTGTAAGAAAGATAATTCTCTGATGTTCTGCATGAAAGTGCAGGTAAACTGTTTTGCACCACGTGCAACGCTGTGGTGGAGCACAAACAAAATGCGAAACATTCTGAGAGAATCCCTGAAACACGCTGACAACAGACAAGACAAATCACCACGACAGAGGCTGCTGCATCAGGTCTACTGCACGTGCTCAAAGAATCAAGGTGAGTTAGATATGGTTAGGAGAAACGTTTTGTAGTCTTTTTTTGCAGTTTTCACTTGCTGCTTCAATTTCATTGCAAAAAACATCTAAAATCATGACAACCTGCATCACAAATGTTCAGAAAAGCTGCTGTGAAATCAGCACACTTTGGGGAAAAAACAGCCAGTGAAATCCTGGCAGGCCTGCTTGAGTATTTCATACAGCAGATTTCACAGAGCTCTGGAGCCACACAAGGCTTTACACAACTTTTTTTCTCATGTGCAGTAGTACAGATTTTGATGTGTGAAAAAATAACCCTCATAGTTTCGTTTTAGAGCCATATGCTGAGGACAACATGTTCCGTTTAGGTGGACTGACCGTTCTCGCCTTCTCCACATAGCGCTTGTATCGCTCCTCCATCTGCTTCATGTCCTCGTCCTTCTTCCGCAAGATCTCCTGGAGTTCATCTATCTTCTTCGCCACTGAGAGAGAGAAAAATAAGGACAGTGTTAAAATAGAGAGGAGAGAGTGGACACTGGCAGGTGCTCAGACAGGCAGAATATTACATGACTTACTGTTGCCGTCCACTTTGGGCTCAAGGTCGTCAATGACTTCTCTTTTCTTCTGGAGATCTGAGTGAGCTTCATGGAGCTTCTCCCTGCAGTAGCCACATGCCAGGAGTGTGTGAGCTCACTTTTGTTTGGGACTAACAAGGATAAATAGTCTGTAAGAAGCAGCAGAGTACTTACAAATGTTCCTCGAGCTTCTTCTTCAGTAAGGAGGACTTCAAAGAAGAAGAAAAAAAAAACACACATTGAAATCAAATCAAACACACAAGGCTTTTTAAAGAACACACACATACATAGACACAGTATAAGCTGCAAAAGTCAAGCTGGCAAAGAGTTAAATCACGGGCCAGGTGGACAGAGGGTGGGCCGTACTTACGATGGCCTGATTTTGGCAGAGTTGTTCGATGGGGGCAGGCACAGAGAGACAGACAGAGAGGGGCAGGCGTTAACAGTGAATCACCACAGCAAACATGGGTTAAAATCCCACACAACATAAATCAAAGTAGAACAAACAGTGCAGTCCTTGACAGCTGAGTGTTTAACAGTCATCTTCTAAATATACTCAAAACACCATGCAGCTAGTTGATAAGGTTTTATGCGGAAACAAATGTAGGGGTGCACCGATTTATCAGCCGAACATCGGTATCTGCTGATAGTTGTTGACTGCCATTGGCCTGTCAGCAAATCATATGACATTCACCAATGGCAGTGGCTGATGTTCTTCTGCTGTGTCACATCAATTTTACTCAGGCTAGAAGCAGGACTCGAGACTAACAGCATAGCATCATCCAGAGGACAGAAAGACGAGCAGAGATCATCCCCGGGACGCTGCTAGGATGAAAGGACGCAGTGAACCCACTATGGATGCGTCAGGGGACGAAATAGATGTGTAAATACAACTGGACACAGTTTCTTTTGAAAGCTGCTCAGCTGCACATGAAGCCAAAAAAAAGAATGTTATCAGACCGAATGGATCAAACTCCGATAGTGAAACAACTCATTTTGCGTGGGTTGTGACGCTCATCACGTGACAGATTTAATTCCACTGTTTGTCCACTACAAAGATTATCATCAAAGCTCAGCGTGATCTGATAATGCTAAACTGTGAACAATAAATCTGTGCTGACATCTGCAGGAGAGCTAGTTAACATTAGCTGTTAGCAGCTGGAGGCCTGAGCTAACAGCTAACAGAGGTCACACTGAGTTACATTATGATGTGTTCACGCTCTATCCAGTTAAAATGAGTATTGGAGGAGAAATTTGTTTACGATTTTATAGTAACATAAAACAGATATTAGAGAGGAATTATTATGTATTTAGAAAAAGTAGGGATGTGTGCAATTGATTGACGAGTCGATTAATGTTGCCACCCTCGCCAGTCGGCTACTCGTCTGATAAAGTTAAGAGGGCGTGCATGACAGTTACCGTGTGAGCATGTGTGTAGATGTGTTTCTGAATGGGATGAATTGGAATGTTAAACACTCAGTAAGAAATATGTTGTTTGTTCATTTTTATTTAGTGAGTTGTGACGTTTTATAGGACGTGTAATGTTCACGATGCACGCTGCGAAGTGTCACATGTTTCAGAGACATTTATAGTGCCGTTTGGTTATTGACAAATGTGATTAAATTCTAATGGCTCTTTTAATATACACAATATTAACTATAATATTAAATTGTGCGAAATTTTAAATGTTTTCTGGGTGTTTTCTTACTTTAAGACTAGTCGACTGATTTAAATGTATTTGTTTAAACATCAAGTAAATAAGTCTTCAGGAACATCCCTTATAAGAAAGCTTTTGAAGCATTTCTTTATGAGATGTTTTTCATGTGAAAGGTCAAATTAAAGGTTGTTTCATAAGTCTGCATGATTGAATTTCATTCAAAAGGTAGTGTAAGAAAAGGGTGAATGACCTTAAAACAGTTTTTTATATTGAAGATATCTTTGCTGCTCTGGCACAAAAAAGGGGGTATACATAGCAACAAAAACAAACTAAACACCAACAACATCAAAAACATCTGTATCAGCTACTGTTAGCGACTGTTATTTTAAACAAGGGTTCCTACAGCTTAAGGCAACGTTAACACTTTTTAAGAAGTTTTTAATGCCTCTCAGAATTAAATTCAAGTCCAAAAAGAAAAACAAACAAACACACGTACTGACATCGATTACGTAGTGTTAGGGACAATTTTACCCACGTATTCACTAGAGTTAAGACTTTTCTTGCCGGTTTTGTGTTTCTCACTCTGCCTAAATCCTCAACATGTTGAGTTTAAAAAACATTTTGCATAAATACACTGAGCCTCATTTGGATTGTTTCATAAGATAATTAGGAGGGAGTTAGTTTACTCATTTTCTACATTATACCTCAGAAAAAAACCTGAAACTGTCCCACACAAAGATAAATATTTATTAAAGATACTTTTGGCAAATAGCAGGAAAGCCATAACTCGAAAATGGTTACAAGTTGAACCTCCAACACTGGCCCGACGGCTGGGGATTATACACGAACGATACTGTATGGAATACTGTATTTATTTATTTATTTATTTTAAGGCTCGAGCTCAAGGCTTGTCAAGCCATTGTGAAAGTGTGACAGTGTATGCCAAAATGTAAGTGAGAAAATGAACTGTGATTTGACTTTATAACACCCATGACAACCTCCAAGTTAAAAAAAAAAATCCTACTTCCAGTGTCTTTGCATTTGAAAGACTGATTTCGGGCCTTGTCTTTAAATAAATGAATTCAATGCTTTTTAGGACTTTTTACGGATTCGCAGGAACCCCGTTAAACATCAGTATTGGCCAAGAGTT
Source organism: Epinephelus fuscoguttatus (assembly GCF_011397635.1). Taxonomy (NCBI): domain Eukaryota; kingdom Metazoa; phylum Chordata; class Actinopteri; order Perciformes; family Serranidae; genus Epinephelus; species Epinephelus fuscoguttatus. The sequence continues at coordinate 36,001,843 of NC_064770.1, forward strand.
TTACCATCGGTGCATCCCTGATAAAAATGTTCCCATGCACACTCTGTAAATAGTCTCTATATTCTGTCAACATGATTGTAGGAAACTATGATTCGTGATGAGGAGAGTTAAAACAAAAGTGGGAAGGAAGGTCTCCCGGCTGACTCACGTCCTCAGTCTTGCTGTCCTGCTCGTGGAGCGCTTTCTGGAGCTCCTCGATCTGAGCGCGCAGCTCTGAGATCTGCTGCTGGTTTAATCTTGGAAACAAACAAGATGACAGGTTAGCAACAGAACGAGCGAAGAAAGATACAAGAAACAGAGACAATAATAAGTTAAAGGAACATTGTGGAGGGAGTAACAAACAAACGGGAGGTTGACGGTAAAGATGAAACACAAGGTTATGAAGTTGATACTGTGGGTGGAAGATGTATGCAAAGTATCATGTGGATCTGTGTACATCTGCTGCAGGCGGTGTTCATCTATTCCCCCAAGTGTGCTGCCTGGCCATTCACTGCTTTGCTCTCTACTGAGCATGCTCACTCCACTCCTCTCCTCCTGTTACTGTTGCTGAGGATGCTTCCCACACCCTGGGCCTGGTGTTGCATGGACACACACACACACACACACACACACACACACACACACACACACACACACACACACACGCGCAGTCCACCCACATGTCCACATGCCCACAGGCATGTAAACACACACACACACACACACACACACACACAGTCAAGGGACAATCTGGCTTTCTGCTGTCTGTCCTCCAGTCCAGCCCACACAGCTCAGTTGAGCACACAGTCCAGAGGGTGAGTTGACATTTAGGCAGATATCACTCCTACCGTCAGCCAAACAACCAGCTTAATGTCCAGGAACACACAATATGGTGGCCTAGAAGGATTACTTAACACAACAAGAACAAGAACTTGGACTGCACATTGAGTACACACACACACACACCCCTACCTGTTCTGAGTTTCCAGGGAGTTCTTGCTGCGCTGAGCCTCCTCCAGCTCAGCCTGCACCTCCACTAGTTTCTGCCTGTAGGTCTCCTCCTGGACACACAGCATCTTGTTTTCACTCTGTAGACGCACCACCGTCTCCCTGTCCGAGGAACACAACAGTGAGAGGAGAGGGGCAGAGGAGGTGAGGGGGTAAAGAAAGTGGAGGGCAGATAAAATGGGTCAGAGAGTGGCAGAGGCGAGGAAGGTCTGCTGAGTTATCTGACAACGCCCCGACCAAATGTGCAGCGCTGCCATGTGTTGCTATTTCGGGGGCCAACTGTGCCTCGGACTATAGGAGATGAATATAGAGCAGGAGTGGGCTGCTGATAGTGACACAAGTGCATGTGTGTTACACGTTTAGAATATAATCGTTTACACTCAAAGGAATACTTCACCCACAGAACGACCATCTGTATGTTACTTAATCATGATGAGTAGCCCAGAACGGACAAACCAAACACAAGCTCTACACAGGGGATTTGCATTTGTGTGTCAGCCACTGTAGTGAGTGTTGGAAAACCACAATTTTTTATTGTTAAACTGCTTTATCCAACGTTTTTAGTGGTTTAAAATCACTGGGTCCGTTTGTTTTGGAGAGGAGGGAGTCTTCGTAGATAATTCAACTCCTGGTAAAAACCTCATGAACAATGAACACTGAAGGAATTCTAACTGGGAGAAGTTTCAGCTGGTTGTAAGTTGCAATCCTCACCACCAGATGTCACTAAACCCCCTAAACCTTACACAGTGTTTCTTTATACGGTAACGTTTTAGCAAAAATGCTTGTTTGTTAAATTCTGAGCGTACGACTGGATAAATGACACTTGGATTATACTGCAGGAGTTATGTTACAGTTTTTAAACAGATGCTTTGTTATAGTTTTGCTGTTGTTAAACGCGATCCCCAATCAATCAATAAATTAACATGTAAACAGAAAAAAAAAATTTGGTCATTTTTTTGGTTTAGGCATCTGGGGCCTCATTTATAAAGCTTGCTTACGCACAAAACGGGGCTTTAAAGAGGCGTACGCCACTTCCCACGCAAAGGTTGTGATTTATAAAAATAAACTTGGCGGGAGAATGTGCGCACCTGTAAGCAAACTCTGAGTCATGCGTGCGCACATTTTGGAGACACTGGGAAGTGGCGATGCAGACGGCGAGGTGGAGAAGTGGAGTCAGATTTTTATTGATGTCTAATACAAATTTAATGTAACGCTATATCCACCTTAGATCCACGTTATCATTGAAATTAAATCCAGCAGCCTTATTTTGCGCTTGGAGTGAGTGATAATTGTTTCATAAAAACGCTGTAAAATCCAACTCAAATCCTGAATTGAAATTCTTTCTAAATACGTATTTAATCTGCACTGCCTCTAACGTCTCACTGTCCACTCTGTGAGCGCAGGAGGGGGAGAGGACGGCGTGACTGCATGGAATATATTTATTTATTTAGCTAAATATTTCCAGTGCATTTATCATGTCTCGAAATACAGCCATTAAGCACAACCGTTACACTCATTTCATCAGCCCTACTTAGACATGTGCTGTTCATGACAAAACCGGCATGAAGAAACATGTTCGCCTATTACACTTTCATCTTTGAATTGTATTTCAAATTACACGTTGTATTTTGGGACAGGGATACCACTGGTTCATGCTGTAATTCAGGCCGGGTGTCTGATCAGACCAATTGCCATAAACATATAAATACTGCGGTGACCCTCGTGCGTTTTTTTTCCTCTGTCACTGTCCGTGCAGTCCCACAGACACAGCTGACAGCATCATCAGCGCTGATGTGTTGCCACTTTTTTTTTCGCTTTCTTTTATTAGTGATCCCGCTGCTGTGGCCACCAAATAAACTCTTTCTTCAGTCCTCCACCTCCTGTTAAAGGATCTCTAGCTCAGTCTCGGAAAAATTCCGTTTTTTGGTTCCTTTCTCACACCTGTCGCTGTGACTCACACACTCGCATGCCGGCTTATTTATACGCAGATCACATTCATGAGGTGATCTGCATGACCATTTATGGTTGAACTAGGGCGTGTAGAGGGCGGAATATGAGGCGGATCTGGGTGCGCACAACTCCAGGAGGTCTATGATTTATAAAGAGAACATTGTGTGCAAGTGTGCGTGCGCACGGTTTTATAAATCAGATTATTTTTTGGCACACGCCATTTTCAGCTTTTGGGCGCACATCAACTTTTAGTATGAATCCTCAGCACTCTTTTATAAATGAGGCCCCTGATCAGGATCCTCCTGGGCGCCTCCTGTTAGAGGTGTTCTGAGCACGTCCCACTGGTAGGAGGCCCCAGGGCAGACCCAGAACACACTGGAGGGATTACATATCTCATCTGGCCTGGGAACACCTTGGGGTCCCCCAGGAGGAGCTGGAAAGTGTTGCTCGGGAGAGGGACGTCTAGAATACTTTGCTCAGCCTGCTACCCCCGCAACATGGCTTCGGATAAGCGGTTGAAAATGAATGGATGGATTTTTTTGGTGAAGTATTCCTTTAAGTTTGGCTCCTACGTACACATGTATTCCTCACACCACAGATACATCATGACAAACATACTTGAGCTCAGTGGGCATGATCTCTGCAGCGAGGTTTCCTACTGTGACATCATTGTCACACAAGCCTCCTGCAACAAGACAGAGAGAGAGAGAGAAGTGTCAGTGGGTAACTAAATTAACTAAATTTAATTTAAAGGGTAACTTCAATATTTTTCAACCTGGACTACAGCTACAGCTCAACAACTCTGGGCAGGCTGTCCTGTCAATTAACGTCTATTTAAGTTCTTGTTTTGCCACTGACAGGCTCAGATTATCATTTTAAGTGCCTGACAACATTACAGAAAGAACCCTACAGAGAAATTAAATATTCTTCTGTACCTTTCGCTTGTTTCAGTCTGTTCTGTGTTCAAGGAGAAGTCTCGTTCTGATATCTCACTGACTTTTTCACGTTGCTTAAATCAACTAAATATTCCAGCGTGACACTGAAAATCTTTAAGCTTAAAGAAAGATACAAATTTCAAATTTTGTTCACACCAGTAACTTGTGCAAAAAAAACACGGGAAAACAGGGTCCAGGGGAAAAATATTGGAGTTCTCCTTTAATGATCAGCCACCAAAACATAGTACTCTAAAAGTATGACTGGTGTAAAATCTACTCTATCACACGTGGAATTTTGCTTTTGATTATTTCACCATCTTGCAGTTCAGTTTGTGAATCGACTCACCAGTTCCACTGAGACACCTCTGTTGGACCTGTGCACACCTCAGCTCATCGTTTGTCTCTCGAAGTGTGTCTCTTTCCGAAATCAGACGCTAAAGAACAAAGCACATCGAAACACAAACTTCAGCTTCAATCAGGTTTCCATGTTAAAAAACCTTCTTGGCAATAACATGGTGTCTACAGGTATCAGACACAGATTTAATGCTTTTAAATACTTTTTAAAGATCATCCTTATCCAAATTTAAGACCGATTTTTTTGGATAAATCATCTTTTTCTTGCATTGTAGGTTAGGTATAAAGGGAAGTAGTGGTGGTTCTGTTGATTCAGCTTGATTCATTTTGACCAACAAGTAAATAAATAAATAAAAGATGGGTGAATAAAATTAGATAAAATATTTGTGGCAAATAAGGCCTCACAAATTCAAATTTAAGACTATTACATGACGTTGAAGTCCTAATATTCACTAAATTGGATTTAAGACATTTTCAGACTTTTTAAGGACACTCTTAATAAACCGGATTCTGATTGATTCCTTGTTGCAGGGCTGGTGTTGCTCTGTCTTTACTTGAATGTCCAATAAAGGCTTAAATGCCAAAGATATACATTTATAAAAATCAGGGACCGGTTGCATTGAACACCTTAGTTTTCCCCCTAAGTATGACACCTAAGGCTTAATGTTCTCCTTAGCTGAGGCTGTGTGTCATCTGTCTGTGGCTAATCTTGCAAACTACTGGACCAATCAGCCCAATATGTTTTGTGCACATTTATGACTGTATGCTCTAGGACCCCTCGTCAATTCACATTTCCTTAAAAACCCGGAACCAGTTGCACAAAACACCTTAAGATTTCTTCTTCTAAGACTTCTTCTTCTTAAGGCTTCTCTCACTGTAGGAAGAAACAATGAAAATGAATTCTAAGGGTGGATTAGTTTTTTCATTTATCGCCATAAACTGGGTCACGTTGCAGTTAAGATCAGTCAGTTAAGAGTCAGAGGAACCTTAAGGTTGTTTTTTTTTTTTTTTTTACCTTGTTTGGTTGCTAAGGTCTTTTGTGCAGTGGTGTAGGGATTCCTTAAGACCAATACAAGGAGAAGACCGTAAATACTTAGGGAAACCTTAAGAAGACTAAAGGGTGTTTTGTGCAACCAATTTTGTTTTGAGGGAAACCTTAACTGGAACTTGAATGAAAATCTTAACATAAGGTGTTTTGTGCAACCAGCCCCTGATATTTAGAAAAAAAGTAATGCTCCATCAGGTTTTGTTGGACAAGCTGGGAAATGCGCATGAAAATGGACTTAATTTAATTTCACATCATTAATAAAAAGACAGTAATTAGGGAAAATCTGATTAACAGCATGAGCATCAAACCCTGTGGAGCGATGAGTTTCTTTTATCTGGACTCACACACTTCCTCCAAGTAGTACAAGTAAATGTACACTTCATGTCAGTACAGTATGTATTCCTTAATTACTCCCACGAGTAAGCGAGGACATTAATCACTCCTGTCAGATTGCAGGAGGTGTTAGAATTGACACAGGACGTGGGAGTCCACTGAAGAATAGTACGATATTTGCCTGGCAACAATTCCTCCTGCGGGGATGTGAGTCCTGTAATTACCACAACAAATGCTGATCCACGCAGGACTGCCATCACTAAAATATATGAACTATATCACTGCATGTTGTCTATTAATATGACAGGGCTTCAGTGTGTGGCCATGATATCAGACAGAAGCTGTGCGCTGATAAAACAGTTCAGTAAGAGCTCTCTGTAAGAGGCACGTGTTCATTCTTTCCCCACCACAGCTGAACTTTTATTCTCTGACAATATTCACCAACTCACTTCTTTCTCCTTTAGCAGTGCGTCATACTTGTCGTGAAGGTTCTTGTACTCAAACTGCCATTTCTCAGCTTTCATGGCCTCTGCTGAGTGCTTGGTGTGAAGCTCATGAGCCTGCAAGTCAGAGAGCATAGCAACAGTCTGCGTTGGCAAGAGCTCTCTGTAAAAACTGCAAGGTTTTCCAAACACGTGCACACACCAGACTGTGTTTAACATCGCTTGGGCGTCAACACAGGAATAACTATCACTCCCTCCTCCTTTCAGCCCACAGCTTGCCTGTCTCTTGTAGGTGTCCAGCTGACTGCGGACAGCGTTGGCCCTGCGGAGCTCCTCCTCCAGCTCGCAGGTGCGCTGCATGTACACGGTGTTGCGCTCCTCCAGGAGGCGCACCTGTCTGCGCAGGTCTCCCAGATCCTCCAGCTTCCTCTTGTACGTCTCCACCAGAGCTTCGAGCTGGTTCACCCGGTCAGACGAGTGCCTGAGGGGGAGGAGAGGACAGTGTGGGAGGCGTTAAGTACCAGAACAAAAATATGACTTCTAGCTAAGTACACATCTACACGGATGTATTGTGTTTAACTATGAAAACCAACAACTCTGACGCAAGCCAGTGTCAATGCATGAAATTCATATTATCAACACAGATGTCAGAGAGGAGCTGAATGGACGTCTGTGTGTGGGCAGTGTGGGAGTTGTTTCTGAGAGTGTAAATTGATAATAGATGAACTACTGCTTAAAGGAGAAGGCTGGTGCTGTTCTACATTTTTAAATCCTGTGAAAAGATCAAAACAACGTGTTAGTTTGTCTCTCATTACTCTTCTACTGCTTTGTTTCTGCTAGTGAATATTTACAACACTAAAAAAATGTATGTGGGATTGATATAAATAAACTGTGCAGTGCCTAAATACATGTTAATAAAAGAACATCTTGTTCAGAGCAACAGTGAAGCTCACTGATGTGTTTTTAATAGTTTCTGTAACACAGAGGACTCACTACAGCAGGCTCTGCAGGGTTTCTACACATTTCCTCATTAAATTCCCAGACTTTTTGAGACTCAAACTTCAAAAATTCTCCGTAGATTCAAACCATATTTGACATCTGAATACAAATAGCAACTGTTGGCATGAATGTTGCATACTTTGTCAGTTTCTGACAAACCTGCAATATGCTTACTTAAGCTTACTCGAAGCACCCGACCCAGGGGTAAACCCAAAGGACCCAAGGACGGGCTGTGGGTCAACCCACCCATCACTAGCACTCAGGTACTGTAGCTCAAACAAAGCAAGTGACATCATATCATGCTTCACACACAGAGATCTACACAATCTGCATAGTTTGAGGGTGGACACCCCAAATTAGCGTCATTAATTCAGTATCTGACCAAATGTCTCCCCTTCTGTTCCTGAGATATGTTGGCAAGAGAAGTGTTTTTGCCGAACATTATGATGTCACAGTGAAGCTGACCTTTGACCTTTTGGATATATAATGTCATCACTTCATCTTTATATTCTATTTGACATTTGTGTGAAGTTTTGTCATAATTAACATAAAAATTCTTTTGAGTTATGGCCAAAAACATGTTTTGTGAGGTCACAGTGACCTTGACCTTTCACCAATAAACTCTGATCAGTGTATTCTCCAGTCCAGGTGGACGTTTGTGCCAAATTTGAAGAAATGTCCTCAAGTTGTTCTGGAGATAATACGTTCATGAGAATGAGACAGATGCAAGGTCACAGTGACCTTGACCTGCGACCACCAAAATCTAATCAGTTTATTGTTGAGTCCAAGTAACTAAAGAAATTCCCATGGTGCGTTTCTTAGATATCGCGTCCACGAGAATGGGGAGGACGGACGGACGGACGGATGGTTGGATGGACGGACAACCTGAAAACATGCCTTCAGCTACGGCTATCGCTCATGTGGAGGCATAAAACATTAAAAATTCAATTTTAAGTATGTCTGTGTAGCCATGTTGATTCACTGTGTCCATGGAAACGACAATGAACACAGCCATAGGGGTATCCTTGTACTGACAAGGATAGTCTGTTTGCTTTTCTGATAATGGCATCACTGCGTGACTCATAGATGTTCAGACAAGTTTATTCTCTGGTTATTTGTGATGCAGCAGATACGTGCAATTCAAAGATACTGATGCTTCTTCTTTCAAACTAATTTGGATATCTGTATTTGATCCAGTTTTAAGGTACTTGCTGGGGCGGAGTGATTTTGCACGCAGTAGCGTACAGGTGTAGAGGCAGCTCTGCGTAGGAGTGTGTGTTCAGTTGCATGCCATACTTGCCTTGCTTTTGACAGCATCAAACTCACTATGGCCCACACTCTCTCAAACAGTGGCAAACATTTCTGGTGGCTGGCTGCTAAAAATGCCACGAAAACACTCGGCTTATATGGATTCATTTTTAGAAATTCAGAATTGTATAGTTTATAAAACAGCATAGAAGCAATAGTCTGGAAACAAAAACATTTCACCATACTTTCCATATTTATCCAGACCTGGAAATTACTAAAATCAGATTCCATACTTTCCCATACTGTGTAGGAACTCTGGCTTTGGCTACAGAGACAATACTTGTTAAAAGGGATCAATTCATTGCTGGTGTTTGTCTTTTCCCGGGATTTGTTGATTGTAACAAATAGAGCTGCCCCCAATACTTGATGAAATGTTAGTTGACAAGAAAGGTCATTAGTTGGCAAGATTTCATTGGTTGCTTAGTTGCAGAAAATAAACAAAAAAACCTGTGAAACTATCAGGAGCTGCACCTTGTCAAAATAAATCCAAACCTATATGACTGGATGATGTGGGAATTTAATTTCAAAGGGCAGACACAGGAAGTGTCCACGCTCAGCAGTCAGACAGGAGTCAGGTTAGTTTCCAGGGCTGGTACCTGCGGTTATTCCACAGGCTAGTTAATAACATGTCGGGCAGGAAATCCAAAGTGTGGGATCATTTTGAGAAGGTGAAGGACGAACCCAAGGTGATATGTAAACTCATCTTCATTGGTCGACTACAAACATGACGTATGATCTGAAACATGGAAGTAGCTACATGCCCATTAGCCCACAGCGTCATTAACAGGCGGCTCGCTCAGTGTGTGACGTGCACTTGGAGATAAAATATAGGCCTATATTAATGAAGGTTCATTAGTACGGTTTGTATTTCTCTGTAATGTAGCACAGTGTTAACAATGTTACTGATACTATTCTTTCTCACACCTTCAACTCAAACCACCAAAATATATCATTTAATCATTACATTCATATCAGAAACATGCAGGAGACTAGTCCACTGATGGACCCTGATAAGGACTGTTGGTCGACTAGGAAAACTCTTAGTCGGGGGCAGCCCTTGTAACAAAAATACAGAGCATCACCAGACTTAAAGAGACAAGAGATACATTGTCAGTCACCATGGAGCTTTCATGACCGGTCTCAATAAAGAACTGGTTGATTCAAGTTAAATAACAGCCCATAAATTGTCTTATTCACAACAACTGCAGAAGGCCACCTACTATTATCTCAACAAGAATTGTCAGCCCATGTTTACAATGCATTACATAAATGAAGGGCACTGTTAATTCTGAATGAGCTGCATTAATGTATGGAGTCTTCCCTCAATGAGATTACACAATCCCAAATGCTCTGTTGGAAAGCTACAAAGCAGAAAACACAAACCCTCAGTGTCCATGTGATGTGACGCCCACCAAGCGTGACTTTCTGCAGTTTGGCTGAGTACAAACGTAGGTTAGCTTGTGAGAGGGCCTGAACTGTTTTCCACAACAAATTCAACTTTGCTCAGGTGGGATTTTGTAAGAATAACAGCGCTGCTCTCACCTGAGGATGTCCATCTCGTCTTTGAAGGCCTGGGCCTCGTGCGCCAGGCTGGTCAGCTCTTCGTTTCGTTTCTGCAGCTCAGTGACCTCGCGCTCCAGTATCTCTCCCCGCACTCGCATGTCATCCCTGCTGTTCTCCAGCCTGAGATACATATGATGGCAGAGCAGTGGTTTGTGTGACTGAGTGAACTGAATGGACTCATTGTCAGATATAAAGTGGAGCAGTATGACTCAGCAACAGCATTTGATTTACATGTATACATAATGTTAACTCTTATTGTACTTATGAATGTCAAATTCTTTGAAAATCTCCAGCTACATTTTCTAAAATTTAATGTGCAAATGTCAAAATGTCTGTTATGTAAATGCCTCATGAGTGTTTGCAAGACAGAAACCTGGACTGTCTTCCTCAGCAACTCTAAATATGTTGTTTTACTCACATTTACAGACTGACGACAAAACTTTCGTACATCAATTATGCTTTTGGAACAGGTTCAAGTTTTGTCAGGTTATTTGAATTGGGCGGTTTGATATAAATATTCGACTATTTGTTCCTCTTTTCTCTGGAAAGCTTACACAGGATTCAGTGGTATGTTTAGTGAGCAAGTGATATTCAGGTGATGTAGTTAAAAAGCCAAGTTAGCCCTTTGAGCTAATACGTGCTAATTACAATGGATCGGAAATGTGCAACAGCATTGTTTTGCCGACCCTAGATATCCAACACAGGCCAGAGACTGTATCATATCAAGATGCTGTGAGATGTAAACTCACATCTTTTAAGCAGAAGGCAGAAGACAACATTATCTCAGAGCCTGATCAGGCAAAGCCTCTCCTCTTCTAGGCAGACTCTCCTGGGTCTGCAGCTGCCTGGAGTGCTCACTCTGAAGCTAAATCTGGGGACCGAAACATCCCCAGAAGTACAATGATTAACCCCAAAAAAGCCCAACAACTGCTCGACTTAAGAATCTTAGTTGACCGTGGGGTCTCTGACTGATAATTCCAAACCTTTGACTTTCACACAACAGCCCTCAAGAGTTGTCTGACAAAGGAAGCAGTGAAGAAAACGTGGCGTAATCTGCGAGACACATAAATCCGCAACAAGAGAGAGTACCAGGCCAGACTTAGACAGTGGGCCAGCATGAGAAAGAAGTGGAATATAGCCTACGGAAGAAATGTCCGTATTGAAATCTTCCACAACATAGAGAAGGTGAAGTTAGCCTATCCTGAAATGCACAGCAGGAATGACAGTGCTACAGCAGAGTGAAATTTAATAGCCGCACAGTATCATTTTGTAACTCAGGTAAGCAGTGTGTTGAGAGAAGTGACAGCCAGGGAGGTAACGCAGGTTGAGCAGATGTCTTAACATTTTGTCTTGTACTGCATCAGACTCAGTGTGCAAAGTTTCCGTGCATAAAAGCTTCTATCAGATGAAGACTTTTTTTATCTGATGAAAAAAAACATGAAAAATACGGCTTGAGGTGCAAAGGCCTTAACTCTGTGTGTGTGTGTGTGTGTGTGTGTGTGTGTGTGTGTGTGTGTGTGCTGCTTGTACCTGTAGTTCTCCTCCTGAAGCTGTTCCATCTGACTCTGCAGCAGCAGCAGCTTCTTGCTGGTGATGGCAGTAGAGGAGGCGTCCAGAGAGTCACAGCGGCTCAACTTTTCCTTCAGGGAGCGCGTCTCTGCCTGTAGGGTCGACTTCTCCTCCAGAGCCACCGACAGCTGAGGCAGAAGAGAGAGGAAACAGAGGATATTGTAAAAACAGGTGTAAAGAGCAGGACACTGGGTATGGGACTGCTGACAGAAAGAACACAAAGTGACAAAGCTGTACGAAGAAAGGGAAAGACAAGAAGATGCATCAGAAAAGTCTTGAACGCTTTTCTTTCAAAGGATAACATATCAAGAACACTGACACGAGCGGTTGATATCTCTCTGAAAATAAACATGACAAAGACACAGTACTGGCACATGACAGATTCAAGGATGAGAAACACAGATCCACAGTGACAAACTCACCGTTTTTCATGCTTAGAGGACATTGATCACATGCTTTGCTCTCATTTTACATGCTCATTGGCCAAAGCTAGTTAGTCAGCTGGTGTGCGATGGTCTCAGGCAGATGGAACTTTCTCAATAGTGAAGTTGTTAGCATTTACCCTCGGGGTCACAACCAGACTCTCATGATATAAACAGATGAATATGCACAGCTCCATTAATAATACTGGTTATATTGTTAAAGTTCAGGGGGGAGAAGTGTTTTTATTTCAAGCTGATGAAGTTACAAAATGTTTGTGTTTGAGTTACAGTTAGACGAGGTGGCATTCCAGTATTAAAAAAGGGGGGAGCGTTCACTTACCTGCTGGACATCTTTCCAGTTTGAACACAGCAAAACCCTACACTGAACTTTAAGGACAGATTGCATGCTTTAGCACAGGACCAGTAACAGTAAATAGCTTTCAAAACAACACAAATGACTAATCCCTAACGCGTGGGCTAAGTAAGTAAACAAACAGGTGGGCTGAGAGCAGTACAAATTATTGTTGGCTACTGCTCCATCCCAAGGCAATGTGTCAGTTTTATCTCGATGTTATGTAACTATTGACTGGAATTTATCTTTAAAATACACAAAATTAGTCCCCTCGCAGTCGGTGGTGCAAAAACAAGCCATGGGAACACAAACAAAGTCTCAGGCAGGCTAATCAATAAGGGCCAGAGCACAAAAGCTGCAGGCGCACACACATTCAGCAACATGCTGCAACCACAGAACAGATAAACTGGGCCTCAAAAGAAACTGGAAGTCAGGAACATTAAAGGTGAAATAGTTTTATATTACTCCAAAACTACAGAATAGTTTGTCTTTTGAGATAAAACCAACAGCTCTGTTAGACAAATGGAAGATGAAGCAGACCCAAGCACCAGTACGTCATTTGAAAGTTAAGCTCTGACGATATTTTTGGAATCACAACTTCCTGGTCCGTTACATGATGCCTTTGGACCCATTGAGACTTTTTCCCATAGACTCACATTGTGAAAGACGTCTCGTCACAACCCCATGAAATGACTTAGGGTGCTTTCACACCTGCCCTGTTTGGTTTGGTTCAATAAAACTCAGGTTCCTTTGCCCCCAAGTGAGGTTTGTTTGGGCAGGTGTGAACACCAAAACAACCGGACAGAGACCTTCTTGAAGAGGTGGTCTCTGTCCGGTTAGAAATTAACTCTGGTGCTGTTTGTTTGTGGTGAGAACGTGTTCCAACGTGATCCTAACATTAAATGCCACTAGTGAAAAAAACCCACTTGCCGAGCCTTATTATTGTTGCCAGGCAACCACGGACTCACCTCCTTTTTCTAACCTTCCCGTGTAAACAATCTACCGTTGATCTATTCATTTTCGTTATCTGACAGTAATCGGTGTGTAGTTGCTGCCATGTTGAGGCAGCGGGTACTGTCTGTAGCTCTGGTTGAGGGTGAGAGGCTGTCAGCAGATAAACAGAGATCTGTGTGGGTACATGAGACCCTAAAAAAGAGGCTGGATCATGGGGAGTACCACCAGTTGGTCCAGGAGCTTCTCCTCCATCATGGCTGTTTCCAGGCATATTTTAGGATGACTCAGGGGCAGTTTGACAACCTGCTGTCTATCATCAGGCCGTATAGCTCTGGGTATCCAGCAACCGCTACCACCAGTTTCTCCTCCATTGTTTACCAACTGTAAACGTGTTGTTGTGACCACCACAGAAGGCCCGCCTCTCAAATAATTGACATGTGGCATTTTTCCACTTGGAGTTGAAGTTTATTTAACTGGAGGAGCTCAGAGCACTCCGGCAAAAAAAAACCCGGCAAGCCCCTAGTAGGGTTGTCAAGTCGATGCCAACACGCAAAAATACGTTGGTACCTGTTATTTTTTTCGGTACCGTGAGTACAGGATACAACTTTGCCCTCAGCGGGCTGTGTCAATTCCTGTTGGAACTGACGGGGGAAGTATATGCGCGTAAGTCTGTGCGGAGGACGAGCAACGAAGAAGAACACCTGTTCTCCATCGTCTTTGCTAGAAACGATGGCTTCTACAAGTGCTAGAGCTTAGATTGGGCCCAAAAAATCTAGCCCGACCCCACCTGAGCCCGTGCATGTTCTGTCCATCCCTTTAACTGTAATTATGAGCCCGAGCCCGGTTTAAACCCGACTTTTTTAAGGATATGAACGTGGACGCTGAAGGCTGACTCTCGTCTTTCTTTCCATGGCAAGCCTTCGTCATGTGCCTCCTAAGTGTCAAGGTCCCCGTCTTTTTGCTGTCATATACCAGCATCGTGCTGCACTTGCTGCACGTTGGCTGCTGACGAAGCTGACACACACATTGTCGCTGTCGAACACTCACATGTGCGCGGCCAGTGGCGCCGTCAAGGGGTATCGAATGAGTATCGAGAATCATGGAAATTCACCAGTACTGGTATGGACTACTGAAATTCTGGTACTGTGACAAACCTAGCGCCTAGAGCGCAGAAATATGAGGCACGTTGCAATGCAAAACCAGCGAGCAAAAATCTTCATTCTCATTACAAACAATTACAAAAAGGCGCCCTCAGCTGTTAAAACGCTTTCTGTGTGATCAGGACCTAAGATTTTAACCCAGGAAACATTGGATGGTTCTTACTGTGACGCAATCACAGGAGGTGCCACGTAGTTGTAACAGAGATTAGCTCTGACATCGACTGCTCTTCGAAAATGTGTCTACAATACAGGACAACAGAAATTCTTGGCAGACTTTGGCAGGCGACAGGCTGCACACATCCAACTTCTCAGCAAGGTCACCTACTTATCTTTGCCCTCTTGTTGTGTGGAAAACTACAGCATGAAATCAGATTGCGGTTGCTCAAAGTCTGATGGAGAGAGGCCAATTATTGACTGAATTCTTTGTTAAACCAATGTGAGTTTGTTTGGCTGCACTGTAAACAGATACAGCAGTTGGTCATGACTGTAATTCTATTTAAGGAGTGTTCGCTGCCCCTAGAATACTCTGTCCCGTTGTATTAAAATGTACTTGATGTCACCACCAGTAACCACAGGTGATGCCAAATCAAACAGGACTAAAATTTCGAGGACTGGAAGTCTATGGCCTCAAGAAATGTTTGCCAAGTAAAACATAAACCCGATTTGGTGTACCAACCTGATGTTCCAGGTCTCGGCAGCGCTGGCTCAGGTCCTCCTTCTCGTCTGCCTCCTCACTTAGAAAATAATACTTCCTGGACTGCAAACAAAGAACAAGGAGACAGAGGAGATGTTATACCAGTCACAGTAGGAGGGAGAAAACATTAATAAAAGGGTGCGGGAAAACACAAAAGAGGGATGTAACAGATCCGCTGAGTGAAAAACAAGCACACAGAGGGGGAGTGAAAGTGTTGCTGTTTCACCTGGTAGTCAAAGTCCCCGTAGGTCTCTGGGCTTCCTGGTTCTGATGAAGGCTCCTTTGATAAGAGCTGAAACAAAGCAGTCAAAACAAAGTCAGTGTAAAGCTCAAATTTTTGGAAGAATACCTGTTCCTTATTTATTGGGTTTTCTAAATAACTTTGTTTGATAAACCTGCACAGGTTATTTTTTCCAGCTGTATATGTGCCAGTGAAACACTAAACAAAGTCTTGAAATATCTCAGAGTAAGGTTTCTGGGACTCTGTTCAGTCTTTCGCTTATCCGGATTTCTTTGATTGTGAATTAACCATGACTAAGAGCCGGGATTAATGCAAAGTAGAGAGAACCAAGAGGATAAGCGAGAGGCTCACTCACCTCCTGAATAGCTGTCATCACAACATGCTGGACAGATTCCTCAAGTGTCATTATCTGCTGGATTTGCTCTGTGTTTAGGAGAAGACAACAGAGAGCTGTGAAGGTGCAGCCAAATACAGATTAACACAAATACTCTACTAAACACCAAACAAGCATCCATCTGCAGAGAGCCAGTGCACATCGAGCTTGTGTTTAAATAACAAATGATCAGTTTTCTCCCTGAGTTGTAACTTGCAAAATTGTCTTGTGGGGAGAAAAGCATGTGTCAGTGTAAGTTATGGTGATCACGACTGACATAAACCAAGAACCATGTGATTTGACTTTGAGTTAATCCTGTGTGTTATTTTCACAGATGGCTGCATCTATGGGGTTTTCATTTTTTCCCCTTTTACAGCTCACACTTTACTGGGGATGATGTACCCAAATCTGTATACATTAATTGGGAAAGCACAAATGATGCATTGGAAATTTATTCTAAGAGACATCGCTCATGTTTATTTGTGGAAAAAAAAAAAAGACGTTTGTGCCTTTTATTTCTTTAAATCCATTCATATCACTGTAGAAGGCCATGAGACGCAACATGGGACTTTCACTACTTGGTCATTTCATTTACTACATCATTGAAAAGTGATTGCTATATTTTAGAGCTGCAACTATTAAATATTTTCACTGTCAATTAATTTATCTATTATTTTCTCAATTAATCGATTAGTTGTTTGATCTATAAATTGTCAAACAATGGTGAAAAATGTTGATCCAAAGACCAAAATGACGTCCTCAAATATTTTGTTTTGTCCACAACTCAAAGACATTCAGTTTTCTGTCATAGAGGAGTGAAGAAACCAGAAAATATTCACGTTTCAGAGGCTTGAATCAGAGAATTTTGACCTTTTTTCCCTTCAAAAGCTATTCAAATGCATTAATCAATCATCAAATCAATTGGTGATTAAATGAATATCTGACAACTTATAGATTATATTCTGATCGCTCGAACCAAGACAGCGCACAGCATGCTGAGAGCGTATTAGGGAGGAGGAAGTGTCATTTGCAAGAGTAGGGATACAAAAGCCTGGTGCGGCAGCTGGATTTATTTCAAACTCAAATTCTACATCACAATGAACGATAGAACCTGTAGTTTTTAGCTGCATGTGTTAATTTCCTTTAAATTTAGAAAACTCAGTTGTGATGCCGAAAGAAAATAAAATCTATTCAGTCGGTGTCCCTCCATTAAAGGGAAATTTCGGTTTATTTCAACCTGTCTCCTACCGTCCTAAATTTGTTTCAAGTGACTAGTGACATAAAAATAATAGTTAGCATGTTAGCCGTTAGCCTAGGTACAGCCGGGGCGCATAGTAGCATCAGACCTGTTAAAACGTAAGTGAACGGGCAACCTTCAAGTGCAAAGTTAGTCCACTAAACAAGCTTTTTTTCAGGCATGGTATGAGATCGCTGCTTGTTCTCGCAAGATATATTTCGGTCGCGCTTTGGAAAGCAGAGCTAAATGGTAAACAAACATGGCAGCGCACCGGTAAGGTAAGACAACACGTTTACATGTCGTTTTCTATACGTTCTCTGACATTTATCCTAACGATATGAGGCGGTCTTTGTGGAAAAAAAGCTTGTTTAGTGGACTAACTTTGCACTTGAAGGTTGCCCGTTCACTTACGTTTTAACAGGTCTGACGCTACTATGCGCCCCGGCTGTATCTAGGCTAACGGCTAACATGCTAACTATTATTTTTATGTCACTAGTCACTTGAAACAAATTTAGGACGATAGGAGACAGGTTGAAATGAACCAAAATTTCCCTTTAAAGATGTATCCTGCTAAATGCATTAGCTATAGGTTTAATGGAATATTGACGTAGCGTCCACTAACAACCTAAAAACCTAACAGCTAACAGCCTAAAATTCCCCCAAAATAAATCAAACTAGTCCTTTAAAAAACATTCTTTAAAAAAATATTTATTTAATTAACTATATTGACTTATTAATACCTTCATATTTACATTTATTTATGCATTTATTCCCTCATTAATTTATCTCGTCATTTATTTCATAGGCATACAGACAATTCATAAAACTTAGTTTAGTTAAAAATGAAAAATAATGAGTGTGAGTGATATGAAAAGTACAGTATGAGGATATGGGAATATATTTCATTATTATTTTTATGCCATTATCAAATCACGTCAATGTTTTGAGGGCACAATAACTGCATTGCCCAAAAAATGTAGTTTAGAAAATGCAGCATTTGCTCAGTTAATGTGACTGAACATAAACCACACCCACTTCTGGTCTTCTATCTACATTATTGAAAAGTGATCATTATATTCTAGAGCTGCAAATATTGATTATTTACACTGTTGATTAATCTGTCTGTTATTTTCTTGATTAATTGATTAGTTGTTTGGTCTAAATATTGTCAAAAAATGTCGATCAGTGTTTCCCAGAGCCAAAGATGACGTCCTCAAATGTCTTGTTTTGTCCACAACCCCAAGGATATTCAGTTTCCTGTCTTCGAGTAGTAAAGAAACCAGAAAATTTTCATATTTTAAAAGCTGAAAGCAGAGCCGTTTGCTTGCTCTTAATTACTCAAACTGATCAAATGAGTTGGCAATTAATTTAATAGGAGACAACTAATTGATTAATTGTTGCAGCTTTACTATGTTCTGATCGCCCCCACAAAATCAGTGCTCAGTGAGCTGAGAGCGCATTAGAAGGAGGAGGTGGTGTGTAGCGTAGTAGATAAAAAAAGCTTTGTGGCGGCTGTATTTCTCCCGATCCCCTAAAAATTATACATTAAAATGAAGTTTAGAAAGTGTAGTTTCAGCAGCATTTATTAATTTCTTTCATTAATAAAGTCGAATAATGAAAATAGAAAAAATATTTTACCTCGTATTTTGGTCAAGAGAGAAAGAGATACAAAAAGTACAGTATGAAGATGTAGAATTTCTTTTCATAATTAATTATATGCCATTTTTAAATCAATTTGATACTTGGAAGGTACAACAACTGCACTGGTTAAAAAAATATAACATTTGCCTGATTTAACTTGACTTCCTGTATAAAACACAACCTCCTCCTGTCTTCTATCTAAATA
Source organism: Epinephelus fuscoguttatus (assembly GCF_011397635.1). Taxonomy (NCBI): domain Eukaryota; kingdom Metazoa; phylum Chordata; class Actinopteri; order Perciformes; family Serranidae; genus Epinephelus; species Epinephelus fuscoguttatus. The sequence goes on from NC_064770.1 coordinate 36,020,611, forward strand.
TTGATACAGAGAGAGATAATGACGTCTCTGTGCACCTCAACACTTTACCTTGTTTCTTCTCACAGCTGACAGCACAGCCCAATACGAGCTGCACCAGCTTGCCCAGTTCAGTGACGTCTCCCATCTCTCCTATGAGGTTCACGTCTGGCAAGTGCTCATCTGACACCTGGTGACCGAGCACCTGTTCATACGAGTAAGGCGAGACATTAGAATTGAGCCTTGAGTGGATTTAAATGCTTCTAAAATTTAGAAATAATAATGTCCTCTTACATCGTGATAATATTCCAGCATGCTCTTCAGAATCTTTTTCAAGTTGCTGACCTGAAAGATAAAAACAGATCAAGGTCACAATCTTGATCTTTATTTTAATCAGGGAAAAGTTTAAAGTTTAAAAAACAGACATCAGACATCTTGGTCATTCTAGGCTGCCGTAGGCTCTTCTGTCACATCCTACTGTTTCACAAATTACCTTGAGGCGCCAGTTGGCCCCGCTCTCCTCCTTGATTCTGCCGAGCCATGTCTCATTAAACCAAGAGGGGTCTCTGTTAATGAGGAGACAAGAGAACTCCAGTGAGGACAAGGACGACACATCTGTGGGCATCATGATTGACAGAGGGCCACAGGGCGATGAGGCCCCGTGTTTCTGTTCTGTTAAGCTCTGTAACATTTGAGTACAACAGTCTCGTGACTCGTGGGAATAATATTGTTGTTGTGAGATAACTCAAGAAGCAGTCAAGCTTCGGGTTCTAAGTTTATGTCCCCCTCCAGGCACGTTTTAAAGTATATGAAAATACTAATGCTAATATTTGGGTTAACACTGTTTTCCTAACTCCAAAACAAACTGCAAAGAGGCTGGAAGCAGATCTACTCCTTCTCCCTCATTGAGAAACTCTGGATCTGGTCTCCTTCCCGCCTATCAGCTACTTGCGGTAGGTTGACCCACAGATATGGAAACATAGACTTGACTGAGCAGCGGCTCTACTTCGAGCTCCTTATACCTATCTTAGAGATATCTTGAGAGCCACCTTGGATCGGAGGTGAGTCAGCAGATAGTCTGCCACGACGAGTCCTTATGTGTGAACAAGCCTACGAGCAAGTCGAAATGTGAGGAGGACAAGCCGCAGGGTTGCCAGGTCCACTTATTAGCTGCGACTTTGGGCTTGTTTCTAAAGTGGAGTTGCTTATTTGGGCTTGCTTGCTGACAAGCTGGCAAGCAACAACAACAATGGCGGCGTCCACAGGATCACAGGCAGCACGTTGTGTTTGGACCCAGGCCCTGGAGGCAGATCTGATTCAACACTGGAAAGAATATCCATGCCTTTACAATGTGTCATCTCCAAGTTAAAAAAAAACGTAGTTTGGTGACGTCACTGCGTTATCTGGGGCTCTGTCAGCGAGGGCTCTGTGGAGAAATCTTGTGGTGTGCACACACAGGTTGTAACGCAGTTGGCGAGACTCCCGCTGACAGAAACACACGTCGCCAGGTATGAACACTCAAAAGATTACGACAGTCTCCGTGACACAAAATCGGGGTGAAAATCGTGTAACGTGAACTAGGCTTAAGGCTGAGCCTGGACACCCCATGGAGGAAATTCCGCATGGGAATGGGTATCGGTGTTAGGCGTGAGCTGAATTTATGTATAACGCTCTCTGCTTTTCATCAACTCTTTCATCGTAACAGAATATAGCAACTTCCACCACTGCTCATTTTAGAAAGGACACAAGAATAGGTAAGGGTCAAATGGAGAACAGATTATAGATGTTTGTTTCTGACTGCCAGCGAAACTTTGCATGCCAACATTAGAGCCCTCGTTTCCTACTCATTTAGAGCAGACAGGAACCATTGTAAACATACATTATATAGCTCAAAGATTTTCACATTTTCCATATGATCTTTTTCATAAAACTTCAGGACTGTCAGCCTTAAAACCCAAAAGGCAAACTTCTCCAAACAAACATTACAAACATTAACAGAAGTGTCTAAATGAGCTCAGTAACAACTGTCAAAGTTCATAGACAAAACAGTTTTTTTAGCTTGTCGCTCATTATTAGCCTAAGCATGTTTACGCTGCATAAATTAGCCGAACATTGTTGAAACAGAGCAGCTAATGCTGCTGTAGTGAGAAGTTAGCAAAGTGAGATGCCCTCCAGGCAGGTAACGATAGGCTGTATTTTAGCTTTAACAGCATTGTTTATGTACGGCATGCGTTTGTCTGTCGACCCCCTTTGTTTTTCTCCGAAATTCAAAATACTTCCATGCTCCCGATTTATTCCTGAGTCAATAATGTTATCCTCATCATCTTTCTCTCAGCTGCTCGCCATCTGCCTGCCACTGTTTGACAGCAACACAGGTTTTCAAAATAAAGCGTAGCCAGAAGACCACGATACAGATCGATGTTTTCACTCATCGATGACTTTGTATCGCTGATCATTGAACCAATATATCGATCCAGATCGATGGATCATCACACCCCTATATGACAATAAATTATTCAACATCATGTAAGTAATTTACTTCACTCACTCCTCTCGACTGTCCAGCTGCGATTTTGGCGTAAACATCAAGCTTCTAAGCAAGTGGAGATTAAACGTGTTATTCTATGTAGATCTAGTCTCGCTCACCAGACCTTTCTCAAGAAAAGAAAGGTCTGGCTGCGCCGACTCTCACTTTAAGATTGGAGAAAAAAACGCCCCGGCTTTTTTTATTTCTTTCAACCAATCACAATCGTTCTGGGCGGTGCCACAGCAACGGTGTGCTTGCAAAAATATTGCCGGGGGAAACAGGTTTTGGTGTAACACGCTCAAAAAAATATCGCCTACAGGACACGAACCATGGCAGAAAAATGGCTACATCCCTGCAAGATCAAACACCGCAAAAGTTAGTAAAGGACGTGTTGAAAACTGCAGCCGGAGGTGGTAGGGCGGGACTTCAGCAGGTGGCTCATTCCACCCAATGAGAGGCTGATCTATGCAGCAAACTTCCGCCCACTCAGACTAATGTAGATCACAAACCCTTGACTATTAAAACAACTCACTGAAATCAGTAGAGAAATATAAAATATAGTGCTTTTTAACCACAAAAATTTATGTTTAAAAGCAAGTCTTGCCCCCTCCAATATGGCAGCGACACTGACGTATCACAGCAACAGGCTGATGCGGACAATGCGGCATCTACGTATATATGGCTACAGGTTGATTGGTAAAAGAGTGTTGTGCGTCAAGATGGCTAGTGTTAGCATTATAGGGAACATCAGAGAGATTTAGCCATACATGTCTGAGCCTCAGTCAAACCCAGACTCAGATAAAGAGTCTATTGTGCACTAAAATCGGCCAATAGCAGTCATATTAGAATGGTTTGATAGCTTGTTAGCTTGTAGGCTAACTGGTCGTGCCTGACACAGCGTTAGACAAAAATATCTGTTGTGATGGAGTTTTTGGTAGATAGTGGAACGAAGCTCCAGGGTTTGCTTTGCACCAAAAAAGTGCACACTCTTGCTAGTTTTGTGTCAAAGTGTGTTTCTCCTTCAATATGCTTTTTCCATATTAAACAGCGGCTGGCTTTCATGTTAGTGACGTAACTAATCTAGTTTTCCTGGCATGCGTTTAAATCTCATATTTTAGCAAAGCACCTCTCTAGAGACAAACTTTGCAAAGAGACAAGTCATTATAGCCAAGCTCAGACATTTCAGAGGACATACACAGATGAAAAACACATTTTTGCGTGGAGAGGAACTTTAAAGTGACATTAAACTAAAGATTTGATTGACAAACTGTTACGCTGTCTATTTGTCTGTGTGCACATGAGCACAAATGTCCCACCACAAGCTCCAAAAGGTCACCATGCCCGGACAGATAAAATGACACCTATGTCTTCAATAAAGCTGACCTCACAAATCTAGACTGTCTTTAAATGGTTTACATTTTGCATAGATAGTGGCCGTGTGCAATTCAAAGGGCAATTCACTGCAAACCACACAGATAAGCAAATCTCAGTGAGCAGGCTCTGAATGAATTTCTACCAGCTCTTTCCTCTGAGTTCATGCTGTGCACTTAGATAATCAAGACAACAAAACAACTATAAATAAATACTGGAGCTTCTTATATATGTGCTCTTACATTCTGTGCAGCACGTGTGCGATGGCCACTCCACTTGTTAGGTCCTGCTTGCTGTTGCATGACGGCACCTGAAATGTCTGCAACTGAGAATGAAGACATTGAGAATTAATGTTGATAAATTAAGAAATGGATGAAATTATACATTTGATGCACAGACATACTTTATTTAACTTTTACCCAAAGCTAAAACAGACTCAAACATTTTGATGAATGTGAGTAATCTGTCGGTGTGTGTTAAAAAACAAAAAACTCCACAAGCATGAACTCCTTTAGGCTGTTGTTGTAAATAATTATAGTTAATTTATTTATTCATTTTTTCTGGCAAAGGAGCTATTGATTAGGAACAGCTTTAATGTTACTAATTTGGCATAGTTTTGTTTATTTTGGCCATTGTCCAACTTATACAACTCAAATACACACAAGAAAAATATAATAACAATAATAATTCATGACTTTTGAAGTAGTGTCCCACCAAAAGGTGAAGACTGAAGCCTTAGCTTATAAAGAATTTGTTGTACTGTTCTCTTTAAGACGTATACAATTAAAATGAAAGAAACAATCAAAACAAAATATATGTATATTATACATATAAATATATATGCCCAAAGTCCCAAACAAATACTCATATACACACAAAAGCATTCATAACTCAGTTTTATATTTATCAATCATCTCATAATGTTTCAGACATTTATAATTCCTTTCAAAATTATCCCACAAATGAACTGATTTGACTGTTATACATCTTTATTTTACATGAAGGACACACGATAATATCAGCATGTCATCGATATCAGCCAGTATCGGCTTTAACATGAAATATCAGAGATGGCCGACATGCTTTTTCTTATTTTGGACAATGAATGAACATTACATACGCTGAAAAGCATTGTATTTCACATGTTCATCTGCTGGTGGGCTGCCACAGTAAGATGCATAATATGATGTTAATTTCACGACAGAAGAGACTTGATGATCACTAAAATTATGTAGGGAAAAAATGGATATATTGATATCGGTTATCGGCCAAATAAGATGTCAAATAAGGGTCTGTCTTTGTTTGTGGTGCAGGGACATTTAATTGGTGACTGTTTTCTGCTAGTATGCTAATCATATTTACATGTTTTCCAAAGGAGACTACAAGAAAAGGTGACCTATATGGTATGAGTCATACACTGTAATGAACTTAATGCATGGTAAAAATATAGTTTTCCTGGGAACTATTCATTTTAATGCAAATGTGAATGTGTATTATGTAAATACTGGGTCTAACATTTCAATAAAGGAGCATCATCACATCATCGGAGCAAAATTTAGCCCCAAAATGGAGGTTACTCACCAAATGAAATCATGGAAAAGCATATATCTTAATAACTATCACCAGGAGCTGTCTTGTTTGTCTGTGTCAATGTTTTAGTCTAGGGCTGTTATTTTGTTAAGTGAAAATTGCTAATTCTTTTGTACACCGTCACAAATGTACAGTTGTGGAAGATGGGAAGAATAGCTGCCACAATGCAGTAGCTAATGGGTATCCTAATTAACTAAACTAATATACTGGCATAATGGATGTCAACAAAAATCCAATATCATGCATTCGTATTTTGCATTTGTTCTAATCTTTGTTTTTGCAAACATACAAGTTCCTTTTAGTTCATTGTGACTCACTTTAATTTGAAACAACTTCTGGGCAGAGTCTGGAAGCATCTTGTTTTACAGTTTTTAAGTCCACCAAATCTCTAAGTTTGGAGCATGTGAGTTAATTAATAATTTGCTGACTGGTTCTTGATAATCAGCTCTATTTATGACTCTAAGGGCTCTCTTCTGGAACATTAAAATTGGATTTGTAATTGTTTTGGGATTAAACGGGACTTAGTACCTACAGTAAATAAAGCATTATAGTGGTCTGAACATTACAGAACTGTCAAATAATGCAGGAAAAAAACAGGAATTTTGTCTAAACCCACCCAGTCTTTCTTTACACCACTTAAATGTCAGATGCTAGGCAGTTGTAGGGGGTTGCAGCCATACTGGCTGGTAATATTAGTTGTCTTAGTTCAATGCTACACTTGCCTCTGTGTGGAAAAGCCATCACAATAAGAGCCATAAGAGTACTTTTAAGAGTACGCATGTATAATATGATGTTTATTCCAATACAGAGACTTGATGATGAATAAAATAAGGTGAGGAAAAAATGTCGGTATCAGTTATCAGCCAAAAAAGTTGTTATATTTCGGCATATTGGACATCTATGTATGCAAACATACAATTTCCTCGGTTTAATTTGGAAAAACTTGTGGAAACAGTCTGGAAGCATCTTATTTTCCTACTTTACACATTAATTGTGCAGTTTTTAGGTCCACCAAATCTTTAAATTGGGAATATGTGAGTTTATAAATAATTTGCTGGTTAGTTCTTGATAATCAGCTCTATTAATGACTCTTATATCTCTCTTCTGGAGCATTAAAATTGGATTTGTAATTGTTTGGGGATTAAAGGGGACTTAGTACCTGCAGTAAATCAACATTAAAGTGGTCTGAATGTTACAAAACTATCAGGGATTTTGTCTAAACCCACCCAGTCTTTCTTTACACTACTTAAATGTCAGATGCTAGGCAGTTGTAGGGGGCTGCAGCCATACTTAGAAAGCTGTTAATATTAGTGGGTGTCTCAGATTAGTGCTACACTTGCCTGTGTGTGGAGCAGAGCCAAACAGGTGGATTTCCCTGGTCTAAATAAGTTACCATGTTGGATAACCTGATATAAGTCTCTCAGCTTACACTAAGTTATTTGAGTTTGTTTAGTGACACGGCTATCAGCCTGTAACTGATAACAAGCTCACACAGTCCACCAGGAGCAAACTTCCAAGGTGTTTACCTAGCTAGTTAGCTTGGCTAGCTAGCGACAGTTAGCGTCAGACACAACTTTTGTAGCTAACAACTGCTAATATATTTACTTACCAAGTGATTAAAGCAGCTAGTTATCGACTAACCGACGACTTCACGTACAAAACTAACGCTGCCTCCTCTGTTATATCGCCTGCTAACACCTGCTGTCACCTGTTAGCCGGCGGTTAGCCTCGCTAGGACACCTCGCTAACATCAAACTTACCCAGGTTAACAGAGAATCACACAGCTCTGCTTTGTCCAGACTCATGGTGCCGTGTCCGGTGAAACACACACACTCAGGAGGTGGATTTGGCTCCTCGGACTTTCTTTCTCCCCCGAAGTTTGTTACTCAGTCACTCCTTTCACTTTCCACGTCAGTCATTGTCCAGCCACGGCCTCCTGCTGCTCCTGCTGCTCCTGCCCCCTTCGCGTTTCAGCCTCCTGTTATCCAAGCGAGCTTCCGTATTAAGAGCGTTCCCATGGAGACGGATTATGTTGCGGGTCAGCTTGTCTGGTCATGGTAAATAATAATGGTGATGATGATAATACCCTGCTGTCTTTTTAAGCTCTTATAATCGTGTTAGCTTCAATGCTAAGAAAGAATTTCATGAATTTCACTTATTCATTTGTATTTAAAGGGAAACACCACTTAAGGTAAGTTAAGTATTAAGTTAAGAATTACTTTCATACTCTAGAAAAGTTCAGTCAATATGTATTAATATTTATTTTTTATTTTTTGAGCATTGATTACCTGATTTTATTAGGAGCTAACTGGCTGAGAAAGTCTTTTTTTTTTTTTAATTTTCATTTTTGTAACATTCTTTATTTAGCCATTTGAAACCAGACTGGCTTCATCACTGTCAGAAAATATGGGAAGAAGTAAATGTGCAACGACAGAAGAAATGAATCAAAACAATTGCAAGAAATTATTTAAAAAAAAAATAAAATTATAATCAGGAAAATTTATTTTAAAAAAAATCATAATAATTCAGATTCAGAATCAGAAATACTTTACTGGTGATTCATTACAGTTGCTCCGATATAAAGAATAGAGTATGAGATTGAAGTATGTAAATATTAAGCAATAAAATAAATAAAATAAAATAGAAATAAAAATGTACATTAAAATAAAAAATAGAATGTGTATTATGCTTCAGTGTTTAAATTAGTACTGAAGATATAGAAATATTGAAAATAAAACATACACTTTATTAGGTACACCTGTTCAACTGCTCGTTAACACAAATCAGCCAATCACGTGGCAGCAACTCAACACATTTAGTCATGTAGACACGGTGAAGACGAGCTGCTGAAGTTCAAACGGAGCATCAGCACAACCATCTCTAGGGTTTACAGAGGATGGTCCCAAAAAGAGCAAATATCCAGTGAGCCAAAATGCCTTGTTGATGCCAGAGGTCAGAGGAGAATGGCCAGACTGGTTCAAGATGATAGAAAGGCAACAGGAAGTCAAATAAACACTGGTTCCAACCAAGGTGTGCAGAAGAGCATCTCTGACGCAACAACACCTTGTCCAACCTTGAAGCAGATGGGCTACAGCAGCAGAAGACCACACCAGGTGCCACTCCTGTCAGCTAACAACAGGAAACTGAGGCTACAGTTCACACGGGTTTTCTCACCAAAACTGGACAATTGAAGATTGGAAAAACCACATTCAGATGGAAGCATGGATCCATCCTGCCTTGTATCAACGCTTCAGGCTGCTGCTGCTGGTGTAATGGTGTGGGGGAGATTTTCTTAGTACCAACTGAGCATGGTTTAAACACCACAGCCTACCTGAGTATTGTTGCTGAGCGTGTCCATCCCTTTATGACCACAGTGTACCCATCTTCTGATGGCTACTTCCAGCAGGATAACGCACCATGTCACAAAGCTCACATCATCTCAAACATGACAATGAGTTCACTGTACTCCAATGGCCTCCACAGTCACCAGATCTCAGTCCAATAGAGCACCTTTGGGATGTGCTGGAACGGGAGATTCTCATCATGGATGTGCAGCCGACAAATCTGCAGCAACTGTGTGATGTCATCATGTCAATATGGACCGACCCCCCAACAGGATAGGCAGCTATGGAAAGTGAATGAATGACTGAAATGAATGCTAATAAACAGTGTGTCACTACAGCTCCCATCACTGTTGATGCGCAGAGCAGCCATCTTGGATTTTGAGGTTAGGGTAGTTGAGGTTATTTCCGTGATTTTCCAAGTCGGAAATCAGACTTCAGAGGCGTTGCAGTTAAAATTTTCCGACTGGGAAATAACAGCATAATCAGCTTCCTCAAATTCAGTTATGGCTTTTGGTTTTCCCACCTCAAGATTTTCAGTGGCTCCCTCTGGCCACACCTATGGAACATTTCCAAGGGCACCACTGCTTCTGATATGTCACGAATACCCACAAACAACAGCAGTCAGCGGACTGAGCAGTCAGATTCTCCTTCAGACAAGACCAAGTGAATCCAAAGTAGTGGGAAACACTTGGAAAAGAGAGCATGGTGTTTTGTGTTTTGATAGATAACTGTGATTATTTCTTTAAAAAGCATCTGCCACCTCCTCACCTCAGCACAGAGACAGAACAGTAGTTCCAGGCTGCCGTCCAGGTTTATCTCATGAAGACAATCCAAACAATGAACGGTGGCCAGTATCTGTGTTGAAGGCCCCACTCACTGTTTGCTGTATTCAAAGTTCCCTGAAGCACCACTGGATGGCTCTAGTTGACAAATAGCTATAGAAAACAGCTTGATGCACAACTGGCCGCCCCGAAGCTCACACTGTCCGTGACAGGTGTTTGGTCAGTCTAATAAAACATGTTGTAGCCAAAATGTGAGTTTTAAAACAAGACTGACAATATAGATGAATCACTTATTGGCATTTTATCAATCACATGTGACCCTCTGTGATTGTACAGTATGTCCCACAGTCTCCTGAGCATTATCAACAGACTTCCAGAGCGGGAATGTCCTGACCAGGTCACACTTGTTTGTGATTTCCCCCTCGGGAAAAAAAAAAAAACTTTAGCAGGTTTCTGTCAAAAGCCTTGCTGTCATAGTATCAACATGATGTCACACACGTACTCCCTTTCCTTGGTATTCTGCGCTGCTCCCTGTTCACACGTCCCCTTCCTGCATTCTTTGTTGCTGTCACAAATCAAACTGTAGCGACCAATCACAGCCACACACACTGCCCACTGCTTCCTGTTTACTCTGGCAAACCCAGCCAGTGTACCAAGTCCACTGTGTGCTCGTCGAAACACCTGCACGGGATGAAATATCTGCTGCACTTCTGGTTCCTTCCATCCATCCAAAACCAGTCTGGTCACAGCACCGCCTCAGATGTGGCTTTACCATATTTGTCTGGCCAGAGTTCCTGTTTGTCTGGATGGTTTTCTGGCCAGAGGAATGCACATGTTTACCCATTCCCCTCCTATTACAACTCATATACTTCACTGACAGCTTCACTTATCTCTCTCTCTCTCTCGGTCGATTATAGCTGAACTTTGACTGTGTGTTTTCATAGTTTCCTGTAGTTTCTATCTGTTGGTACAGGCCCACGTGGAAACACTGTTTTTAATTGAGAAAAAAAATCACTATCTCAGTTGTTTGCTAACAAATGTTTGCTTCAGGACTAGGGTCTCAGGTTGAGTAACCCAGGACTGCATAAAAACACCTGGGAGGAAGTGAGGTTCATGACTTGTGGGGGGCTCAGCGGGGAAGTTAGTCACTCGCTGAGGGATAGGTCAGGGCTGACTAATGCTTGAGTGGCAGGAGGTGTGGTGTAGGGGCTCTGGCGAGGCAAGGCTCGAGCGGAGGCTGACTATTTTTGGCCGGCTCCTCTTCCTCCACGCTAATTCCTCTTTTCACCCGTTCTCTCTTTCCTTATTCCCCAGATGTGTTTCCTTCCTGAAAGTCAAAAGGCTTTACTTCTCCTCTTTTCCAACCCCTCACTGACGCACTTGCATCCCTCTGGGGGGAACTAGGAGGGTGGAGGTGGGAGGGCCAGCAGCTAAGATTGAGTAATTATTCCTTTTTTTGAAGCTTGCGGTTTTCTTGTTTGGAAAAAAAAAACGGGGATGGTTCCTTCTTTTTGAATTTTTTGAGTGCAAAGAGTAAACTATCTGCTGCGTTCTACAACCGGCGAGGTCACATAGTTTACTGAAATTCCTCTGAATAGTAGACAAGACCAACATGTTTTGCATATTTGCTTTTATATCCTAAAGTCCCTCTCCACTCAGAAATGTTTCGCTTATTGTTACATCACTTGGATGTTTGACCTTCACTCTGCAGATTTATGTGCAGTTTGACACTAAAAGCCTGTTTTCACATTCATCAGGAGGAAAGTTTCTTTAAGCACGTTCACGTATGAGCTTGATTTTCTGACACCAAAACTACTGCATTCTTCATTTTTAGACTTTACTAATCAAGACTTTCACACTATAAACTCAGTTTGTCTGCTGCATTAGGACTGTGTGGGTGTGGTTTGACTAGATCTGATTGACAGCAACCACACAACCCACCAACTGTCATCAGTTTCTAATTCAAACGTTGAATTAAAAGAGCGCGGGGAAAAACAGAAATACAGAAAAATGCTCACGTGAAGCAACTGAAACCTCTAACTCCTCCAACTCCTCCTCTAACTGGCAGAAAATAGTGCGTTCATGTTGGATCCTATCACTTATAATAAGGAGCTGATAATGAGTTTTAAAGGGGCAGTTTAACATTATTTGAAGTGGGGTTGTATGAGGTACTTATCCATAGTCAGTGTACCTACAGTAGCTGTCAGTTGGCACATCCCCAGTTTGGAGAAGCAGACAGGAGTACTGCCACAGAAGCTGAGCAATGTACTGCTGTGTGAACGCTATAGTTAGAATATTTTCAACTCTTTACCTTGACCTCAGACAGGAAAGCCATTAAAGGCTTCACCTCCCCATCTATGCCCTCATCAGAGTTGCCAGACTCCATTGAGAAAAACAGTCATTTAAGCTAGCTGCACACAGGAGCTGCTGGTCTACTGCTGCCTCCATCAGTTAGTTAGTCTGTGTTATTAGCCCCTTTTACACTGCAAGATTTCCTGCGAATGTTGGGCCGTTTTGCCGGCAAGCTGCGAGCGTTTAGACACACAGAGCCGGATTGGCGAGTTGATCCGAGGTGCCCAATTTTCCGCCTCGTAGGGTAGACATATTGGTGGAACCCTTTTAGTTTAAACAGACCGAGGCGGGCTTCCACCACAGGAGGGGCTGTTGATGACGCCGCACGTGCGAGCCACTGGAGGTGGATAAACAGGAAACAGCTGATAGCAGGAATTAGCGAGCAGCTAGTAGCAAGAGGGAAACACAAACCTGACAGACACTGTAAAGATGAGCAACCGGGGAGACAAGGAATTGCGCACCCTCCTTGTCCTCACAAACGAAGAGGCCATTAACTGCAGATGACGGGGACGGTGAAGGACGGGCCGACTTATGAGAGAATCGCCGAAGGACTGAGCAGCCGCAGCTTCCCTCCCACATCACTGTTTACGTCACACGTTGAGCTACATGTTGTGTTACTTGCTCACGCCCCCCATTGCCCCGAAAAAGGGCCAGCAGCTCCTGTGTTCAGCGATGTTAAATTACTATTTTTCTCAATGGAGTCTGGCTTTGAAGAGAGCGATATAACAGCTTCAGTCCCCTGTTTGAAATGGCTGCCTGATGGCAAGGTAAAACAGTGAAAATATTCTAAATATAGTGTACACTTAACTGATACTGATTGTTTTTGGTGGCTAAAATCTGTTTTGCTGCTTCCCCCGTCCACAGCTGTACAGTGCTAAGCATCTGTGACAGTATCCCTGCCAACTCTTTTGTAGGTAACACACTGACTATGGATAAGTACCTCACTCAGCCCCCACTTCAAAAGATCCAAACTATCTCTTTGACTCCTTGGGAGGGTGCTGATGGGAAACCATCATACACCTGACTAATTTCCCCAAAGGAAACTAAATGTTCCCTTGTACTGCCATGGAAGCTAAGCAATGTACTGCTGTTGATGGGGGGCAGCAGTGTACGCCATATTTAGAATATTTTTACCAGTTCACCTTGCCGTCAGACAGCCCTCTCCAACAGGGAACTGAAATCATTACCTGTATATACTTTACAAAACCCATAGGCGTAGATATCGGGGGGGCCGCAGGGGGACATGTGCCCCTCGTAATTTAAAAGATGTGCATCTGTACCTCGAAGTAAAAACATAGATGTAGAAGAGGTGTTTTATTTTGACAAAATTAAAGACATTGTCACTGTAAATTGATGCAGAAAATAAAAATGATGCATAAAAGTTCACCAGAATTCACCCCCCTCAATGTTGAAATGAAATCTACACCCTTAGTCCCACCTTAAAAATCTATGTCTGTACGAGCATATGCTATACTGAGAGTATCTTACTGCTTTACCTTTCTGTCAGACAGCCCATTCTCATGGGGAACCCACCAACGGCTTCAGTTCCCATCTATGCTCTTGCTAGGAGTGGGGCGATTCATTGACGATTACGAAAATTTGCAAAACGTGCATTGGTGCATCGTAAAAAAGTAGGCTGCATCTGGTGAAAGCATGGATTCCTGAAGAGACCGAGCTGCAGTTGAAGACCTCGCCTACAAAGTGAAAATGACTTCTCACAGGAGCGCACAGACACGTGAAGTGAAAGCATCCCGGGGCGCTTTGTCAAGACATCAGCAGAGAGCACCGTCCTGTTAACATTTTGTCCCCACCCAAGCATGATATATTAGGATTATCAGCACGTGTTTCTGTTGGTAGTAGCCACTTAAACTTTCTGCACGGCCGCTAATGACACCACATGCATCATCTGACATTGTTGTTCAGCTGTTTTATATTTCCTGTTTACTTTAACAGGCATGTGCGAGCGACAAAACAGCTTCAACTAACAGACCATTGTTACAGTCTGTGACTTCTGTTACAGTCTGTAAATCGTTTCAGTTACTCTTCTCACTCCGCACTGATGCAAAATACATTTGCCAGTTATTATCTTGAGTGCATATTACTCCAGTATCTAAATAAATCCATGTCATAATCATTTTCAGTTTTAAGTCAAGTACTTAACCTTTGTGCGCTGCTAAGAAAAAACTTCCTACATATTCATTATGACCACAAAATATCAAAGGACCATATGGGCCACATTTTTAAAAAGGGTTTTTCATTTCATTCTTTTTATTGAAATATTTTTTAATAAGTTTAAATCATTATTTAATCATGCGCTTTGAGTTACTGTCAGTTTTCCCAGTCTGGAAGTCACTTCTCTGATTATTGTGACGCCACATTAATGCAGGGAAAATCTGTTTTGTTGCCGACCCTCTTCACAGCAGTACATTGTTCAGCTTCCGTGGCGTCTCCCTGCCTGCTAATCTAAACTGAGGGCGTGCCAACAGACATCTACTGTATGTGATATACTGTAATATACTGACTATGGTTATTTACCTCCTGCAACCCCCTTCACACACAAATAGGATTGGAGACAAGGGGAAACCCTAGCGGAGGCCAACACCCACCACTTTGGTCATACAGGGACCGGATGGCTCGTAGCAGTGACCCCAGTACCCCTAAGTCCCACAGTAACCACCACAAGACTCCCCGAGGGACACGATCGTAAGCCTTCTCCAAGTCCACAAAGCACATGTAGACTGGATGGACAAACTCCCACGACCCCTCTAGCAGCCTTGCAAGAGTAAAGAGCTGGTCCACTGTTCCACGGCCAGGACAGAATCCGCATTGCTCCTCCTGAATCCGAGGTTCGACAATCGGTCGAAGCTTCCTTTCCAGCACCCTGGAGTAGGCCTTTCCCGGGAGGCTGAGCAGTGTGATACCCCAGTGGTTGGAGCACCTTTTTGGAAAGTGAAGCTTTCGATTTACTGGTACATCTACGTCCCAACCCTCACCTCTGGGTAGTGACCGCAAGAATGAGATTGCGGATACAAGCAGCCGAAATGAGTTTCCTCCGTGGGAGTAGAGCCACTGTTCCTTTGGATCAAAGGGGTCAGTTCTGATCAGGCGCTTCCCGTTGGGGGATCCGTGTTCCGGGCATGTCTGGTAGGGCTTGGGGTCTCTCAGGAGGAGCTGGAAAGCATTGCTGGGGAGAGAGACATCTGGGGTGCTTTGTTTGGCCTGCTGCCCCTGCAACCCGGCCCCAGATAAGCAGATGAAAATGGATGGATGGATGGAACCCCACTTCAAAGAATCCGGACTATCCCTTTAAGGATCATTAACAAATGATGGGAATTCCATATCAGACAGAGATTATCATTCCAGACAGAGTATTCTTTTGTCTTAAAACATGTCTAGAGAGGGCTCTTCAAGTGTCTGCACGTGTACCTTTACATTTGTACCTTATGTTCTTATTTTTAGGTCAAAGTTCAGCCAGGAACAAAGTGTGAAAACCTACTCCCTGAACGTCCTCACATGCCAGCATGTGAATGAACGATGTGGTGCAGAGAGACAAAGAAATGCTGCACCTTTAAATGAAAGAATGCCAACAATGCGCGGCTGTGCCCAGGCATTTGGAGCTGGAATGTGTTGGAAAGCTGGCAGCGGTTTATTTTCCCCTACAGCTTTCCCAGGTGTTACAGGGAAAGGAAAACAACAAAACCACGGAACAGAGATGGACAGGCCAAGAATAAAAAAGTAGGCGTGTGGAGGAGGGTGAAAAACACCCAGGAGTGTGATCAGAAAGCCCCTTTCTAGACATGAGGTCACCAGTGTAGGTACGCTTTGTCAGGACATGTTAAACAGATTTATAGTCCTCTCTGCCTTATCAGCTGTCTCCTCCCTCACACTCACACAGATTTATGTCTGGTAGTCAATAATAATCACCTGGCAGGGAGTGTTCATTTGGAAATACACGCGAATACAAACAGGTTGTTGACCCACAGAACGGGCGTCTGCCTTTAAAAACCGGCTCTCAGCTGAATTGTAGCATGTGTTAAACACATTTATCCAGCACGAGAGAGAACATACAGCCAGTTAGCTCAGCTCCTCTCGGGTGACTCAGACATTGTTGTGTCTGTGCCACTTAAAAACAGCAAAGTTTTACTCATGTTGTGTAACAGGCACTTAATGACCCTCATATTTATTGATCTAAATCTTAATGTGACTCATGGCAGCAGCAGAAACTGCAGCTCTGTTCTTTACAGGCCTGACCCACTGTAACATCAAACCAGAGGCCGAGGAAGAGGAGAAGGAGGAGGAGGAGGAGGGATCAGCTGTGATGTGGCAGCAGGCTGCCCCGTCAAGTGTTGTCATGGTATCTGCAAAACAGGTGTGCTCTGCTCACTTGTGCTTTCGCTGCACAATTAAGTTTTGATTTACTCCTTGTTTGTGTTTTCGATAAGTCCCTATCTCGGTCTCTGCCTCTCTTTGTGTCTCGCTTTCTGTTTCGCTGCCTCACCCTCTCTGCCTCACACACGCACACAAACAGGCAGCACATGGCCAGCGCGAGTGAGTCACAGTGGTCTGGTAACAAGTGCCTCTTCTCAGGGAGAGTCCCTCCATGTGTCCTTGTGATTAGGGCCAATCCCCTCGAGCGTATCAGGTGCACTGCTCCTCTGGGCAACGTGAGACTTGTCGCTTCCATTGTGTGCTGGTTTAAATCCAACAGAGAGCAACCGTGGTTTTGTTGTTTTTGGCACAGTTTTTTGACATGACACTTGTGCATCTAAAAATAGAAATATTGAAGTGTATTCTATGAGACACTGGGACTCTGGAGGATGCAGCTACTTGGATGTCTCGCTGACAGTATGCACAGAGAGTCGACCTGCCCAGAAGCAACCGGCCCTGTGCCAGCTACACACAACACGCAAAATGATCGAGATAGAATGAGATATATCGGCTCTTAAAAAATTAATACTGGTTACAAATTATCCTGGGACACATTAAATGCATAAAACACAGTATGGATGTAGTTCTTTCATAACCAGACTGATGCTGTGTCTAAAATCAGATACCTCTGTACTTCCATCCATCCATTTACAACTGCTTATCCGAAGCCGGGTCGCGGGGGCAGCAGGGTGAGCAAAGTATTCCAGACGTCTCTCTCCCCAGCAACGTTTTCCAGCTCCTCCTGGAGGACCCTGAGGTGTTCCCAGGCCAGAGATATGTAATCTGGGTCTGCCCCGGGGCCTCCTACCAGTGGGACGTGCCTGGAACACCTCTAACAGGAGGCGCCCAGGAGGATCCTGATCAGATGCCCGAACCACCTCTGAGCTCCCTCCAGATGTCGGAGCTCCTCAGCTTCTCTCTAAGGCTGAGCCCAGACACCCCACAGAGGAAACTCACTTTGGCTGCTCCCCGATCTCATTCTTTCAGTCACTACCCAGAGCTCATGACCATAGGTGAGGGTTGGGACGTAGATGGACCAGTAAATTGAAAGCTTTGCCTTCTGACTCAGTGCACACATCACTGCAGAAGTGGCGCCAAACCGCCGATCCATCTCACACTCCATTCTACCCTCACTCGTGAACAAGACCCTGAGATACTTGAACTTGTCACAATGTAAAATGCCATAGGCTTGTGCTAATAATGTTAGCATGTTATATCTGTTTGGAAAACGTGTTTAGTTTAAGACAGTTTTTTTGTCAGTGAACCTTGTGAGCTGTAATGGAGCCAAACTTTGTAAACTTACCTTTGTTAAATGTTGCTGTTGTCCCTGGCTTCATATGAGTAGAGGAAAAGTCTGCTAGCTGCCAGGCTAATTTATTCAATGTAA
This sequence comes from Epinephelus fuscoguttatus, assembly GCF_011397635.1. Lineage (NCBI taxonomy): Eukaryota > Metazoa > Chordata > Actinopteri > Perciformes > Serranidae > Epinephelus > Epinephelus fuscoguttatus. The sequence goes on from NC_064770.1 coordinate 36,038,368, forward strand.
AATACCATAGGCTTGTGCTAATAACGTTAGCATGTTGTATTTGTGGGGAAAATGTGTCCAGATAAAGACAAGTGTTTGTCTGTGAATGCTGCGAGTTATAGTGAAGCTGATTTGTGTACTTGTGTGCGAAATTTTCGCTATTAAGCCATGTTTAATGTGTGTTTTGAATCAACTAGCTAGTGTTTTGGAGGTGTAACTGCAGAGTGACACAGACACACCACTGCACAAGTATAAATGCTCACAACGGCATAGGTCATGTGCGTAGGCTGCGGCATAGAGCCGGCGCACAAGCATAAATCCCGCTTAAGTCCTCTCTTTACCAATCAACAGACTGCAGTGTTTCTTGCTCCTCCTTTTAGTATCAGATCAGTGTGCTAGGTGCCTCAACAGAGGGGTAACTGGAAATGGTAAAAAACAGAATGGCTCTATTGGTACCATCCACAACCTTTTACAATGGAAACGCAAAAATAACTGTTCTAATGTGAACCAAACTGAGTTGGACTACTTGGTGAAAATGGAGCTTTTCAGTTTCTACCAAGTGGTGGATCAACTGAACAACACACAGATCAACATTGCCTCCACAGAGCTAGCATGGCTAAAAATAAATACTACATGACATTGTTATTAACTGTCATATACTGCAATTAAACATTTCTTTTTACAGAAGGGTTATTGAGAATAATTTTGTACGAAGCGTTACATTTACAAATCACCATGAGTCCCAGTCCAGGTCATGATTAAACCATGAAAGTGTTTAAAGCTAGACACTTAGTTTAGATGATTTAGTTAAGAAGTCGAGAATCTGTATAAATAAACCTGACTTGAATTTACTGCATTGCATTTTTCACTGTAGCTCACTTTTATGCACCACTTGTTTATTCTCTACAAGCTCTTTGAGGCCTACTAATTCATGTTTGTTTATTTTATTGCCATATAACGGGAGCAGTTCATCGCTGTCATCAGTTGCAAGTACCATATAATATCTGCAAATATCACCTCTTGAAGTGCGGCTTAAAGGTGTTTGAATACAGTGCTATTTAGTGGTTATGAATGCAGTAATTATTGTGCAGAACTAATAACAGGTTCAAGGCATAATACTTAAGCCTGCTCCTCCCAGCACATGTTCACAAACCAGCAAACACACTGATACACCCACGGTGGACTGGAACAATAATGGAGTGTGCTGTACGCTTCACCTTGTCGTCATCAGTCAGGTGTATCTTTGCTCCACCCTGTTTGCCTTTTCAGACGAATTCCACACACCCTTTACAAGAATATCGTGTCCTACAGGGGTGCTCGATGTGGAACAGGACTTGGTGGCGTGGTAACACTGGTGTTAGCTGGCAGGACTGACTGGGTCAGGGTGTGTGGCTAACAAGACGGGGCCTGCAGGAAGGCCTGTTAGCCCAGTAAAGTGAGCCATCAATGTCAGTACTGCTGGGAACTAGTGAAGTTACAGCTGAGGTGGTAACTGTCATGTTTCTCTGTCTGTGTGTGTTTGTGTGTTGGTTTGGGGATTTAAGTAATGTGTAAAACCAGGTTTATAGTCCTCTGTTGAATCAAAGCTATACCTACTAGGCTTTACACCCTGATGTGCACCTCTCCAGTACTATGACTACAAGTCACAGCGACACAGACCTCCTGTCTGTTTCTGTAAGCTGAAACCATTTCCATCAGTGGAAACAAAGCTTTGATTTACTTTAATTTCACAGATAAGAAACAATAAATTGTGAAGACAATAAAGCCTCCACAAAATAACATTCTAAGTCCTGTGTATGATTTATCCTGGCTTCATATGAGCAGAGGAAAAGTCCGCTAGGTTCATTTAAACAATAGGATTTGTCATAGGCTTATGCTAATAATGTTAGCATGTTGTATATGTAGGGAAAACGTGTCTAATATAAGACAAGTGTTGTGTTGGGGAACCTTGATGTATTATGTCACCTTTGTTAAATGTTGCTGTTCTTCCTGGGTTCATATGAGTAGAGGAAAAGTCTGTTAGCTGTGAGGCTAATTTATGCAATGGATAATGTCATGGGCTAATGCTAATAATGTTAGCATGTTCTATATGTGGGGAAATGTGTCTTATAGAAGACAAGTGTTGTGTTGCCTTTTTCAAATGTTGCTGTTGTTCCCGGCATCACATAAGAAGACGAAAAGTCCACTAGCTGCAAGGCTAATTTATGCAATAGGAAATGTAGTAAGCTTATGCTAATAATGTTAGCATGTTGTATTATTTGGGTGAACTTTGTTGTGTTATGTCACCTTTGTTAAATGTTACTGTTCTCCCTGGGTTCATATGATTAGAGGAAAAGTCCACTAGCTGCTAGGCTAATTTATGTGATGTGAAATGCCATAGGCTTATGCTAATATTGTTAGCATGTTGTAAATGTGGTTAAAACAAAAGATATTTGTTTTGTCTCTGAACCTTGTGAGTTATAAAAAAGATTAATTTTGTACTTTTGTTTAACATTGTCACTATTAAGCCATGTTTTTAACATGTGCTAGTTGAATAAGTTAAACTTTATTGCTCTCTACAGAAACCTCACCGCCATGTAGCATTTTTTCTTATTTAATTTAATTTATTTTTTTTAATTAATTTTATATACTTTATACTTTGTTTCGAGGTGTAATTGCAAAATGACGCAGACACACCACCGCATTAGTATAAATGTTCTGAGTATCTGAGTAGAGACTACGTACAGCTACCCAGTCAGGGTACCTGACCTGGCCTAAAATGGGTGTCTTATCCTGGGCCTATTTGAGTAAAACCACCCGTGTGGGCAATTGGCATGGGGCCATTATGGAACCCTTGAACAATCCCATATAGGGCCCATTCTTCGGCTCATTTACTACTCACGTGGGCCTGCACACAAATGTTGTGTGTCATGTAAGCAATAGACGTTAGGAATGATTCCAGTCACCATGAGCATGTGATTGTTGTATTAAGCTACATGTGAAAATATGTAAAGCTATTCTTCATTAGCCAGCGACAACACTGATCCCAGAAGCCACTCTTCTTGACCGTTTGCTGGGTGTGAGACCAGATTCTAATGAATTATGAACACATGCCAAAAACAGTCAACCACACCTTTAACCTTGCACAACTTCCCTATTCTTTCTGCCCACATACTCTCAGCACACACACCCAGACAATCCTCACCCTTCAGTCCTGCGCTCAGCCTTCTGCAGCCAGCTTAGCTTAATTGATGCCCTTCCCTAACAGCACTAAATTACACAGCCGGGCTTTGAGGGCAGAGAGTGGGTTGTCAACAAGTGTGGCCTGAGTGAAGCTGCGGCCCTTCACCCATAGTGACACTCCACCTGACTCAGCAGCACGCAGGCAATGTTTACTGGACCTGTCCACCGCAATCAACACGCCCGCAACTGGCCTGACTGTAATTCCACCGTTAACCTCGTCACTGCCGAGAGAGGGGAGACTGGGGGAGGGGGAGGCTCCTCTCCCTCCCTCTTTGTCCTTCCTCATTCACATCAGGGTGCATCAGTTGGGCAACAATAAGGCTCACACGCACAGTGCAAACACTTCATGCAAACACAATGGAAGTATTTGCTTAATTGTCCTGCTAAACTGAATTTCATTTCATTTCATTGTCTGCACATAATGCACAGGAAGTCAAATTCAGTTTTTTAAATTCAAAATTTAAAATAAAAATGGAAAATGTGTTTAGGCTTGCATACATTTTACTAGCAGAAAAATAATTTGAGTGTATTTGCATTTTCTTTTTCTGACTGTGTTTCATGATTTATGGTTTAAAAAAAAAAAGTTTTATATTATTGTTATGCTATACTGCCCAGTCACCAGATTGTTGGCATTGTACGTTTCTGCAAACCAGGGATATGTTACATTCGCACATTTCATATGTATCATATCAACGTTTCTAAAGTGATGTATTATATGAGCTGACTTTGTTATCTGGAGGTGGAGGGGATGGTGTGCCACCTAGGTGAGACACCTGCCAAGCTGTTCATGACCAATTAACAACTTAAGTGGTATTAAGACATCCCTGCTTTTCCTGCTGGGATGGTGGCAGTTGTTTTTTACAGAGACATCACTGTGTTTCCTGCAGGATAGTGCCACTAAAAGAGGTAGTTTTTCACTAGGATAACCCTACTTTTCTTGCCATGAAAAGGGAGCTAACAGTAGTTATTTTCATGGAAACATCGCTGCTTTTCCGGCTGGGATAGCGTCATGAAAAGTGGTTGATTTTTTAAAAAAATGCATTTGCTGTGTTTGTTTTTCCACATGACATCCCTGCTTTTCTTGCTGTGACAGTTGAGCAAAAAGTAACTATTTTCTACCGAGGCATCCCTGCTTTTCCTGCTGGAATAGTAGCATGAAAAGTGGTTGTTTTTTTACAGAGACATCACTGTGTTTCCTGCCGGAGAGGGCCACAAAAATAGGTTGTTTTTCACCATGACATCCCTGCTTTTCTTGCTATGACAACGGAGCGACCAGTAGTTATTTTTATGGAGACATCCCTGCTTTTCCTGCCAATATAGTGGCATGAAAAGTGGTTGTTCTTTACTGAGACATCAGTAAAAAAGTGCGCGATAGTGGCACAAGCAATGGCTTGTTTTTTACCAAGATATTGCTGTATTTCCTGCTGGAATAGTGGAACAAAAAGCAGGTGTTTTTGCTGAGACATCACTGCTTTTGCTGCCAGGATTGTGCCCCCAGAGCCAGGTATTTTAAGCAAAAATTTTATCTTCTCCTTACCATTACCAAGTGGTTTTTGTGCCGAAACCTAACCACACATTAACCAACGTTAATGTGAAATGTGAAACTTTAGGGTATCCACTACATGATAATGACAAATGTATTCAAACAGAACTGTACATTGCATTTTTTCTGCGTGCACGCATCAGGCCTGGTTGCTTGCCATCTGTCTTTAGCTGTGTCAGCACAAAGTTAGTGTGGACTGTCCAACTGAGACTGATCCACTCAGACAACCAACTATAGTGACTGATCTGGACACAGGTGAACCAACTGTCCCCTCAGCTCACACATACACAAGTGATGGAGGGACTGCCCTGCTGACTGGCACGCCATGACACACAGCCGGCTAACGACCTGAAAGAGTGAAAGCTGCTGACCCCACATGTTGTCTCATTTCTGAAAGATCCATCATCCACTGTAAAGTAGTGTTGAAACTGTCATGTCTCTGATCTCCGTTGAGCCAAAGCTCAGTCGTTGATTGAGAAGCTGAGTTGGACTCTGAACACAGATCCAAAGCTCTTTGAAGTAGCGATGGCTATCACAAGGTCAACACACAGTAAGAGGTATGCCGTTGCTACAAAGAGAAATATGCACAAAGAAGACGTGATCGCACCTGTGGTTTGGGAGATAATTACAGGAGAGCGAATAAAGGAGTCTGAAAGGTGTGTCATGTAGGATTAGAGCCTCGTTGAAGCGATAACTCCCACGACCTTTCAACTCCTGTTTTAGGGTCAGCCTGAATTCCTCTCGGCACAGCGCCTGCAACACTGCTCGGCCGGATGAGCTCACTCCCACTCCCAGCTCACATACATGGGATGACTCTGTCTGTTATCATCCTGGATTTTATTGTCTTCGCTGATTAATTTTTAACGCTCTAAAAACATGAGAAATTTCTGACAACTAAGTACATTTACTCAAGTACTGTACTTGTACTCTTTTTATGTCATGCTGCTTTATACTTCTACTACACCACATTTCAGAGGCAAATATTTATCTTGTAGTTTTAATTACTTTCCAGACTCTGATTAATCAACAAATACATTCTGATACTATAACTGTATATATCACTCAGGGGAAATTCACAAGGTAACCAGCAGTGTATAAAGTAATAAAATATAAATACCTTGAATAAAATAAGCTCCACATTTACAAGCTGCAATATTAAAATGATGCACACATTAATTATAACAAGAATTAAATGGGTCATTCTGCAAAATATTACTTATGGTACTTAAGGTAAATTTTGATCCTAATACTGCTACTAGTCCGTTTACTTAAAGCAACTTTTACTTGTATTAGATTTTTCTACAGTATAGCGGCATTGCATTTTCTAAAGTTTTATAATTGGAGTTTTACTAAAATATTTAAGTGTATTGTTCATTACAAATGTATAATTCTAATTTATTTACTTTGCATGGCCTCTTGTGGAAAGTTTCAATTGTTAAAAGCACAATAAAAAGTGTGTTAAAAAAGTACTAGTTGGATATTTTTACTGAAGTTCTTTTTGCATTTATGTTTTCTACACTACTTTAAAAAAAATCATTTAATTTTTTTTTCATGGTTATTTGTGTGTATGTGGGTATATTTAATGTCATGGCTTAATCTTTTTTGTATTCTTAAAAACAAAACAAACTGACTAAGCTGTGAGAGAGATTACTGTAGTATTAATCCTCCTTTTTGTTTTTGTTTCAGACCGTTGCCTGATTGCTGCTGTTAGAAGATTTTCTTTATTTTTGTCATTATTTTCTATTTCAATAAGGATTAGAATCCTATCAAATTATTTTGGTATTTTTTCTCTTCTTTTCTTTTTCTGTTATTAATTAAAGCAACGGTGTATGTATTTTGTGCACAAATGTTAGCAAATGCACCTCAAAAATTTTTTTCATATACATATATATATATATATATATATATATATATATATACATATATATGTATGTATATATAAACACCAATCAGCCAAAACATTAAAACCACTGACAGGTGGAGTAAATAACATTGATCATCTTGTTACAATACTATGTTCTGCTGGGAAACTTTTGGTTCCTGGCATTCATGTGGATACCACTTGACACGCAGCACCCACCCAAACACCACTGTGGACCTAGCACACCACCCCTAAATGGCAACAATGCACCTCAGGAGTGGCCCAAGGAACCTGACGGAGAGCTCAAGGCATCGACCTAGCCTCCAAATTCCCCAGATCCTGATCTGATTGAGTAGTCGTGGGACGTGGTGGTACCCCAGAGATACCCCCGATCCACAGTGGGGCCTTTTGGATCTGACTTGGCTCTGACATGTCAAGGCATGGACAGGGGACCGGCACGTCCCACGGATGCTTGATCAGATTGGGATCTGGAGTATTTTGAGGCCAGGTTGATGCCTTCACTCTTTGTCATGTTCCTCGGGCAATTTCTGAGCATTGTTCGTGGTGAGGCATGGTGCATGTTCTGCTGGACCCCCTCCAGGGGCACTGCCATTGAGGAGCGTTATTGCCATGAAGGAGGGAACTTGCCAGGACCAAAGGTTTCCCAGCAGAGCATGGCATTGTGATGAGGTGGTCAGTATTGTTCATGTCATCTATCAGTGGTATAAATGTTTTGGCTTATCTATCTATCTATCTATCTATCTATCTATCTATCTATCTATCTATCTATCTATCTATCTATCCATCTCTAAGAACTACTTTTAATTTTATATAGAGCCCCAGTTAACACAATTCAATATTTAAAATGATTGAAATTCTAAATATAATCATTAATGGTCTTCATCATAATTACAGAATTTTAGGCCACTCGAATTTCTTATAGTCAGACATTTTTATTTTACAATGCTATTAAAAAAATCACTACACTACATCCTACAATTCTTAAGTAGGATTTTTCCCCTTTGAAAGGTTTCCAGGTGGAACCTTCATAAAACGCTCTATTAGGAACCAGGAATGGTTCTCCTATGGGTACAAGATGAACTGTTATTTCTAATATTGTACACATTAATCATATTTTTACATTTCAGTGCACGACGAATACTTTTATTTTTTATACTTCTTATTACATTTTGCAGGTGATACTTTTACTTATGAAAGGTTTTGAGTGCAGGACTTTTACTTGTAGTGGAGTACTCTCAGTGCGGTATTAGTACTTTTTCTTCAGTAAAGAATCTGAATACTTAATCCACCACTACTACACACTGGTGCCATGTAGGTTAAACACCGTAAAATCACCGTTTAACCACTGTGTAAATGGCTCGTTTGTGCCCAGAGGCCTTTAACTACTGCACAGGCCAAAGAAAGCAGCTTATGAAGTTCCTCAAGTGGCTTAAAACAGTGCAGCCTATTAAATTCTCTTTAGGAAACATTAAACTAAGCGGATCATTTGAATTGATCCCCTAATTCCTTTTAGATTAACAGTGAATTAATTTGTCCGTTGGTAACCTCACCAGTATAAATCACTGGTATAAAAGGGCCTGCTTATGATGTGGAACAAAGGCTTATCTGTTTCACAGGCTATTCATGACATCCCCCCGCACTGCTAACAAACTTTCAAATGTCCGCCTCACATAATTAGAGCCGTTTGCAGGATTGGCCCCCACGGAGAGGGATGAAACAATCCCACAGACAAACATTAACCCAGGCCCTGACCCTGCAGCCTGTCAAGAAGATGAACGTCTGAGACTGGAGCGAGAGAGAGAGAGAGAGAAAAAAAACAGCATTCCATTTCCCGTAAACCAGGAAGGGGGAGGGAGGGGGATTTTGGGAAGTTTGGTGAGTCATCACTTTTTCTTTTCTATACCGGCGCTCCCCCCTTTTGGCACCGCAACGCCGAGCTTGAATACCTCCACGGCAGACTGCCCCGTCATGCTTTCAATGGACCCTCTTAAGTTTTGACAAGCGCCTCACATTGAATGTTACTGCCAGCTGTCTGCGCGGCTGTCACCATCATAAGCACTCTTTGTGTCGGATCCTTCACTTTGAAACCTGAGGAGATAACAAGTTAAAGCATAAAAAAAAAGAGCATGCAGTGACTTGAACTGCTGCTGGCTCAGATCGGTTTGTCACTCAGGTTTGTTCTTGTGAGTGTGCATGTGTTAAACAGCTCCTGTGATCGGGTCAAATACAGTGGGTGAGATGAGTCAGTGGATATCTGCTACCATGCTGAGAATTTATTACTTGCTAACTTCATCTTGTGTGACAATAACAATGCTGACGAATGCTTGTAAAGTGATGACAGTGCTCAAATATAGGAGCTTTTACAGCAGTTTTGGGTGCACCCCATAATGGAAAGTGCTTAAATTCTCATAGAGAAAACCACAGATTTTATTGCTCTACTTTCTTCTCCTATTTTTGTGTCAGCTCTTTTGTGTGACCACTCATTCGTCCTTCAAGCGCTCTGTTCCACTCACTGATCCTCAACATCATTTTGTGGTTAGGGACTCTCCCCAGCGGGCCCCCTGCACACCACACAATAACACCCTCAAGCCCTCTATTAGGGGCATTTAGCTCCAGGGGCCGAGCCTCTCCTTCTCCACTGTTTAGTACTACACACACACACACACACACACACACACACACAGGATATTTATCACTCTTTAATGACAGACTTCACAAAGGGTGATGTCACCGGCCGCAACACAACAACGTATAACAAAAGGCCGGCCGTCCCACTCTCCCCTCAGCTGGACCGCAGTGACCTCACTTGATTGATGGGCCTCAGTCTTACTGGGCTCTTTGTGCCAGCGCAGCCGTCGTGGTATGTGGCACATGAGGCCTCGGTGCTGCTGCTGCTGCTTCTACTGCTGCTGATGACTAAGAGTGAGTAATCAAAACAGTCGCAGAAAACTGGCCTGCTTCACAAAGATGGTTGTTACAATTAAAATGTCATGGAGCACTTGATATAAGGCAGTGTTTGCTCTTGCGGACAAGCGTCTCTCGCCCTCGTCAGCTGTGGTGGATGGTCAGCCTGTTTGTGTTGTGTCTGTGCACAGTTAGTTAGAAGCAGAACATGCACACAGTCAAAATATGTGGCTTGAAATCAAGAGGCAACCTCGGGGCTGAAAAGTGAAGCCGGTGTGGAAGTGTGAACAACTGCAGTTCCTCTGACGGCCACTTGAGGCTGGCTCCAAGAACGAGTCAATCCTCGTAGACCCTTTTAGAGCTGACATCACAATGACATCATTTCATTAGCTGGAGCCAAACCTGCCTCTCCCCCACAGGGCTGTAGGCTCCACAGGAGTCTTAAAATGTGTTTGTCTTGTTGTGTTATTGGGAGCCAGAATAGAAGGAGTCATGGCTCAAAACCAGCCGCCACTGCCCGTCAACAAAAACAAAGACAACGACTGGACGGAGGCCATCATCAAAAATGCTCAAAAATGCATCAAATGTGCAGCGCACACTTCATATCAGGTTAGGGAAAAAGTATTTCCTGTTGTAGGGATGAATAAGGTTATGTGTATTAAGGGTTATCATGGGTTTTAGTGCATTAGCTAACGTTAGCTTCCATAGCAAAACAAACAAGTGTGGTCCTCCTTTGTAAGATTGGCTTCCTGTGACATCATCCATCCACTGAGTGAGAGCATACGGGTCGGCCAGTCTGGTCCCGTTGGTCAGTGTTTACTTATTCAAGTAACACTGGCGGTCCCGGAGAGTGAGTGACCTGACATGGTGCGTTGGTAAATTCAGTCTGACGCTCTACACTAAAATGAGTGCCCTGTTGGTCGGAGAAACGGAGCATTATATTTCTATATAGTTCACATAGTCCACTGTTCTGAAAGCCCATTTCTCTGACAGCTTGTTAACTCAAAAAACAAACCACCATTAGTCCCGTTTCTCTGAAAATACACACAATCCGCAGTTAGACAAAAATGAAAATGTTCACATTGCAATGTTACATGTCTGTAAACCACAGATATTTTACATTTCTAATTTATTTTGTACCATATGTTCAAACTTTCTGTTCCTCAACAACCCTGTGGTGAACATGTGGTTAGGTTCAGGCACAAAAAACACATGGTAACGGTTAGGAAAATATGTTTTAGCCTGAAACACCCACATTTGGTGACTCAAAAGACGCTGGAAAAGCAGGGAGGGGTTGGTGAAAAACACCCAGGATATGTTGCTCAAACACTGCTGGTAAACGTAGCAAAGGGTCATTTAAAACAGCTGGGATCTGAGGCTCAGACACTGCTAAGAAATGCCAGTAAAGGCAGTAAAAACACCTGGGATTGGTTGTTCAAACCCTTCGGTGAAAGAGTAGGTCAGAAACCTACTTCTTCAAAAGGCCGAAAACCTGAAAACTAAAACAAACTGTCATTGCTCCCCAAGGTTTTGGGCCATCGGAACAATGGCACAGCACCATTTTCCGTTAGCTAAAATAAGGATTAGCTTCAGCATAATCAAAGTTAACCATAGCTATAAATGCATCCTGCTAACCACGCTAGCAGCTAGCGTTACCTCCACCATGTCCTCCAAATGTGGTCACTTCTGGCTCCAAAAATTCCAAGATGGCGACGGCTGAAATGCCAAAGTCAAGACTTTAAAACAGTCTGCAAACCAAAGGGTGCGCTCAGAGGCTACGTCCATTATTTTACACAGCCGATGCTTGAAATATGTATGTCTTTGTTCCATGTTGGCTGGTTTGGACGTGACATGGAGGCGTTATCAGCTCCGAGTCACCTGTCAGCCTCCATTTGTAGACGTGCCAGTTGTTGTCGGGAGGCGTTTGTCCATCATGAACACACACTGTATTCATAACAACAGCAGCATGGTGCCCCTGTGTTACCTCTCCTCTCCTTCCAGTGTAGTGAGCTTCACTGATTTTACAATAAACAGACAGAAAAATCCCCGTTACACAGAAATCTAATCAAAAACACATCACTCCTCTCATCACTGAAAGTGAAAAATGAAATTAATTAAAGTGGAAAATGCTTTAAATAACTTTCCTCTGCTCTCGATGTCTCACACACACAGACACACAGTCATATACACACATTAATAAGCCTGTGTTAAGTTAAAAGCACGAATCCTGTCCCACGGCAATCACACACAAGCTTCTTTCAGTTTCCAGTAAAGGTAAATAACTTCAGCAGCGTTTCTCTGAATGTCTTCCCCTGTGCATAAACACACATATTTAACTAATGCACTCATCAAAGGCCTTCCGTTTGAAATATAAAGAAAAAAAAAAACCCTCAACAACCTCTACCGTGATTTATGAAAAACAAAATCCATTACTTTTCCAAACCCCTGGTTGTGGTTTTCCTTCAAACGGGTGCTTTGCTAGCTGACTCACTGGCTGAAGTACAGCGGATTTCCACTTCCACTTTGGCCCGCTCATCTGAAAATGCTACAGAAAAACAGAAAGACGGAGGAAGGGGAACGGAGGGAGGGAGAGATGTGGATCTGGAAGCCATTAGACGCTGGCAGCTGTGGCCTGGAGTGGCTGATTCAGAGGAGGAGAGGGAGAGGGAGGGTACGGCACATGATTGCCATAATGAATTTAATATCTGTGCATGTGTAGGTCATTAATGCAGAGCCTTGTGATTTAGCAGCAGGGAAGATGGAGATTGTAAAAAGTAATTTCTGAAAGCAGTTGTTGCTTTTTTCAGCTTCGACTGCTCTGCCTGCGTTTCCCCCAGAGAGCCATAAAGTCTTATCTGGATGTTTATCCATCCTTTTTAATCTGTTATCTATTTCTTTAATACTTCCTTCCTCTCTGGGTAAGTGTGCAGATACCACACCCACTGAACACACACACCCACACACAGGCTCTTTCTCCATCAACCCACCTCTGTACCCTGAATCTACTTATAGAGTGATACACAAGAGAGGGACAAATTGTATGGAAGCCTTAGACCCTGATCACACTAAAGGCGTTTTAGCAGCTACAGGCGGCTTTTTGTAGTTGTTTTATATGAGAATGAAGCTTTTTGCTCGTGGTTTTTGCGTTGCAACGCACCTCGTGTTTCTGTGCTCTAGGCACCTGGTGTTTTTGCTGCAGCGCTCTGAACTCCTCGAGTTCTAACAACTTCAACTCAGAGCAGAAGAGCGCCTCATGTCATCTCCGCTTTCTACCCCATTGCCCAATCGGATGACGTGAGAGGCGGGCCTTCTGTGGTCGTCACAAGTTTACAGTTGGTAAACAATGGAGGAGAAACTGGTGGTAGTGGTTGCTGGATACCCAGAGCTATACGGCCTGATGATAGACAGCAGGTTGTCAAACTGCCCCTGAGTCATCCTAAAATCTGCCTGGAAATGTCCATGATGGAGGAGAAGCTCCTGGACCAACTGGTGGTACTCCCCATGATCCAGCCTCTTTTTTAGGGTCTCATGTACCCACACAGATCTCTGTTTATCTGCTGACAGCCTCTCACCCTCAACCACAGCTACAGACAGCACCCTCTGCCTCAACATTTAAGGAACTAGATAATGATTACTGTGGAGAAAAATAAACGGTCAGCTGATAACACAGGAAGGTTAGAGTGAGGACATGACGGGGTGGTTTCCTGGCAACAATAAAAAGGTGCTTTACATGTAAAGTTGTTCTGAATTATTGAGATAATAATGTCTTAAATTCTAATTTTGGGGGAATTAACAAAATTATTATCTCATAATTTCAGGAAAACAACAGCAGATTTTTTTTTTTTTCCCAAGTGAACGCACTATACTTCCATAAAATGCAGGGGCGATTGCACAAAACCCCTTAAGTTAAGATTTTACTTAAAGCCCTAGTTAAGGTTTCCTCAAAATGAAATTGGTTGCACAAAACACCCTTAAGTCTTTTCCTTAAGGTGTCCTTATAATGTGCACTTAAGTGTTTATGGTTTTCTCCTTGTCTTGGTCTTATACTTAAAGGGAAATTTCGGTTTATTTCAACCTGTCTCCTATTGTCCTAAATTTGTTTCAAGTGACTAATGACATAAAAATAATAGTTAGCATGTTAGCCGTTAGCCTAGATACAGCCGGGGCGCATAATAGCGTCAGACCTGTTAAAACGTAAGTGAACGGGCAACCTTCAAGTGCAAAGTTAGTCCACTAAAGCTTTTTTTCCACAAAGACCGCTTCATATCGTTAGGATAAATGTCAGAGAACATATAGAAAACGACATGTAAACGTGTTGTCTGACCTTACCGGTGTGCTGCCATGTTTGTTTACCATTTAGCTCTGCTTTCCAAAGCGCGGCCGAAATCTTGCGAGAACAAGCAGCAACAGCTGGAAGGCAGAACCGGACAGTAGGCTGAAAAGTTGATTCATTTATTTTATGAAAGATTTATAGAATAATGGCTGACTTTTTGCCAGACTTCGACTTTGTGGAGGAGGAATTTGATTTTGCAGAGTTTGATGGCCGCCCTTATTTATTTGAGCCAGGATACACTGACGAAGAGCTTCGTGAAATTGAAGAACAGAGGAGGAGAGAGAGAGAGAGAGAGGCGCAACAGGTAGAGGTGTAGAAGCGAAAATCGGTGGCTAGAAGTGGGCCTGATGGCACCCGACCTCGTCTCCTACTTCTCCTGCAGATCGTCCTCTGATGTTGATTTAGTACCTTAGGTTCAGTTGGCAAACACTTAGAGAAACACTGGAGTCGAGTAGAATCAGGTGTAATCGAGTTTAATGTGTTCACAAGCAACACACATACAACTCATTGAGTCAGGCTCCGGAGCACGACTGAAGACTGGCTTTCAGTGCGCTCTCTTTTATGCTAGTGGAGGTTCGACAGAATCTCCACCTCTTTTCGTTAATCTTCCCACTTAGACCCAAATCTATTGGTGGCGAGCTTTTTCCTTTTGTCCAGTCCTGAACAGGCCTGTTTCTAATGGTGTAATCACTTTCACTTTGGGCCTGGAATTTTCCAAACTCTCCACCTTTAGGTTTGGGCCTGCTTTCACTTTATTTTTAACACATTAACACACGGTTATATGAACTTCACTCTTAATCAACTTATGCAGATTAATACCTTTATCTGATTTAAGATAACTTTAACTTTAACTTTGCACTTGAAGGTTGCCCGTTCACTTACGTTTTAACAGGTCTGACGCTACTATGCGCCCCGGCTGTATCTAGGCTAACGGCTAACATGCTAACTACTATTTTTATGTCACTACTCACTTGAAACAAATTTAGGACGATAGGAGACAGGTTGAAATAAACCGAAATTTCCCTTTAAGTAATCTGTAGACCATTACCCAAAAGACCTTAGCAACCAAAACAAGGTAAAAAAAACCTTAAGGTGCCTTAACTGCAACATAACCGAGTTATTGGTGCATCCATCATTTTCATCCACTTATCCGAAGCCGGGTCGCAGAGGCAGCAGGCCAAGCAAAGCACCCCAGACGTCCCTCTCCTCATCAACACTTTCCAGCTCCTCCTGGAGAACCCCAAGGTGTTCCCAAGCCAGATGAGATATGTAATCCCTCCAGTGTGTTCTGGGTCTGCCCCGGGGCCTCCTACCAGTGGGACGTGCCTGGAACACCTCTAACAGGAGGCGCCCAGGAGGATCCTGATCAGATGCCCAAACAACCTCAACTGACCCTTTCAACTGAAGGAGTAGCAGCTCTACTCCGAGCTCCCTCTGGATGTCGGAGCTCCTCACCCTATCTCTAAGGCTGATCCCAGACATCCCACAGAGGAAACTCATTTTGGCCACTCGTATCCGTGACCTCATTCTTTTGGTCACTACCCAGAGCTCATGAACATACGTGACCTAAAGTTTATGGTGATGAATGAAAAAACTAACACACCCTGAGAGGAGTGTTCTGTGACCTGGCGAACCCAATGGATACACTTTTGATTTTACACTTTAGATATGACTTTATTCATTTTCGTTGCAATTTCACCCGACAATCGTTTCCTGTTTTCAGGTATTTGGGGATCAAATTTACTCTGTAGTTTATGCTTTCTATGACTGTATTCCTCCAGAAATTTAATCCAATAATAATAATCTGACGGTTGTCACAGTGACATCCTCTGATTATAATCAACTATCAACTATCTTTTGGGTTCAATAATTCAACTGCTGCAACAGTTTTCACCTTTTGAATGTGTATATGAATTGAACATACAATGCACATAACTGTGCATATTTATGTTAAGATATGTTTATTCTACTGACGTATATAGTGGAGTTAATTTTCACACTTACAGCATCAGCGCAGTGACAATATATATATTTTAATATTTTAATTTTTATATCTTAAGTGCAAGTGTTAAACACGGTAGCATATGGCACATTTTATTTTTATTTTAATGCACATTTAATTTCTACTTAATTTAATTTATTATATTTTGTTTCAATTTATTTTATTTTATTTTTATTTAAATTAAATAAAATTAAGTGAAATTAAATTAAATTAAAATTATTTTATTTTAATTTTATTTTGTTTCATTTTATTTTATTTTCATTTTTATTTAATTTCATTTTATTTTATTGCTTCATATTTACACACTTTTATTTCATGCATTCTTTATTCCTATTATTCTTTATTCTTTATGCCAGGGCCACACTGCCAACGAAGTGCTGCGAAGCGCAGCAGCGGAGCATTTCCGTTCACATCAGACGCGCATTTCTCCACGCCAGTCGACAAGTGCTTTTGCTCCCTGCTGTTGTCTCTGTCACATTTGGGGCTGTTTTTCCATCAAGGGTAAGTAAATAACCTCATAAAATTATACACCATGTTTTCCTAACAACTGTACATGTATGTCCACTTCTTAGTAATGAGTATATGTATATAAACACACACACACATATAGATACATTGCATTTGTCAAACGGGGTGTTTTATTTTGAAATTTGTTTTATTCTGAAAATTGACCGGATGCTGATGTTGTTCTTTTGTTTGACTTCCTGCCCGGCTTGACACATTCGCTTGCAGCTCGCACAGAAAACAGACCAGATGCTGAAATGATTGTCGCAGGTGTGGATGACACAATCGGTTAACATGGGCGCCGAAAGGAAACTGGCTTCGCTTCGAGGCACTTCGAGGCTATTCGCAGAGCTTCTGTGGGCGGTGTGGCCCTGGCGTTATATTGGAGTGACATACCATAATTTCTCCTCTGGGATCAATAAAGTATTTCTGATTCTGATTCTGATCCTGATACACAGAGCTCAGTCTATGGACGCAGTTTCTTCCGGTTCATCCTTGTGAGTCAAGTTTCAGATATGGGTCAGGCAGAGGAAGTGAGACATGTTTGCCATAAACAGTAAGAAGTCTGAATCCACAGGAGCAGCTCCAACTCTCCCATATCCTGTTTGAAGTCCACGGAGATGCCCCTCGTATGAGTCGGGGGACCGGAGTGGTGCTCTGGGTTTTCACCCGTGACTCATCGAATCACAAGGATGCACATCGCGCGACTCATCCCAGACTCAAAAACACACTCTTGACATATGCAAATAATGTGTTCAAGGTGCTGATGCATATCATATGCAAACAGGGCAACACAAACATACGCAAAACATGGATGTAAATAATCGCTGTTTTGTTTTGAGTGATGGCAGTGTTTTGGAATCCTGGGCCATGATTGACAACCATGTGAGGGAGGAAATATGACTTCCCCTGAGTGACGCTCCACAGGGGGATTTCTCCATCTGTCATGGGCCCTTAAAAATACACACATAAACATACACAACATGCAAGTTGATGTGAGAACGCTGCCTTCATCAATAGCTCCACCCAAGCTACTGTGTAATGTCAGCCTGGTTAACCACTTCAGCTTTATGGTGAACCATACGGTTCATGTGTAGTGAATACAAATAATTAACTGACAGAGATGATCTCGTCGGCCTTGTGGTTAACAAAGCAGAGAGCAGCATTGTTCAGTGATGTACAACATGAAAAGTCGGGTCTGTCCCTGAGCCTGAATCTAGATTTCATATCCTCACTCCAAAATAACTGAAGCACTTTCTGCATGGGTGACTTTCGGTTACACTCACCAATGGCACTGAGAGCTTCTCCCTCCTCACCTCCCTGCTCCTCTCCTCACCTCTCTCTCTTTCTCATGTTGTTGTTCTCAGCATCTCTGGTGGTCTGACATCATCACCGCGGTGGTCTGACATCCGTGTGGTCCTCCAGGTCAATGAGAGAACACAGACATTAACCGGGTCAGAGAACACACACAGAGAAAGAGAAAGACAGAGGGGTTTTCACCTGGTGTGAGTAACTTTGATGGCTCAGATTAGTCCCGCTTGTGAGACCCTTACAGTTAATTTAAAGGGCATACTGGTAGCAGTCGTGTAGATACAAACACTTTGTACTGCTATCAAAGCATACCACAAGTTTATACAAGTATCAGGGCTATTTTAGACGTCTATTTCAGCACATGTCAGTACAGGGTAAAAATAAATTTTTAAAACTACTTTAGATACTTGAACTGAAACCAAGTTCTCTGGAAAGTAGGAAATTTGTGGGCGAGGAGCCAGAGCATGAAGAATCACTTGAGTTTAAGGCGTGAAGCAATCAGTCAGTCACCTTATTTGTCCTCAGAAGGAAACTGGTTTGCACAACAGTTCCCCAAAAAAAACCAAAGCGCTTCAAATCTGGAGAAGATATAAAGCTGATTAAAAAAAAACTGATGCAAACAGAAACAAACAACTTCACACCACTGCTGCCGGTCGCTGCGGCATCTTACTGAAGAAGAACTGGGTCAAACTTATAACCAAGAATGGGGTGTGAAATATTAACATCCATTCAACTACAGTGCTGCAACAGTTAGAGCGATTTAAAGAGTTGGAGTGTAACCAGAGACTGTATAAAAATAATGGACGTAGCCACCGTGATGTCACCCGTTGGTTTGTGGTGTCCCGTTTTGAAGCCTGGAGTTTGGCACTTTCATCATGTTGGAGTTTTGGAGCCAGAGGCGACCATATTTGGACAAGAGGGAGCGCTTAAAGACATTATATGGTCTGTTGTCAGGTTTGCATTTTTCAATTACAACCAGCTGAGTCCAGTTATTCTAAAATTACCAAGAAAGCATCATTTATGTGATTAAATCAAATAGAACAGGACACGATGTCAAGCTCAGCTCACATCCCAGCTACGTCAGCTGATCTCAAACAGCCCAGTCAACGGATGGAGCAGCTGATTGATGGAAGGGAGTCAGCTGATCAATCACATGATTCCTTTCTATGCAATCAATTGGTGAATCTCATTCAGGGCGCCCTATTTATACTGCTCTGGCCTGCTCCTGTTGCTGCTTCCTCTGCAAGCTGCCTCCACCCCAGCTCCTCCTTTTCATGCTGTGTCTGACTTATTAATGTCATTTCTGTTTGTCATTGATGCTGCTCTGTTCTGTCTCCGGGGGGTCTTTGCTGCTGCTCTCCCTGCTTCAGGCTTTCCATGTAGGCGCATGGAAGGGCAGAGAGGTGTGGTTTCTCCAAATTAAGGCTTTCCATATAGACCATTTCGGTGTTGGTAAACAGTGAGGTGGGCGGGGCCTCACTGGTGGCAGAAACTGTAACAGTTCCACTGTCAACAGTACAGGCAGGAGCGCAAAAATCAAGAATCATAAAGAATATGGAAGATCCATACGCCTCCTCTGATTATTTTAAGGGTTTGTCAACCGAAGACAGGCTAGCTTACTGTAATAAGCTAACAATTAGCAATGGAGTGAGGCTTCCTGACCTGTACTTTCTGTCGGGTCCCAACGAAATGGCCGAAGCTACAGTGGCCGGACATTTTTTTATATCTTGTGGAGAAACCCAGCGTTTATACACATGACAAACTCAAGGCATATTAATCCCTTGATGCTTATCATAATTTTGTACTTTGCGGTCATGTCCAAGATATTAAATACCGAGATTTATCTGATGGTTTTTGTGCGCTACGGACCGAAGTACTGCCTAGCCAGCGACAAGAACACAAAACAATGATGTGCAAGACGTGGGCAATTCTGAATAAGTCTACCAACTATATACTGACAGCAGCTGTATGGCTGGGTAAGTGTTGTTTAATGTAACCTCACTAGTCAGACCTCAGACATGGGCAACATACGACCTCGGAACTGGGGACGTGCACGCAACAGCCTCAAAGGAAATCAAAACGACCCCCAAAACATCAATAAAATGTGGCATTGTGTTAACAGAAAACAGAACAATCACGACCTGCCTACCTTCCTGGCGCTGTGTGAACGGCAGCCTGTTGCAGCAGCTCCTATTTTGTGTATTTTAAATTGCTGCTCTGACATTGAAATTTCCCCCCGAGGGGTTAATTAAACTGTCCATGAGCAATTTAGTTTGTTTACATGCTAGTGTTACATGCTAATGTTGCTAACTTTAGTCAATGGTATAGCCTACTGGGGATGCCTGTTTTGTGAGTGCTGCCGTTACTAGTTTATTGTTATGGACTACATCTTTGTGTGTGATAAACAGTTGAGAAAATCTTACCTGATATGAAATCGGCACTGCAGAGTTGATAATTACGGATGGTTTCATCATTCCAGTCCGTACATTTAATAGCTTGTAACCATAAACATCTTCTATTCGCCTCAAAGGGCGTCTTCAACGACGGAATACGGTAAAAATTAAGTTTGCAGTTTTTACCATTTCTTTTCTGACACCCAACAGCACAACAAAACATTTCCTCTTCTTTTATCTTTATTTTCCCCGTGAGCTCTCCGTTTTCCTCCGTTGATGTACAAGGTATTTCCAGTGTTTTTCTGCCACCAGGTAACTGCGGTGAGGTAAGCGTGACGTCGACTGCGAAGTGGTCTATAGGCACATGGAAGGGCAGAGAGGTGTGCTCTTCCCAATGATGCAGCTGCAGCGCCAATCATACGGGTAACTTCATACCACAAAAACAAAGCTTTTTTGGCTTCATGTGCCACTGAGCAACTTTTATATGAATGAACGGGGTCTCACGGCCAGTGCTGTATCCATGTCTCTTAGGGTGCTCTCAGACCTAAAGTTGTCTTGCTTTGGTCTGAATCAGGGACTCATTGTAGTTGTATAATTGCCTAGAGTTGGTTCGTGTTCTCACAGCAGCATTTACAAGAGGACCAGATCAAATACCTTGTGTGAGAAAGCTGCTCTTGATTGGTCAGAATTTCCATGTGGGAAAAATCCAGGAAGTAAAGCAAACGTTGAAGAAGAGTACACTTGCAAGATAAATGTGACACTTTCTAATGTCACAATGGAGGGACAACTACGCAGGTTGATTTTAGCGCTGCTCATCGTGGACTATATTGCTGTCATTGTTCATTTTAGTCAAAGCATACAGTTTGAAAACGAGGCAAACGCGGCTCCAACTAGAAAACAATGTTTTGATGCATTGGATGTGCTGAATGTGCATATTAAGGCAGTACAGGAGGAGGTGCACATTAATAATCCTCCAGGACTGTAACATGCTCATGTTTAACCCAAACAATGTGTCATGTGACTGCAGTTGCTTCAGATCCAGGTCGGAACACCTTCTCACCACAAACCAACCGCACCAGAGTTTGTTTGTAACCGGACTGAGACCACCTCTTCAAGAAGGTCTCAGTCCGGTTGTTTTGGTGCACACCTGAGTGTGATTGCTGTGTTCACATCTGCCCAAACGAACCACACTGAGGGGGCAAACGGACTTGAGTTCAGTTGAGCGGAACCAAACAGGGCAGGTGTGAAAGCAGCCTTAATATATCCATGGTAGCTGTGCTGTGGCTTGTTCTTCGACTCTGTGTGGGTGCTCTGTGTTTTTGAGTTAGCTGCTAACAAGAGTCTGTGGCTTGAACCTTTGTTTCAGCTCCTTCAGCAGACACACCCCCGGCATCTAAGATCATAGAGTACTGCTCTTTTTTTTTTATGATTTTGAAACCTAATTTTATGCACATGGAAATCTTTTTAACCATTAAAATTTGGTTGGGTGGTTGATAACACAATTTTCTGTGGTGTCCCAACACTCATAACACATATTGTTTTTGCTTTACTTTAATTAAGCAATATCACACTCGAGCTCGTGATGTTGTACTGTGATATCGTCACGGCTGTGATTCGGTCATAGGCACGAGGCCGCAGGTCACGATATCACAGCACAACATCACGAGCTCGAGTGTGATATTGCTTTTATACAACAGTTCAACAGTTAAATAAGCAAGGCTGATTAAGAAATGTTGAAAAATGAGGACAAAATAGATAATTTAAGCATTTTATTTGTCTTCCGCCAACAAAAATAGTTCCCTCAGGACTCCGCTGTCACCATTGCTATGTAACGCAGACACGGTGCGCCAGGCACTTACTCTTTATACACATTTATCAGCACGTTTCCATTAATTGTGCAGCCGGTGAAATAAGTCTCTGGTGACTGCATGGTGGACTGTGGCTTCACAGGCACAGCCGACTCTGCCTTCTGATCTGACAGTATGTTGCTTTTCTCCAAGTCATTGAGCTCCGCTGATGAAACACTGACAAACCTGGATGTGTGCTCAGATGGATTCAGCTTCTCCTCTCCCTCATCTTCCTCTGATGACCATTCATAGTTCAATTCAAAACTTATTTTAGGAAATAAATCCATATTTTTGGCTGTTTGGCAGTGGATGAATTAATTAGCCTACAGCGCAACTGCTGACCTAACTGACACTAACTTTCAGTTTTGATTTGATTGTTGATTGCAATCAGCTGTGAGGCGGAGTGATACATACACAGTGAAATAACCGTGATGTTGTACTCCAATATCATCACGGTTTTACTGTCTCTCGGCCAATCAGATTGCAGGGCCGGAACTAACTGTTGTATAATAAAGTTTAAGCAATTATAATAAATTCTACGTGTATTGAATATATTGATGAACATCTGTATTCTGAAATAAACCTTTTTGTAGCATCAGAAGTTGCTTTACTTCGATGATACATGCTGGAGATTAAAAGGTTACTTCACTGTGTGCGTGACATCTGTCTCGTGTCACTGCTGATCTTCACTTGATATTGACGTCGTGGCTCAAAACAGAAAGATATCACTTCCTTTTAACATTATATTTAGCCTTTTAGTCACAGAAACCGGCCAAAAATAACAAAGTTGATGGTCAGATCCACCCATGATCTTTGCATGCGGAGGAGGCGTGGGATGCAAAGTGTTAAAAGGGGGTAACGCTGAGATGATCGAGTGGTTTATCATCATTTTATGTCATCACAGTTTGTTTAGAGATTACTCACACATTTACATACTGTGTCTATTAGTAAACAAACTGGAGTCACGTAACAACACAGTGAATGGATGAATTTATTCTAAGCAGCATGAACACATTTTGACGATGGCTGTATCAAGACATCAGGCACCCTACATGTCTAACACCACCACCTTCTTCCAGTGGAAACACCTCTATAGAAGCAACCTCATGACACACATGAGGAGGCTATTCTTATTATTCTTTTTCTTTATGGAAAATGTTCCTCCTTAAACACTGCACTTGTCTCCTACAGCTCTCCTGCTGCGCTCATTTGTACAATCTACAGAGCTGCTGAGGTCACAGCTTCCTTGATTTGTGGTTTGTGAGGTGATTGAGCAACATCGTTCATTGACGTACACAAACTTCAACCTGATGACTCGACTTCTGAAAACTCCTGTTAGTGTGTGTGTACGTGTGTGTCTTGGAAAGGAAAATGATTCCAGATAATCATAACACTGCCGCAGGCTCTGTTACATCAGCTGAACACCACAAACAGACAACTAACACTGCAAAGTCAGTGAGCAGGTGGTGGACAAAATAATCTGAACTCCTTCACAGTGTAACGAGCTGCAGTAACTGCGGCTTTTCTGAAGGTGGTAAACTCACTGCTGAGACTGTGTCAGATAGGAGTTTAATTTTTAGACATGCTGGCGGCAGTGGTAATGTCAGTTCGTCAGTCACTCCACCACTTTGGTCTCAACAACTACACTGTAAACCCCAATTTATCTATGACTATCTGCGGTACAAAACTTTAATGTAAAGTCTACACAAATGCCCCCGATTGTCAACATGACAAAAAGACATTGGGCTCTAGTTTCCCGGCGCAGCGCAGGGTGGCGAACCCCGCGCAGAGCTAGTTTCGAGCAGCACAACCCGAGGCGCACTCAGTTTGGTAGTTTGGCAGACTGAGGTGCGCTGAGATGGGTGTGGCGGCGCAGCAGGGGGAGGTGTCGACAGATCCAGCTTGGCGCAGTGACAGTTTCGTGCCAAAAGGCTTCGCCGAAGGTGCGCTAAAAGCTTGCCAGCTGAAACCAGGTCTACTGTCAGCGCAGGGGGAGTGCAGCCGGTGTAAGCCGAAGTTTGGCTGACTGGCGGACAGTGCGCACACGTCACCAAAACCTCACAGGCAGGTTTCCAGAATGTCAGGCACATTAACAATGCAATAAATAGACACAAAACCACTATTCAATGCAACTATCTGCAATCAGCACATAAATGTATCTCTATATCGACTGTCCCGTCACATCTGATGTCAGATCAAAGGGGATTGGCACCGTTTGGCATGTTTGGCACGCGTAATGGAAACCCAACCTGATCTGATTAAACAGCTGCAAACTAATGAGTTCACATCCCTCTCAGCCAACCACAAACAGCCACAGCATCAGATAGGGAGTATATATTCAGCATCTGTCATCTTAGAAAAGTCAAAAGAAAAGAAACAGAGTGAGACTGCGAGAGAGAAAGAGAGAGCACACGAGAGACACACAACATTGATTTACAATTGTGGTGACCTCCTCCCAGGCTACCTTTGCATCATCAGCCCGTGGAGGTCTGCTCGCAGTTCCGTATATTCGGACACTGCGAGCAGACCTCCCGGACCAAAACATCAGTTTCCTCCTGGGAGAAGTTTGGCCGTCTGACGCTGCTGCTCTCTTCTGCCATGGCGAATTGAGTAAACTCTCATTACGCCTTCGTGCGTTGCATTTAAGGGCGAGGAGAGGGGCTCATTTGATTGGTGTGATGTGTGTAAAACCCACTCCACGCCTTCTCTCCTCCCTCTTTCCGACTTGCGCAGGTAGGAGGGACGGAGGTGGGAAAGAGGAGTAGCTGTGCCAGGCGCACGGTGTGCCAAACTTGCAAAATCCACCTGGCCACACCCAGTTGGCGAAGCGCAGGTGTGCTGCACCCCCGCCTCGCCCGGTCTGCGAAACTAGAGCCCATTATGTTCACTTGGCACAAAAACTCACCCCTTGTGCGCCTGACATATTGTTCATATGTTAAGTCAGTGTACTTGACCTAAAGTTATAAAGCCCATGTCGCCTAATTAGTTTAAGGCCAATAAACGACACTATCATTGTGCACTTAACGTACTGTGGTAAGGCTGTGCAATTAATCGTCTGGTGATCGCAATTACGATTTTGAGGTCAACAATTTCAAAATTAATGAAATCGAGGATGAATGATTTTTGGTCACGGACGCCTGGAGATGTTATTTTGTAAGTAGGTGAACTACGAATAATGTGAGGGGCAGGTGATCGCAGAAGGTTTCAAAAACAGCGCGTGGAAAATGGCAGAGGGAGAGCGAGAGAGGTTGTTCTGTGTCTGTGTGTGTGCATGTGTGTGTGTGTGTGTCTGTGCGCGCGCGAATTGGGGCCGAACTCCGCCGTGTGCGATACAGAGAGCAAAGGAGAATTGTAAACGCGTAACCATGTAGAGACAGAAATGCCATCGTGTAAACAATATAAGCCATCACGTGTGCCACATAATCGTTTTCATAATCGTGATCTCAATTTTGACCAAAATAATCGTGATTATGATTTTTTCCATAATCGAGCAGCCATATACTGTGGTGTGTTGGGGGTAAATGGGTGGAGTTTCCCAGCATGCCGTGAGACGATGTGTTTGAGGCCATAAGCCAAAGAAATGTGTTTAAAGCCCGATCACACAGAAAGCATTTCAGCAACTTGAGGCGGCTTTTTGGAATTGTTTTTAATAAGTATGAAGCTTTCTGCTTTGCTTGAAGTGTTTGCGCTGCAACACACCTTGTGTTTCTGCGCTCTAGGAACCTGCCGTTTTTGCCGGAGCGCTCTGAACTCCTCGAGTTGAAATAACTTCAACTCAAAGCAGAAAAGCGCCCCACGTCATCTCTTTTATCGTCATCTTTTTTCCCATTGTCCAATCGGATGATTTGAGAGGCGGGACTTCTGTGATTGTCATGACAACAAGTTTACAGTTGGTAAACAGTGGCGGAGAAACTGGTGGTAGTGGTTGCTGGATACCCAGAGCTATACGGCCTGATGATAGACAGCAGGTTGTCAAACTGCCCCTGAGTCATCCTAAAATCTGCCTGTAGACGTCCATGATGGAGGAGAAGCTCCTGGACCAACTGGTGGTACTCCCCATGATCCAGCCTCTTTTTTAGGGTCTCATGTACCCTGGTTTTAAAGTCTTACAGGAAGTGAACACTGCTCGCTCAGGTGAAAGTTGGCATTTGTTGGACCCATCTACCACTCCCACCCACCCCACACCGACTTTTGCTACCTTAACTTTCATCCTGTCCCGCCATGTTTCCCCTGATGCCGCGAGGCGCTGTTAAACTATTACGGTAACCGGCTGTGTATCATGCCAATGTTAAAGGATGCCTTTTTACGTTAGTTTCTGATACCACAAGTCACTGCCCAAGTGCCAGATTTCAGCAACTTCAGAGTGAGACCGGGCTCTGGCTTTTGAGCGCACCTGCTGCACGTCCACATAGAAAACAATGCATTTGAGGGCGCAAAAAAGTGGCATGTGTGCAGCCCTTTACTCATCTCATGTTGGAAAAATCTTAATATCTTTTTCTTTCCCAGTATTTTCGAGTCAAAAAGCTCAAGTCCAAGTCGAGTCTTTTTATTCTGTGGATTGTAAGGTCATCAAATTTGTGACTTAAGTCCACACCTCTGGTTTTAGGATCCTTTGTTCGCCTTGGAGACATGCAGGAAAAACAAAGTTCCCTTCACAATGTAACACAGGATGAGTAACTAAAATACAAATGATCATTTTGTGTTTGATGTGTTCCTTTAAATCTTTCCTCACAAAACTGTTAGTGCCTCGGAGTGCGCTGCGACTACCTCTGCTGAAGGCACCGTGAGAGTGTATTGAACTCGGCATCCTGCCACAAACAGCCGCTGCTTCCAGGGCCTTTCTTGTAAATCCATTGTGAAAGCATCAGGGCTGCTGACCCGGACAAGCAGAGCGAAAATGAGAATACAGTCCTTTTCAGTCCTTTTGAGGGAGAGATGGAAAGTTACAGGGACATGAAAAGGCTATTTTTCAAAACAAGGGAAAAATCCAGAAGCTGTGTGTGTGTGTGTGTGCGTGTGTGTGTGTGTGTGTTTCTTTGGAAGCTGCATCGTGTTAACTGAACTCCTCGAGGGCAAGAAAATACAGCAGAAATCTAACTTCTAGTCTTTTGTGACAGCTGAAGGTGACACATGACACGGTGAGATGAAGATCAGATAAAGAATCTATGTGGAATCTGATTCCACACGGCTATTGTTTGCTCTCTATGTGTGTGTGTGTGCATGTGTGTGTGTGTATACTCAATCATAAAAAGCTTTAAAGTGCTCTTGATAGATTCCTGTTTGTTTTCTCGGCACAAGATCAAAGTCAGGTGGCCTTAAAATTAGCTCGTAGGGGTTTGCATTGTATGACGCTGCTGAGTAAAGGCCCAGAGGAGCGAGCGACTTCTTTAATGTTGATCCAAAAACCAGACTATCCACTTCGTAACACCATTTCACAGGTGAGAGCCGCGTCAGCCTCTGTGAAACTAATCCCCACAGTGAGTCTTCGCGGCAGCACTGAGAACACTGAGGTAATGATTCTGGGTCCAACCTGTTAATTTAAGTGATCCGAAGAGGCGAAGCTATTCTCAGTGACAGAATCGGATTATGTGACGATCCATATGCAATCACTTTATATGCCAAGGGAGAAGACAGACGTGGAGGAGAGATGGCAGAGAGGAGACAGAGGGATTAGAGATGAGGAGGAGGAGGAGGTGTGGGGGTGTGGGAGGATGGAGATGGAGATCGGAGAGAGAAATAGCCGGGTTGCCAGGACTCCAAAGCTTGTCTGTCATTCCGTGCGTCAGTCCGCCTATTCCCAGGCTCAGACGCAGGTAAAGTATTTGCGCAAATGAGAGTATATATACACACATGCACGCACGCACACACAAAACACACGTTTTCTCACTCTATCAACGCAGGCTGGAAATATCCCTTTTTATCCCCTGTCACAGCCTAATTAGATTCCACCACCACAGCCGTCCTTTTCCCTCCACATTTTTCTCTCTTTTCTTACCTCACTCTCACTCTCTGCCACACTGTAGCACTGCAGACCTTCTGGCTGTTTCCCTGGCAACAGCTGCTTCCTGTTTGTCTGTCTGTGTTGCCACGGAGGAAGGATAGGGGTGATTGTGGCGGTGGCAGCTCAGTGATGATAATAAAGTGGCCCTGAAGAGGACATCAGGTGTGTGTCGCTAGTAGATTTGATCAGCTTTAGATGATGCTAAAGCTAAAGCTAACGGTTAAAAAGCTGTGAGCTGGCTGAAAACTTCATGTCAAGCCGACTTATTTATTACATTTTGACATTTTCTTCCACAGCTACAAATAATTTCTGCACACTGTCATTTCTCCAGCAGTGTTTGACAGGTTAAGGGCTGATTTACGAGCACACACTTACCGACTATTTATGCTCTCAAAAACTTTGACACCACAAATAACTAATGTGAGCCAACTAGGATTTGTCCCCAGGTTCATTGTAAACTCTGACTTATCCATTATCCTGAATTCTTTCTTCATCTGCAACATGTTAGTCTTAAACTGGTGTCCTCTCACAGAGTTGGTGATTCAAACTAAACTTTCATCTCTGTCAGAGAAAACTGATCTGAGTTCAGACTGTTTACTTACACCATCAACCCAGAAACCTTCTCCAGTCCGGACTGAATGGAGTCCTGTGGGGTGAAGCTGTGAAGTGTGTCCGCCAGCGGCTGCTTGCTCTGCTGCCGTTCAGCGGCTAACAAGCGGAGCTAGCTGCTAACAGCCACCACTGCAGCTAACAAACTCCAGACTGACAGCTGATTATTTACTGCTGAATTACAGCTCACAGCTCTCACTAACGGGTGACGCTGCTCCGGTCTGACTGTTTCTGCTGGCTACTGAAAGATCCTGGTGCCGACTATTTACTGGAGTTTACCAGCCTGTTGCTCATGTGGCATTTGAAAATAATTACAAGCATGGCTGCTCTCAGCTTTCCGATAGTCCACCACTGACATTTTCATCACGTCTCATCTTGTCAGTGAAAATGGAGAATTGATTTCATCTTAGTTTTTATTATCAAGATGTAATTTTAGCTCGCCATTCTCTTGTTTTCGTCATGGAAAATAGGGTACTGATGAAAAATTTACGGCATAGTTTATATCAACGAAATTAGCACTGATTTAGGCTTCTAAAATCAGAAAAGTGGCGTTCATTTGTGAAGATTATCTTGTTGAACGAAACACATAAGACTCATAAGCACCCGCTTGCATCGGTTTTGGGCGTTCTTGGACAGCGTCTCAATTTTTTGCTTGTTACAAACTGACAACTTATGCAAAACACCTCGTTTTATGTTTATTTCATTCAGGTTAAGCAACAAAAGCATGTGTTAGGTTTAGGAAAAGAACACAGTTTGGCTTTTAATTCAAACAGTGGTCTCCCAGGTGAAAGTCTGCAGTTTGTTGGACCCATCACCTCACCTCACTTTTTATATTACAGACTGCCACCACCCACTGCGTATTGTACCTCCAAGAAACTTTTGTTTGGCACAGTTTATTTTCTTCAGTAATTCACAATCCAACATAAAATCCCCCTCGATTTCATTTCACTTTTTGACGAGGGAACCACACTTACCCTAACCTCTGTGTCAGCCTACAGAAAACATCCCTGAAGCACTCCGTAGATCAGACAAACACACCTTTTTATATTAGAAAGATAAAAAGACACCAGCTGCAAACTCTTTAGATGCCATGTATCACTCTGACAACAGCCTCATTCACACCTTCAACATGTGGAGGAATCCAAAGCTCGACAGGCCTGCTGTGCCTGGTTACGGTTGCTAAGCTACGATTGGGCAGCTGGAAGGGTTTAGGGAACGGTCAACTGTCACGTGTGTTTGTACTTCCATGTTCTGTTTCCACAACTCTGCATGCCTGAGTGTACAGTCTATTAAAGGATGCTGCTATTACTCTTCGTTATGCTTTTTAATCATGAATAAATCCACCAGATTAGAAATCACACAACTCCACCTGACCCTGAGACTGAAGAACGTTTTGTAACTGCTGACTAATTAAAGAGTGGAGGCTTCAGATTCCTCCTTTCATTAACAACAGCAGAATCACAGCAGTACATAAAGCAGCCTGTTTTCCAGCCTGACACATGTGCTGTAAATCAGTGGTGCACTCTGGGGGGGCTTGGTGCTCTTGGTGTCCCCATATTTAAAAGGAACGCAGCAAAAGTGTCCAATGGTGAATAAAAGACAATGCACGGTGCCTTTAAACTTCGCTATAAAACTTTCCCCACCACATGCAGCTGGTGCCCATTTTTCTTTTTTCACCCCTGCCCCTCAAACAGTCACTGCTGAAAATCATATTCCACAAATAATGAGTTGTACAGATGTTGCTTGGTTTCATAAAGCCTACACAGATCACAAGCATAATTAATCATCTGCACTCTGTAAACACTGATGTGGGCTCAGCTGACCTCTGAGACGAAGGTCAACTGAAGCAAATAAGATCACAGAGTCTCTGTGAGTGCACGGGTTGTGTTTTAAAGTAGAGTACATGATTAAATGATTGACTTATACAAACTCCTTATACAAAAAAAGCATGATGTTTTAAAAGGAACAGTGTGTTGGATTTTGTTGCTTCTAACCGACCATTGATGCATGACGAGACGAAACCGCTTTAGAACGTCGCAGAGAAAAGTTGCAGTAGTGCGAACTGGCCGGTCTGAGCTCGACTCAGCTGGTCAAATCACCAGCAGCTGATTTTAAAGCTCATCACCTGTTTCAACAGCCAATCAGAAATCAGAACAGAAGAACAGAGAGTTGTTGCATAAACATGACACGCCGTCTCATCTGGTTGCATTGGTGTGAACTGGCAGGTTTGTAGAAAGTTGCAAAACGGTGCATTCGAGTAGCTGCCTGTTTCAACTTGTTTCATTGTGAATCTTTAGTCTGAACTGAGCTTTTGCATTCAAGATAGCAACTAGTGTGAAGTCCTGGTTAAGATTCCTTTAGCCTTCATTGTTAAGGGGTTTTTACCAGGAGTCATCCGCAGAGGTCTCTTCCTTCCCAAAACACACAAACCCAGTGATTTACAAGGGTAAAAACTATGTAGAGCCAGTGCTTTGTTTGTCCATTCTGGGCTACTGTAGAAAGATGGTGGTTCAACATGGCCGACTCTGTAGACAAGGACCCGCTTCCTATGTAGATATAAAACACTTCATTTTAAGGTAATAAAAACACAATGATTTTTACTTTCAGGTGACAATAAACTAAAGAAAACATACTTATTATATTATATTCCATCTCTGCCAATATGCCCCTAAATCCTCCACACTGGACCTTTAATCTCCTCCATGACAACCTGCTTTTACATAAACTTTCCGCTCCATCTACAAAGAATAAAAATATTTCCCAACCTAATGTCGCCTTCAACAGTTTACTCAGTTATTGCAGCTGTGTTGTTTTTCCCCAGCTGTGCCTTTGCACAACCTGATTCTATGGAAACACTCATCAAAGTGTTGCAACATCTGCATCATATGATGTAGTTAATTTCTCATTAACCTTTCCGAGCAGAGCATGTGTTGTAATCTTCATGTCTGAAAAAGGGCACGTCAGCATCAGTGGATTGTTTGTTCTTGCATGTTTGAAGTGAGAATTTTCCACCCGGTGTTGTCAATGACTTTTATGTATAGGTGTGTGTGAGTGAGCGGAGCTTATAGAGGCTTCAGCTACACATGAATGCTTTGAAGTAATTGTGTCTTTGTGGAGCAAGAAGCCAAACTGACACCCTGCATATTTGTCTAGGCATACCAGACGTGGCTGAGCGCCGCTTCCCTCAAAAATGGCGTTTGATAAATGCCAAGAATGACATCAAAACTTTGCTCCCGAGGCATTTGTTTAAAGAGGAGCTCTTTGTGGAAAGCGACCGCAGTGTTTTGGCAAGAGGTGGGGGGTATACCCGTATCTTACAGGAAACAATAGCTGCTACTCGAGAAACTTCTCAAGTTCACAGGTACAACACATGGTAAGTAGCGTATGTGGGGCGAGTATCTTGTTCCGCACCGGCCTGTTTCCCTCCCAACTCGCAAACTGTCAGAAGATAAAAGAGGAAACACAGCAGAAAGAGAGTGGGAAACACAGAGCGACTTCAAAGCTGGAGAAGAATTTCTTTAAACATGGTTCTCCAAAGACCACATCAAACACAGGGGGAGGCGAACAGGGGGAGGGAGGGAGCTGGGCTGGGTTCATGTGTGCGCATGTACGTGGGCGTGCGTGTGAGTGTGCGTGCATCACAACATGGCACCAAGTTGCAGAGATGCATCTAGGCTACGCCGCTCCAAGCCCGAGTGCCGAGAAGAAAAAGAGGCTGTCGGCTCGGATAAAGAGTTTGGAGTGTGTGTGCGTTTCTTCTCGTTCTGGGAGGCCTCTTCAGCACCCAGAGAGCACTTCAGCACAGCGGCTGCCAAGGAGACGATCAGAGGGTGGCCCCGCAGCCCACACACACGCTCACGCATACTCACCCCGCCGCATCAGGGCTCCCATCACGCAAGTGCACAGCCACACACAAACACACACATCAAACCACACACTTCATGCTCTTTTACTGTGTATAAACCAGAGTGGATATTGATTGTTTTAAACAGAGCATTTACGACGCAAATGCTATTCCTAGGGCTTAAAGTACACCCACACACGTTTTCCCCCATGGCACACACCAGCAATACTACACACACACACACACACACACAGAGGCAGAGAGGCAGAGATGCACAAACAAACAGCGATACATTAAAACAGACGTTCTTTGCATTCCTGTAAAACCCTCTGGTATCATCACACAATCACCTCTGACACAATGGCCCTTTGTCAGGGAAAACCGTGACCTTTCCCCTGTTTTGACCGAGGCTGTCTGCCAAGCGCCAGACCTGGCGTTTCAGGCCTCGCTCGGTAACAATGGCACGGGTGGAAAAAGAAATGGAAACTGCGTGTAAAGTATTCCAGTCTGAGGTTTTTGGACTGTCTGACCCCGTGGCTCCTGTTCTTCCTTTCTTTTCATGCCGTTCTTCCTATTTCTCCGTTACTCTGGCTGTCTGGCAGACGAGGTATTGTGGGCCTGCATCCTTCCTGTCGGCGTCCTCTCATTGGGTCTCTGCTTGCCTGCTGCTGTCCCTGCCCGTCTGCCCGTCTGTCTGCGTTTCGGCCCCTCTGGCCGCCTGGCTTTGTGTTTGTTTCTTCCTGGTCTCTGTAAACCATTATGGTGATGTCTCTCCACCTATCTGAGGCTATTTAGATTTTTAACAAGTCTGAAGCTCTGTTCGCAGGGGACGAGTATTTACTGGGCATCTTGAGTAATTTGTAATGATTGCGGAGATCATCTGTGATCTTAATCCCGTGTGATCATCCCTGTGATTTGGGACAGGAGAGGAGGGGGTGTTGTTGTTTCCTGATTTCTTCTTTCCCATCATTTTGGGCACAAATTCACAGTGCTGCTCTCGCCACACAGCACAGCAGCCCAGCTGCCAGAAGAGAATATTGGTATTGTAAGTTTGTGGAAACCAAACATATGCTACATTTGCATATGTCACTGGAACACATCAACATGTCTGACGTGACGTGGTATATGAGCTGACTTTGTCATTCAGAGGAGGAGGAGATGGTGAAGGTGAGGTTACCTGGGTGAGATGCCTGCCACTTAAAGTTACGCATAATTAAGTGTGGGGCTGCTTTGAGTTTAACGGCTGTCTGCTGATACTGTCCTCAGCTTTCTCAGTCAGATCCACCACTCGCTCCTCCACAGCTCCAGCCTCTTGTCCAAATATGGTCACTTCTGGCTCCAAAACAAACAAGATGGCGACAGCCAAACTAACCAAACGTCAAAACAGGAGTCCATAAAACAATACCACGTCTATTATTTTCATAAGGTTTATGGCTTTCTCCCTCCTTTTTGGCCTTTTCAACACAAATGTCAGTGAATATAAACAGTTCAAGCTGCTGGTTGTCGTCCATGTTTGCTTTGGTACAAGAACACATGACAACTACCGTCCTCGTGGGATTTCACTACCACCAAACTCAAGTGGTTACCGACCAGTTTTTGTACTCAGTCAGAAACTTTATGCTCCTTCCTGACTGTCAAAGATGAAAAAAAAAATCTATGCAAGATGGTGGAAACATGGATGGATTACTGAATGGGCGTACTGAGCACAGGCCCAGGGGCCCTGAGTGTCAGGGCCCCCCCCCCCCCTGGCCTTTACCTGCAAAATGCCACTCAAAACAACACATACCAACCAGTAAGAGACCCAAAATAACCACAGAAACAGCTCCAGCCTCTTGTCCAAGTATGGTCACTTCTGCCTCCAAAAATCCAAGTCCAAAAAACAATACCAGGTCCATTATTTTCATAAAGTTTATGGCTTTCTCCCTCCTTTTTGGCCTTTTCAACACAAATGTCAGTGAATATAAACAGTTCAAGCTGCTGGTTGTCGTCCATGTTTGCTTTGGTACAAGAACAAATGACAATTACCGTCCTCGTGGGATTTCACTACCACCAAACTCCAGTGGTTATCAACCACTTTTTGTACTCAGTCAGAAGATTTATGCTCCTTCCTGACCATCAAAGGCTGAAAAATCTGTGCAAGATGGTGGAAACATGGATGGAGTACTGAACGGGCCTACACAGACCCAGGGTCCCTGAGTGTCAGGGCCCCCCCTGGCCTTCACTTGCAAAATACCACTAAAATGAACCTGTACTGACCAGGAAGAGACTCAAAAGGACCACAGAGAGACACATAAAGACCACAACCCGATACAAAGGAACTGCAAATGAACCCAAAACAACCACAGAAACAGCTCCAGCCTCTTGTCCAAATATGGTCACTTCTGCTTCCAAAAATCCAAGTCCAAAAACCAATACTACCTCCATTATTTTCATAAAGTTTATGGCTTTCTCCCTCCTTTTTGGCCTTTTCAACACAAATGTCAGTGAATATAAACAGTTCAAGCTGCTGGTTGTCGTCCATGTTTGCTTTGGTACAAGAACACTACCACCAAACTCCAGTGGTTACTGACCAGTTTTTCAATATGTCGCCTAGTGTATGTACTCAGTCAGATGGTTTATGCTCCTTCCTGACCATCAAACAAAAATCTGTGCAAGATGGTGGAAACATGGATGGAGTACTGAACGGGCCTACCGAGCACAGGCCCAGGAGCCCAAAGTGTCAGGGGCCCCCTGGCCTTTACCTGTAGAAAAGTCACTCAAATTAACATGTATCGGCCAAGAAGAGACTCAAAAAGACCACAAAAGCCCCGTTTCCACCACGCATACCGTTCAGTGCGTTTCCTCAGTGTGGATAGTACCAACAGAAGCGTTCTGTACCGTCCCCGTGTTTGGTCCCCCCTCTGTTGGGGTACCTAGCACACAGATCTGGTACTAAAAGGTGGAGCTGTGAACACTGCGGTCTGTTGAAGGGATGTCTTGCTGCCTCTCACAGCAGCTGGAGTCTGAGAAAAAATAACTTCATTCACTGGGCCGACTGCCGGCAACTGTTAAGGTGGAATGTTAACTTGTGATGTTACTCAGTGCATGAGTTGATGATGTGAATCCATCAGCACACCTGAAATTTCACTGTGACAACTTTGACCGTCACTTTAGTTTTTATATGACACACACTTTTAGTAATGAGTGGATCTTCAAGCGTTTATATATATTAATTTTGACTGGATTATGTGAAGGTCATATATTCTAATCCTCACTTCCTGTGGGCTCCAGCAACACTAAACCCCTGAGCTTGCCTGAGAAGGACTAAATGCACATACCTGCTACTTTTAAATATCCCATGGAGAGAGACTCTCACTGCAGCCTGTTCTGTTTTGTTCTGAAAATGTGGGCGTGCAGCTTCGTTCTACAGTACAGTACTACGTAGACACGCAAAACCACCATGAAGTCTGTGTGTCTTGCTCCTATATAGGAGAGCTGGTGGGGCTTTTTGCATATCTGTGCCCAGGGGTCCACTGTGTCGTGATCCGCCCGTGGGTGGAAACAAACTTTATGTGTAATTTTTCCAGTTTTTGTAGGACTCAGTTCATCTTCACATTTCTCCCCAAGCTTTGGGAACTCTGCGTGCACCACTGCAGGCTGCAGTCACACAGCTGTAAGACTTCTCGAGCTCATTTGCTTATTTTCCGAAGCAAATGTAAAACAAGTGTTAAAATTTCTAAAGCACTGCATCAGAAAAAATGTCAGATATAACATACACCCACCAAAATACAACACCTCAGTTGTGTTAAACTGGTAGGAGTTGGAAAGGCTGACCTGTGGAAAATGAGACGTTATTATTCTGAAGCCTACAGCTGTGTGTCCTTTGATGGCAGTGGTGAACGCACTATCACAGGCACAATCGGTTCTCACATTAGAGTTTACGTTTGTCGTTTATCATTGGCGTCTTCCAGTGAATTAAACAGCAGATACTAATAAACACACACACACACACACACACACACACACACACACAGACGACCACAGGATGCGATCAGAATTCTAACATCCTCTCTGCCCCCTCAACATCCTGTGTGAAAACCCTACTACCGCAGTAGCACAGGAAGTCACGTCTGTCAGGAAGGACACAGAGGTTAGCTGGGACATGACGGGGACGACCGCAGTGATCTGAGCTGAATTAAAAGATGATGCAAACATTGCAATCAATACTAATAGAGTTTAGGTTCAATGCAGCTTCCTTCTCGCTGTATGTGCGAGCTGAAAAGCGTCTGACAGGCGTTAAATAAGCATTCATCCCCACACGAGACACTCAGTCAGCTGATGGAGAGCACCAACCTGTGTGAAAGACTCAGCACTAATGGGATTAGGTTTGATGCTGCAGATGATTTGCCCCAGGACAATGCTCTGCTCTCTGATCCTTCCTAATTGATACACGGATGTGGGTGGATGGCTATAGCATGGGGAGAGGGAGGAAGATGAAGAAGCGGAGTAAAAAGAGGCAGTTTTGTATATGCAGAAAATAGAGGAGGCACCTGCTGGGTCCACATGGCTTTGAATGGCCTAGTTTAAGTGGCTACACTCACGCATGCATCAGTCTGAAGCGCTGCCCCTGCTGTGAGCAAATGTGGTTGTGAGCATGTGGTGCCTCTGATCAAGGCTATTGGCAAGGTGGTTTGTGTTATCCGGGGGGGAGGGGGGGCGCGGAGATGGTGGGCTCGGTATTTTATTTTGAGGGGGTTGATTGAAGCACAGGTGCATGTTGTAAAGGAGGATAGTTAAGAGTGAAATGGGGATAGAGAGAAGAGGAAACAACAAGTACAGTAAACAACAGAGAGAGGAGCAGAGATAGAGGTCAGGAGTTTGAACAGCAGCTCTGGTGCAGTTGGTGAAAGTTCATAGTGATGGCAAATAGATTATTGATCCCGGATAAGCGGATGAAAATGGATGGATGGATGAAATATATTCTAGAGTAGTGTTTAGCTTTAAACTGAGAAACTTTCTTATGCAGTGTGATACGCTGTTAGTAAGAAACTTAGGGCTGAGTAACATGATGTAACTACATAAAAGACACGAGTACATTAAGTTAAAAGAAGATAAGCCTGATAAGCCAATCCGACAGGCAGTTGGTCAAAGTTGGGCTTTCGGAGAGCAAAGTTTATATAAAACATCATCTTGCTGAATCAACATCTAAACCAATCAGCTGTTAGATCAGATGAGAGCCAGGCGTTTCCCATCGTACTCCAGGTCTTGCAGTCATTGGAGAGCAACTGCAGCGCCTGGCTCTAACAACTGGCTCTAAAAACTGCTCTTCAGGGCGTCGGTGGCTTAGTGGTAGAGCAGGCGCCCCATGTGCAAGGCTGTTGCTGCAGCGGCCCAGGTTCGAATCCAGCCTGTGGCCCTTTGCTGCATGTCATCCCCCTCTCTCTCTCCCCCTTTCATGCTTACCTGTCCTGTCCATTAAAGGCAAAAAAATATCACGTTTGTGTGACGTCATTAGACAAGTAAGGGTCCTTTCCCGACAAGCTAGCTTGGCGTGCTAGCCGTCGTCGGAGGCTCTTCTTCACCCGGGGGCTTCGACGGCCAGACGGGCAAATTCCAGTCCGAGGCAGCACGAGCACACCTGGTGTGTGTCTCGAAACGCAGAGTCGAGCCCCGGAGTCTCCTGTGGTGTGAAGGAGGTTAATGTTAGCATCTTCTTAATTGGCTTGCTAACTGAGACACAGTGTTAGCGTTAGCGGGTGTGCTAGCCTATAAAACTTCACCGTGACAGGTAGGCTGGTTGACTCTCCAGTCTGGTGAAGACCAGAGGGTCGAAGTGCACTGGAGGCAGCTAGCACCTGGCGGCGGAGCTGTTAGCTTATTTTTATTTATTTATTTTTTTTATGTACTTTATTAATCCCTGAGGGGAAATTCAATTTTTCACTCTGTTGTCAATTACACACAGGTCCGAACACACACATGCACAAACTGGACCTATACATGCACTAAGTGGAGAGATGTCAGAGTGGGCTGCCCATGACAGGCGCTCCGAGCGGTTGGGGATTCGGTGCCTTATGGCTCTGAAAGTGGACAGTAAAGCTAGCTAGCCTGTGCTACAGATCGAGATATGCTCTGATGGATCCATCTGATGCTGATGTTGCAATCACCGGCCAATCAGGATTGGCGTGGTGAGATAAATGCTTGTGAGGACTACGCAGGGAGGCGTATCCCATAATGAATGCCATGAATGAGAACTAGCCTGGCATGCATTGTACAGCCAGTGATCAAATTTGCGAAGGCCTGGCTCATCTCAAACAAGCCTAATGGGTGATAACAACTTCTTTTATACAGTCTATAGTCTTCCCAGTCCAAGTGCCCCACTGGTTTGCTAAATTTCCAGTCTGGTGTCAGCGCAGGGCAAAAACAAAGCTTAACTATATAACAGTTAACTTTCAAACCTCAGAGTGTCTGTGTAAGCCACTGATAAAATCTGTACTCTCATTACTTCCTGTTTCTGTGTCGCACTTGTCTTCTGTTTTCTCTCAAAGCTTTCATCTTAAAGGTGATGGGTGAAATTCATTCATTCACCCCTCTGATGTCGAGGATTCTTTCCAATATATTCAAATCTGTCAGATAACAGCAGCCTCATAACGTCACAAACTGGTTAATAGTTAAGTCAGAGTTTCTCAAAATTAGCAGATAACTCTTGATGTTTTTATAGTATATATTGAGTGTGTGTACTTGACGGTAAGGAAGCAGATGGGGAGACGTGTGTGTGTTTCTGACCCGCTCAGCAGAGAGAAACATCTGTGTGTGGATCCACCTGCATGCAATCATCTACACACAACATCCGTGCTTATCTCTCAGCTCGCACAAAGAAACCAATCTTCTCACCCAACACCACAATTAAACACCAAAAGATTTTTCTATTTCAACTCTGAACCGCCGTACACATGTCCATATATTCAGGATCAGATGTCAAGAGTGTTTGTGAGTCACCGATTCTGAATGCTCATGGTCTTGGCAGGGGTTACAGCCTGATAACATCAAATGAAAGTTGGACACACACACACACACACACACACACACACACACACACACACACACACACACACACACACACACACACACGTGCACACAGTTGGAACCATCCTCTATGTGAGTAACTGCAGAGGCTGAGCTGAGAAGTCAGTTATGGAGTGCTTGTGGTGGGATAAAGAGATGTGCAGATGCTGGCTAAGTTTGCACTTTAAAGTTTCTTTTACATCTGACACTGAAAGTCGTTTTCCTCCTCAGTGTCGCGGGGCGTTGCAGCGTTTCAAAAAGATGAACGGAGATACTCTCAAACAGTCACTTGCACCGCATCGTCGTCTCACAACGTCAATGGGATGAGAGTACAACTCTGGTTATTACTCAGCAGAGGAGAAAGCTGACGGCTCCCTACAGCTGCTCTGCTTGACGGGGAAATCATCAGACTGAGATACAAGAAGACTAAAAGTGTTGAATAAAGTAAAGTAAAAACACTTCCACCATAAACTGCTGCATAAAATTCACCAGTATGCAGGAAATTAAGGTCCAGTGTGCAGGATTTAGGAAAATATATTAGCAGAAATGGAGTATAATATAATAAGAATGTTTTCATCAGTGTATAATTGCCTGAAAATAAAAATTGCCGTGCTTCTGTTACCTTAAAATGAGCTGTTTTTATCTCCATAGGGAGCACCGCCATGTTTTTACAATAACCCAGAACAGACAAACCAAACACTGGCTCCAGATAGGACCATTCACGTTTTTGCGTCAGCTGCCCCGCCACGCAAAGCAGATTGTTTTAAAACATGAAACAGCTTTATTGAGTGAATTTACCCTTTCAGCTCGTTCTCAGTTCTAACTTGTAAAATACTGCCGCTTTGTCAAAGATTTCTGCATCAGATACGACACACAAAGGCGTCTTTTGCGGCGCTATTATACGCACTGGGTGGCAGCTATTTCTGGGACCCCTGGCAACAACCGAACTCTTCCAATACTGCTGCTTTGTCAGTAGGACGTCGGCGTCAGACACAGATGCACAAAGGCAGCCTCCTTGCAGGTATAATATGCAGCGGGCAGTGGCAGTTTGTACCAACGCTGGCAACTACTATAACTAGGGCTGTCAAACAATAAAAAATCAATTTAAGTAAGTACATCTAAATTGATCGCATGCATCAACTTTTGCTGTGAAAGTATTCAAAGGAATTTTGTCAGATGTGTCGTAGTAAAGCTGCTGGATTTTGGACACAGTTGTCCCCCTGTCCTCTACCAACAAAACTGGTCTGCAATCCATTTTTTTTTCGTTTATTTTTTTTTTTATCAGGGACCATGTACAGAGAACATTGGACCAACAGAGTAAAGATGCACTGCACCAGAAAAATAAACTATTACAAAGAGACATATAAACTGACAGACTGAAACAGTACAAGAAAATAGAGTGCATTTAAATCCACGGGACGATGCACTAACAGCGTCCAAAGTGCGAGTGCTCACAGTTCCAGAGAAAACAGTCATACAAGGTGCACACGCCCATACAGTGCGCGCAGTGCAGTGAGGCAGATAGAACACCCACATGTCTCATTTGGTCTTCATGTAATGTGTACATAAAGTACATAGTGCAAAATGAGAACAGGATATTCAGAGGTGTTAAATGGCGATTAATCTACTACATAAAGTGCATGGTGCAAGATGAGAAGAAGATAATCACAAGTCATATGAGCAACAGATCTACACACTAAAATAGGAGACACATACAGGGTACCTATAGCAATATGCAATGGAACAATAACTTGACCGACCGCTTATGGAAAAAAAAAAAAAAAAAAAGAAAAGAAAACAGGACAGCATACCTCGACAGCAGAGTACCTGCTCAATGCTGACAGGTTTGGTCATTTTACAAAGGAGTTAGTGAGTCAGTCACATGTAGACTTCCTCAGTTGGCATCTGAACGCCTGGTCGAGTGCGGCTTGACGAGGCTGGCTGTTAGCGCTAGCATCAGAGGCTGCGCTAGCTCGGACCTCCAGGTTCGCTGCTCTGTGTTGAGGTGATATTTCAGGCTTGAAGTTCTCCGATGTTACGGAAATTGTTTCCTGCAGAAACTGTAGAGAACAGTGCTCCTATCAACAGTTCAATCTGGGTGTTTTTTAAACGTAAATGTTCAATTCACAGGGCCAAGCAGTGTCGTCTTTTATGCCACCATCATTTGACAAAGCTACTGTGGCCTTCAGTGACACACCAGGTCAAAGGGCAGGGTCAAAGTTATTTTTCTGTGCCTAATTAATCAAAATTACTGCGTTATTTTGACGAACGTAACTGTAATATAAAAAGCGAATTTGAATTTGGAGCCAAGCAATACAATTTTTTTATACCTAACACATACTTTTGTTGCTTCAACCGAAGGAAATAACTTTACAACACATGTGAAACCGTCATTTTTAGGTTAACTTTCAAAAAGACTGTATGCAGAAACTAAACAATCCCAGTTAAAATGGACATAATGATAACTCTAGCTCATGAAGTATCCCAAAATGAAAGTACACAAAATCTTTTACATTTACAATCTTTTAACTATCACATAAGGATCTCACCTGTGACTTGTCATGGCAACATGTACACAATGCTCTTATCAGCGCCAGCTACACAAGACGGTCAAAGTTCAGGTCACATTGTCAGGATGAGGTGGGCTAATGTGTCCACACTGTGTGGGTAATGATCACACTATGCAACAGTACATACTGAAAGTAAAAAGAAAACACACATGGTTCAGAACGCTTCCTAAGTGTTTGTCGCTGAAAGTTTCCTTGGTTGGGACCCCTGAACCCCCCCAATTAAATGTGTCCCCCCACAGTGATGAAACAAAACGTTCACCCCTGGGACGGAAGCTAAAACCTGTGAGGATATGAAAGGAGCCAGTGAAATCGTGTGTCTGTGTTCGAGAGAGAAGCAGAGAAGTGAAAAACATCTATCAGCAGCACATACACCAGCAGCGTGTGTGTGTGCGTGAGTGTGCAGGTTGTGGGGCAGCTGTGTGTGTGTGTGTGTGTATATGCAGTGTGAGGAGAGTGCTGGGGGGAGACCACCTACACTTCCACCTGCTCTGCCTTTTAGAGGGGGCCTCTTCAATCACAAGGCCGGGGTCATTATGGATGCGAGCCTGTAGCCGCCAGGCATTGTTTAGCTATTTCTGTCCTCGCGCTTTACAGTGAAACATCGAGCAAAAGCCCCCATTAAAACCTGCGCTTCAAAAACGCGAGCAGCCACGACAGGAAACATCAGGTCCTGTGCATCAGTCTCTTCGTTTTCTTTCTCATGTTGAAGAGTAAAATCCTGCTTTCTGAGGCAACAGCTGAACCCTGAACTTGTTTAGGATCGCTCCACTAACAAATGTGCTGCATTATTTTTAGTCAGAAAGCAGAGGAGCAAATATTTGCAGCTCTGCAGAGATGCAACAGCGTAACAAAGTTTTCTTGATTGTGGAGGTAGATGAGATAATAAACGAGGACACCTCTGACTCTGCTCGGACTGACACGGTGATGAGGAATGACAAAGCAGTGAACTGTTTGACAGGCGCTGTGAAGATGACTAAGTCCAAACTTTCAGAGTGAGATATGAAGGGGGAACATGTTGTTTGTTCTTCACTTCAGGGAAAACTATCTGAAGGCTTCTGATGCTACAGAAGTTTTTCCTGCTTCAAATCGACCGTGTCGTGTTATCTGATGGGCAAGTTGAGAGGTTAAACAAGTGTATCGCACATAATTAGAACAGATGTGGGCAAATTTGTTTTCTGGAGTTAGATGAGAAGTTTGATTTCACTCATGTCAGTAAATATGAAACTACAGCCAGCAGCTGCTTAGCTTAGCTTAGCATTAGCTCACAAAGTACACCCAACCAGCACCAAAACAAACTTTATCAGGTACACCTTGTTAGTACCAGGATGGACCCTCTTTTTAATTATTGGTGTCACAGACTCAACAAGGTGCTGGAAACATTCCTCAGAGATGTTGGTCCATATTGACATGATGACATCACACAGTTGATCCATGATGAGAATCTCCCGTTCCAGCACATCCCAAAGGTGCTCTATTGGACTGAGATCTGGTGACTGTGGAGGCCATTGGAGTACAGTGAACTCATTGTCATGTTTGAGATGATGTGAGCTTTGTGACATGGTGCGTTATCCTGCTGGAAGTAGCCATCAGAAGATGGGTACACTGTGGTCATAAAGGGATGGACACGCTCAGCAACAATACTCAGGTAGGCTGTGGTGTTTAAACCATGCTCAGTTGGTACTAAGAAAATCTCCCCCACACCATTACACCACCAGCAGCAGCAGCCTGAAGCGTTGATACAAGGCAGGATGGATCCATGCTTCCATCTGAATGTGGTTT
Source organism: Epinephelus fuscoguttatus (assembly GCF_011397635.1). Classification (NCBI taxonomy): domain Eukaryota; kingdom Metazoa; phylum Chordata; class Actinopteri; order Perciformes; family Serranidae; genus Epinephelus; species Epinephelus fuscoguttatus. Next base: position 36,082,132 of record NC_064770.1, read on the forward strand.
TTCCAATCTTCTATTGTCCAGTTTTGGTGAGAAAACCCGTGTGAATTGTAGCCTCAGTTTCCTGTTGTTAGCTGACTCCAGCTGCTGTGAGAGACAGCAAAACATCCTTTCATTTTATAGTTACAGTTTACTAATAAAACTCTTCACAGTATGAACAGTGGTAGACTCACAAGTCAGTCTTTAGACGCTTTGCTTAACTAAAGACTGATGACTTTCTCCCTGATTTTGTGTTTAGATGGGCGGATACAATTTCAGAGTTTAAAAAAACTCCCTACGTTACAGAACCAATAGTAAATCTGCAGGGCGGTCCTTCGGTAGCTCGCTGAACTCTTGTGCTCATAAACATAGTCCGACTAGAAACACGTGTAGCGGTACAAAATGGCTCAGCCGCGCTAGCAGAAAATGCCGTCAAAGTTGGATGTTTGTCGCGTTTGCGGCGACACATTCTCGCCGACTAAAAGAAACAAACATAATCTTTTACAAGGCCATGACTCATCCGTCCGGCCAGACTGTAGAGGCAATCGCCTTGTTGTTTACAAATACTTCCAGGTAGAAAACCAGCAGTGATGTGAAAAATGTGATTTTTATATAAAAATCACATTTTTCACATCACTGTATCACCGTTTAGACTAATCCGATGTTTGTAAAGTCTATAAACACAATGATTAGCTGTTAGCGGTGTCTGTAATAGGTAATAACTCATTAAACGGTCCGTGAAAAAAATATCTTTTCCAGCGGATATCTTATTTACAACATGATTGAGCTAGCAAAGCAGTTTCGTGTTGCTATGTGTGGTATTTATTCAGTTTGGGAAATCACGATGTCTAGAAAGCATCAGTGGCTGCAGCTGACAGGGACAGCTAACACTAGCAGCAAAGCTAACATCAGGACGTCATCTGTTAAAAGCCTCCTGTTGTTGGATACGACATGAAACTACTCCAGTTAGCTCAATCATGTTGTAACTAAGACATCCGCTGGAAAAAATATTTTCTTCACGGATGAGCACACGTTTGATAAAACGGAGTTAAATCTCTCGGCATCCATTTTCAAGCTCTCTGTGTGTTTGTGTCCTTGCGGACGAGAAAACGGGGAGCGCACATTTCCGAGTAGGCGTGTCCTTTTCAAAAATGCAAGAGGCGTTGCTTTGTTGCCGGCCGTTTTCGCCAGTGTGTTAAACACACTTTAGAAAGGAGTGTCCCCAGACTATCAGAAGGCGGAGATCTCTGATTGTCTGGAGACGAGACTAGAACAGTGGTTACATGAGCCTGAAAACCAGACACAACTCAGCCCTGAGCAGAGTGACCATCCTTTGACCAATCCCCAGCAGAGGGGGGACCAAACATGGGGACGGTAAGGAACGGTTCCATTGGTACCATCCACAGTAGACTGCTCAGTGGAAACAGGGGTAAGGCATCAGTATTTGTTGACCCTGGGAATGAGAACAGGCTGCATGTTTAGTACAGCCATGAATCTTCTAATCTAACATCTTGGCAAAAAAGCTACTAAGTGTGTTTTCCAAAAGGTCAAACTGCTCCTTTAAATCACATAAATGATCTCTGTTTCTCTTCGTTGTGAAGGCCTCCTCATATCTACACAGATAGCTTCTGTTTGAAACAGCAGTAAACAACTTTGCCATGCAAACAATTAAAGAGTGATTTGTGACCAAACAAGACTCTTAAATTGCCCATAGAGAGTCTATATTTGGAGCTGAGCTTCCTAAATGCACTACTTAAGGTAAACTACATTAAATGTGAGGTAATTAGTGAGCCACACAGCAGACCACAAACTGCTAATTGTGCTGCCTGTGGTTGTCTCTGCCTGCCTCCACCCAACAGGACCTGCAGACTGCTCTTAATGCTAACCTCGGCATATATCCTGCACGAGATCATCGTCCGAGAGCAGAGCACGCAAACAGTAATTGTCAGCTGAGGTGAGATACAAAAACATGTCAGGCTGAGCCGAGGCACGGGGGCACCGTGAGCTGTGTACAAGGTGGTGCACCAGCAGAAGTGAATTTACATATGTGAGTAAGAGTGTGACTGTGAGCGAGAGTGGAGCGGAGTGTCTGTGCGAGTGTGAGGAGGGGTGAGTGGATGAAATATGTGGGTGTTTGTGGGGGAGTTGGATGATTTTTACAGGCACTGATTCACTCGAGGGCGTCCGTGTCCAGGCTTGTTTAAGACGTTCCGAGCGTTGGGAATGGCGCTCAGTTACAGGATCACGCAAAGGCTCCCTGAGGCTTAGCAGGAGTTGCCGACGCAGACAAAGTCAGAGAATCTGTGGTCTTTTATGTTGACAGAAAAACTTGCATGTGAGTGTTTGCCCCTGGAAACTGCTGGCACTGCACCTTTGCTCTGAACTAACCTGAGACGATCCCTGAGGATTTATGTCACAGACTCAAAGCACATGTGTTGTATGACTGAGTGTGTTGCTGTTTGTTTATATTACTTTATGAGGTTTGAGGGTGTGTGTGTGTGTGTGACTTAAACTTACTCACTCCTCTGTCATCGACTTGAACCTTGCACCTCTTTGTCTGTGCCGACCAGTGATGTCACCCCTGTCGAGGTCATGACCTTCCCAATCACTAATATCCCCCCTGAAGGGATTCCCTGGTCAGGCATCACTATGACGTCCCGGTGTCTAGCACTGCAAAGTTTCCGGTGTATTTATTTGGACTCTGACTAGGAGGGAAACCAGGAAGTGGACCAGACACTGAGTATGAGACAAGAAACAACTGCTGACAGGCGAAAAGGAAGAGAGAGCTTTGATGGTACTATCTCAACAGGAAACACAGTGATATCTTAATAAAAAACAATCGCTTTTGGCTGCACTATCCCCTGTGGAAAGACACTAATGTTGGGTGAAAAAACAGCTACTTCTGGTGGCACAATCCCAGCAGGAAACGCTGGAATGTCTCAGTAAAAACAATCGCTTTCTGTGGCCTTATCCCAGCAAAAAACGGCAGCGATTTTGTGGCAATATCCCCCGGTGGAAAGACACAGATGTCTGGGTAAAAAAACTACTGGTGGTGCAATCCCAGCAGGAAACACAGCAATGTCTCTGTAAAAAACAACCACTTAATGGCACCATCCCTGGTGGAAAGACACTAATGTTTGGATAAAAAACAAATGCTTTTGGTGGTACTATCCCAGCAGGAAATGCAGTGATGTCTCTGTAAAAAAAACACTGCATTTTGTGAAAATATCTCCGGTGAAAAGACACTGATGTTTGGGTTTAAAACAACTGCTTTTGGTGGTATAATCCCGGTTGAAAACGCAATTCGCAGCCGAGTGTGAAGCGGCTGGGATGAGAATCAGCACCTCCAAGTCTGAGGCCATGGTCCTCAGCCGGAAAAGGGTGGATTGCCCACTCCAGGTCAGGGGGGAGGTCCTTCCTCAGGTGGAGGAGTTTAAGTATCTCGGGATCTTGTTCATGAGTGAGGGTAGAATAAAGCGGGAGATCAACAGGCGGACTGGGGCGGTGTCAGCAGTGATGCAGGCGCTTAACCGGTCCGTTGTGGTGAAGAGGGAGCTTAGCCAGAAAGCGAAGCTCTCAGTTTACCTGTCGATCTACGTCCCAATCCTCACCTATGGTCACGAGCTCTGGGTAGTGACCGAAAGAATGAGATCGCGAGTACAAGCGGCTGAAATGAGTTTCCTCCGCAGGGTGACTGGGCTTAGGGATAGGGCCTTAGGGATAGGGTGAGGAGCTCAGACATCTGGGAGGGACTCGGAGTAGAGCCGCTGCTCCTCCACATCGAGAGGAGCCAGCTGAGGTGGTTCGGGCATCTGGTAAGGATGCCTTCCGGACGCCTCCCTTGGGAGGTGGTTCGGGCGTGTCCAACCGGGAGGAGACCTCGGGGCCGCCCCAGAACACGCTGGAGGGATTACATCACCCGGCTGGCCTGGGAACGCCTCGGGGTTCCCACAGAAGAGCTGACGAAAGTGGCTGGGGAGAGGACTGTCTGGGCTTCTTTGCTGAGGCTGCTGCCCCCGCGACCCGGACCCGGATAAGCGGAGGACGACGAGTACGAGTACGAAAACGCAAGGATGTGTCAGGAAAAAAACAACAGCATTTAGTGGCACTATACCACCAGAAAATGTGTCTGTAAAAAACAACTACTTTTCCTGGTGCAAACCCCAGTGGAAAGACACTGATGTCTGGGTTAAAAAAATGCTTTTGGTGGCACAATCCCAGTTGAAAATGCAACAATGTCTCAGTAAAAAACACAAATGCTTTTAGTGGCACTATCCCAGCAGGAAATGCAGTGATGTCTTGATAGAAAACAATTGCTTTTTAATGGCACTATCCCCGGTGGAAAAACACTGATATCTGGGAAACAACTACTTTTCAATACCGGCAGAAAATGCAGTAATGTTCAGGTAAAAACAAATGCTTTTAGTGGCACAATCCTGGCAGGAAACACAGTGATGTTTCGGTAAAAAACCAGCCACCTCTCATGGCACTATCTCTGGTGGAAAGACACCAATGTCTAGGTAAAAAAACAACAACTTTTGGTGGTACAATTCTAATTGAAAATGCAGGGATGTCTCAGGAAAAAACAGCAGCATTTCGTGGCACAATCCCTGCAAGAAACGCAGCAAAGTCTTGGTAAAAAAACAACCACTTCTCATGGCACTATTCCCAGTGGAAAGACACCTATGTCTGGGTAAAGAACAAATGCTTTTTGTGGCACAATCCCAGTTGAGAACTTAGAGGTGTCTCAGGAAAAACAACCCCATTTCAGGGCACTAGGCCATCTCTGTACAAAACAATCACTTTCCAAGGAACTATCCCAGCTGAAAACACAGCATTGTGTTAGCAAAAAAACAACCACATCTAGTGACAGTATCTCAGCAGGAAATACAGCGATGTAAAAACAACAGCTGTCACTGTTCCTCTCACACAGGTTTCTGATAAAGAGGATTTTATTGGTTATCAAAGGGATGTGGGTTGCAGTGAGAGCAGCAGCTGCTTTCCGATCAGGCTGTGTTGGCAAAAACCTCCAAAGTGGGGAAATAACTTCTCGGGCTGATGATTTATATTATTCTAAAAACCCGCTGATTGTGAGCCCCCTGGAAGCTGACATTGCAATACTCTGGAGGCATTTTGTTTTAATAAAAGCCAAAGCCATGTTTTGACCATGTGGCAGATAAAGAACCAAAAGGAAACACACACATAGCCGAGCGGCTGTGGCTGTGTGACGGAGCCAAACCATAACTGAGAAGACCCACTCAAAGGGAAATGTCAAAGCAGCTTGGCAGACGGTGAACGCGCCGGGATCAAAATGTGTGCAGACTTTGGTGGAGGAGAGGAATTCATGCAGTGTTTTATTTGCCACTTCAAGACTGTGCGGATAAAATGTCTGCTATCTCATATCCCTGCCTCTCTTTGCCCTCCTCCCCTGAGACACACACACTCACTCACACACACTGTACACAGAGAAAAGAGATCTGGAGCCAATTGTTCTCTCATGCCACAACACTCTCACCCCCGCATTCCCCTCTGTTATGCTAAATGTCCTCTTGTGCTACAGGCACCCTGGCTTTTAACTTATAAGTCTGAATTGGGCACGATCATTAAGAGCACATTCTGCATTCATTACCATGATTGCATGTTCGTGCTAAGAAACAGAGACAGAGCGAAGGAAGGAGGAGGCAAACAGGGTTGAATGAAGCCATGGGACACAAACATGTTGACCTCTAACATTAGTGACCCACACTTTGACTGACTAACACTTTTTCTGCCACTCTTCCCCTCTATCTCTGCAGAACATGGCCCACTGCCTGCGAGCGAGGCCGCCCCCTGAAGCTGCGGTCATCGACCTGACTCACAGCTCCTACAGGGCAGTTTCAGGTTCACTGAGCAGGACGGACACGAAACCTTGTAAAGGAGAGCTCAGTGTCACTTCTGTTAGCAACCCAATCGCCAGAATAAATGTTGGCAAATCTGCAAACCACGGATACGTTACATTTGTAAGTTATTATGTAGCAGACACATTAAAACTTCATGTATCTTTTCATTTCAACAACACTGTGGCAAATGTGTGGATAGGTTGAGGCACGACAACCACTTTGTTATGGTGAAGAAAAGATCATGTTTTGGCTTAAAATATCCAATTTTGGTGGCAGCATCCCAGCTGCAAACACAGCGATGATTCGGAAAAAACAACTGCTTTTTATGGTAGTATTGAGACAAGAAAGACAGCACTGTCTCAGTAGAAAACAACCACATTTTATGCCGCTATCCTGGCAGGAAACACAGCGGTATCTAGGTAAAAAATAACTGCTTTATATCACACTATCCCCGCTGTAAATGCAGTGATGTCTTGGTAAAAAAAATAACTGCATTTCATGCAATGATCCCGTCAGGAAATGCAGCAATGTCTTGGTAAAAACCAACCGCATTTTGTTGCACAATCCCCGCTGGAAACACATTGATGTTGCTGTAAAAACAACTGTATTCCATGTCACTATCCCTGCTAGAAATGCAGTGATGTCTTGGTAAAAAAAATAACTGCATTTCGTGCAATGATCCCGTCAGGAAATGCAGCAATGTCTCTGTAAAAAACAATCACATTTTGTTGCACAATCCGTGCTGGAAACACATTGATGTTGCTGTAAAAACAACTGCATTTCATGCCACTATACCAGAAGGAAACACAGCAATGTCTCAGTAAACAACAACAGCTTTTTGTGCCACTATCCCCGCTGGAAACGCAGTAATGTCTCACTGACAATTAACCGCATTTCATGCCACAATCCTGGCAGAAAACGCAGTGATGTCTCTGTAAAAAACAACTACTTTTTGTCGCTCTATTCCCGCTGGAAATGCGGTGATGTCTCACCTCAAAAACTTTCGTGCCACTATCACTGAAAGAAAAACAATGACAGGTTGCAAAAAAGCACTCATGTTTGGTGGCTAGAAAGCTGCTGGAAATGCAGTGCCGCCCCACTAAAAAACAACCGTTTTTGTTGTTTGTTGGTCTCGAGCAGTCATCTGCGGTGACCTGTAGCTTGGCAGGTGTCTCACCTAGGTATCACCCACCATGTCCTCCACCTCAGCTTATATACATGTGATCAAATATATATCACTTTAGAAACGCTGATAGGAAGCGTACAAATGTAACGCATTCATGGTTCACAGAAACCAACATTTCCTTCTGCTGACTGTGCTGCAGTTAAACTGACCACTGACAGCACTGTGTGTGAGACCATGCAGCTGCCCAACCGGCTTTTTACTCGCCCCTCCTTTTCTCAAGAAGCGAGCAAGAGGTTGTGACACACACACAGAGGACACAGAGGTTACAAATCCTCCAGGGAGACAAGTTGTTCTTTATTTGACTCTAAAATGATCAAAGGCTTTAACTTCATGAAAACTAGTTTGGTGTCAGCATGGATTTCATGGCACAGAACACTTAAAAGCAGAGATTAATAATTTAAAAAATTCAGTGACATATAACATAAAATGTGTCTCCAAGTGATAGATGTACAGATTTTCCGCTGCAGCTCATTTGGATTTCACTGTGTTGTGCGTGTCCTCGGTACATTGCCATGGGCATGGGCGTAGGCGCAGTCTTTTTCCCTCCAACTATCTCCTCACATAAGATCAGCATGATCTTTTTTTAACTTGCTTTGGCAGCGTTTTGAGACTTATATGTGTCCATCACTGTGTCTAGTACATGTCTGCTGTTAAGCCTGATGTTGTTTATGGTTTCAGTCCAGCAATTTGTCAAACTTGGGCTGAAATTATGTTAATAAGTCCTATTTAAAAAGTAAAAACGATAAATAAACAAGACTAAGTGTCGACAGCCAAGCTCGCAGCTCGGTGAGGCTGCACCAAATGCTAACTTCAGCGTACAGGCTCACATTAAATATGAGAGTGGCTGAAGTTTCACCATTTCATCGGTCAAGGGAAGGATCCAGAGAAACAAGACGAGGTTTGTGTGGCTGTGCCGTGTCAATAATGTGAATGAATCATGACACGGTTAAGGTCTGAGTCTGCAACATGACCACAAATACTGACAAACAAATACTGAATCTTGTAAAACAATTATATTCTGCCGGTATAATATGATCTACACAAATTTGAAGCATTTGAAAATTAATTTAGAAAATAACTGTATTTTAAGTAATCCCCTCTCATATTTTTATAAAACAGCCTATCCTTTTTAAATGTATTTGAATATTGTACCTCCTAATTTATCAGTATCTGTAGCATCATGTTTAACCACCTGAAATCTGAACTTTTATTCGGTGTGTGTTTTTTATTTCTCCAAAGTTTTTGGGATCAGTAGGACCTGATAAGTTAAAAAAAACACTAACACAAATATGAAGCTCATAGTGACCCTAGAGGAAAAATCAGGGGATTACCAAAGTAAAAATTGGTCCTCTGGGAAACATGAGTGTCTCTACAAAATGTTCACGGCAGCTGATCCAATAGTTGTCTCAACATTTCATCCTGGACTGAAGCAGCGGACCGACAGACCAACCAACAGCTTGACATCACCATCTCTAGAGACATGCTGCTGGTAGAGCTAAAAATAAATCCCATCATAATGAAACTAAATTGAAATTCTTGGGTATTATTACTTCTACAAGATGCTTCCCATAACACTTGATTACTTCCATAATTATTCTGCCAGGTCTTTGAAAACAAGTCCCAACACAGTTTGGGCGCAACACTTCCTGTTAAGGCAGAACTCCAGACCTTGAAGATGCTCTGATATCAGTGCTGTCATGCAGTATTAGGTGCACTGATGCGTGTCAGGCTCAATCAAGCATCTCTGATTAGAAAGCTCATGAACTGTAGCCTTCAAATTAGCAGCGCATGGTGAGATGTAAATGAGGTTGAAGCCGTCAGAAACATCAGCAGCCAAAGTGTTAAAAGATCAACATCGTCCATTTGGGATTTACAGAGCGGAGCGGAGGAAAACACCATCAGGCCATCATGTGATGTTGACAAGGATGATGATGATGATGTGAACGATGATGGATCCCTCTATTAATAGACCAGTGACCACAGTCACAAAGAAGAACAGCAGCACTATGGATGAGAGGCCCCATTATGTCCAAATGAAGGAGTCAGCCGCTCTGTCAAGAGGGCACTTTACAAACAAACCTCATTTGACTGAGCCTGTCTTTCTCTGTCCCCTTGCCCGGCCGCTCTCCCTGCGCTAACCCCCGTCTCTTTTCTGCTGAGTGGGTGTTTGGAGGAGTTGTGAAGGTCAGGGGAAAGACTCTGAAGTGAGGAGGGAGCTCAGGGCTTTGACCTCTGATTGGCCCCGGCCGCCCAGTAGCTGGTCTGAGTCACAGAGATGGAGCGACCAAAAGGGCGCTGCGTTGTGGAGGAGCAGACGACGGGCAGGCTGCTGCCCAACTCTGACAAAAGGAGAGTTGTGCAGAGGTGGCGAGGCACAATGGGACGGTTTGAGAGGAGGAGGTGAGGAGAGCTCAATCCTCACCATAAGCACCTTATTGTGAAAGCCTGCTTTGTTTACAGACTGAAGCTATAGGGTGAAGAAATTAAGGGGATTTTCCTGTGCGTAGGAACTGGTGATACTGTAAAAAAAGAGTACTGGTTAAAGGAAGACTTCACCCACGAAATGACCATTTGTAGATCAGTTACTCACCCCAGGTTACCTGGAATTCATGAAGAAATATTTGTTTTTCTCACATGCCTACACGGTGCACAGAGAATCCAAAAAAGGTTAACATTTTGCATGAATCGAAGCAAATATGGTCCGTGTTTAACAACAGCAAAACTATGTAAAAAACATCTCTTTGCAAACTCTCACACAACTCTTGCAGTATAATCCAAGTCTCATTTATCCAGTCATACTGTATGCTCAGTACTTCCCAAACACTTACATTTTCAATAAAACCTTTCCGTGTTAAACACTTTTGAAAAAAGTGGGATTAATACTTTTGTGTCAGCTCTATGCAGAGTCTACGCCATAGTGAGCATTTACACTTGTGTGGTAGTGTGTCTGTGTCACGCTGCAGTTGCACCTCCAAAACACTAGTCAGCGGCGGGGTTTTTATGAAGTGCTGTAAAGTTTAGTTGATTCAAAACACACATTAAACACACATTAAATATGTCTTAATAGAGACAATGTCAAACACAAGTACACAAATCAGCTTCACTATAACTCGCAGCATTCACAGACAAACACTTGTCTTTATCTGGACACATTTTCCCCACAAATACAACATGCTAACGTTATTAGCGCAAGTCTATGGCATTTTACATTGTATAAATTAGCTTAAAGGCTAACAGACTTTTCCTCTACTCATATGAAGCCAGGGAGAACAGCAACATTTAACAAAGGTAACCTTACAAAATTCAGCTCCATTACAACTTACAAGGTTCACTGAGAAAACAACTGTCTTAAACTAAACACGTTTTCCAAACAAATACAACATGCTAACGTTATTAGCACAAGCCTATGGCATTTTACATGGTATACATTAGCCTAGCAACAAGTGGAGATTTCCTCTGCTCATATGAAGCCAGGATAAATCACACACAAGACTTAAAATGCTATTTTAGTGGAGGCTTTATTGTCTTCACAATTTATTGTTTCTTATCTGTGAAATTAAAGTAAATCAAAGCTTTGTTTCCACTGAGGGAAATGGTGTCAGTATACAACAATAGACAGGAAGTGTGCGATGTGTAGTTACATTTCTGGGGAGGTGAACATCAGCTCACGGTGAAGGGTACAGTGTACCTACGGCGTAGGTTCTATGTCGATGCAGAGCCTACGCCGTAGGTGTGGCATCGATTCAATGCAGAAGTATAAATCCTGCGTAAAGTAGTGTGCCCTGAATGTGCCCAGGCAAGCTACTTATCCATGCGTGAGAGTTTCTCTGTTTAAGTGACTAATGGGAATGACAACTTTTGAAAATGGTCCAGTAATAACAGAGAGCGCTGCATCCAGCAGCGACAAAACAGGCTGCAATGTAACCACTGGGGGCATGTACACCGTCAGTGTTCATCTAATTGCGCTTGTTTTTGTCACTGACAGGTTCAGACTGTCATTCAAAGTGTCTGACAACACTGTGGAATGGATCCCTACAGAGACAAACCTTTTTGTTAAAGAGTACAATCCTTTTTGTTTAACCAGAAACAGCCCCAAAAACTCTGACAACAAACCCAACAGACTCCATTTAAATAAACAGTAATTTAAGCGTGAATAGATCCAGCATATTTTCCCATCTAAGTGGGTAAAGTAAGAGTTTATTTCAACCAAACCAGAGTCTTCAATTGTTGGAACAGTGGAAAGACAAACAAAGACGGTGAGTGAGTGAGTTTTGTTTCTGTCAACTTCAAGTGAAGTGTTTTTATTATGATAAAATGACTGTTGCTGTTCTGATGAAACAAAAAGGATCTTACTCTTTAACAAAAAGGTCTGTCCCTGTAGGGATCCTTTAAATAACGCTGTCAGACACTTACAATAACAGTCTGAGCCCATCAGAGGCAAAAATAAACACTTTTAGTGCAGGTACATTGAACAATTGCCCCAAGTGGTTACACAATAGCCTGTTTTGCTGCTGCTGTCTGCAGCACTCTCACTCAAAACTGGACCAGTTTCAAAAACTGTTGTTCCCATTAGTCAATTAGACACAAACGTGGGAAAATAGGGTCCAGGTTGAAAAATACTTAAGTTACCCTTTAAATCCTAACGTTTTGGTGAAAATACATGTTTGTGAAGTACTGATCGTATGACTGGATAAATAAGAGTTGTGCAACAGTTTTTAAATGGATGTTTTGATATAGTGTTGCTGTTGTTCAAAGTGGACCCTGATTACTTCAATTCATGAAGAATGTTTGCCTTATTTTGGATTCTTCGTTCACTGTGAAGGCATGTGAGAAAAACCATGTTTTCCTCAGGAACTGAACATAACACAGGATAAGTAGTTGATTAAATATTGGTCACTTTGTGGGTGAAGAGTTCCTTTAATGTCACACAGACACACAAAGACAAAAGTTCATTTATTCTAAAGGTATTTATTATTGGGGTTCATTTCCCAGCGCAATAGATGTGGGAGACAACTGATAAAAATTTCCACTGAATCCTTCTTATCTCCTTCCTTCATGCAGATCACATTGTGGTCAAAAAAATTCACTCATTAATACTCCACCCTCGTGAAATACGTGCTTGTTCCCACACACACACACACACACATGCATGCATGCACACACACACACACACACACACACACACACACACACTGCTTAATCTTACGGTAAACAGCTTCCTTCCACCCTCAGGCCTTGCCTTTCCCAAACTCACCCAGGAACAGGAGCAGGTAACACTCAGTTGGTTTTGGCGCTCGTCCATGTGATCCCGACTGTTAAAACAGAGTCTGTTGCCAAGCAGCTCGTCCTGCCCTGGAACTCTTTGAAAGTTTGCCCAAAAAATATGCATAAAAAAACAACACAAAAGCCCAGTGCTAGTTTTCACATTTATTTTTGCGATAAGCAGGACTACTGTAGGGGAAAAAAAGCAGAACTCAGAAGAAGGAATTTCTGTACTTGAGTACACAGAACAACTCTAAATCTAAACAGACTAAACAGAGATGTGACTAATCAAGATGTGACTAAGACGTCGGCCACATTTTTTTTGTTTTTGCAAAAGCTGAAACCTGATAACTGAAGCGTTCAACCACATGTCGTTGTTTAGAGCCGAGTCCGCCCAGAAAATTCACAGCACTACTGTTTATAATTGATGGGGGTGATTAGCAGAGATTGTTCAGGACAAAAACAAAATCACATATTAATCTGCAACACATCGTACATCTGTCTCAACGTTCACACTTTCGTCTCTCCCACTGGTTGGGTAACATGAGTGTTTTTGACTAACATTTGGCAGCATGGCATGGTGCCACCTCACGAGTGTTCCCGTAAACACTCACCACTCTGGACCCTATACTGTTGTGCTTTGCCAAAATGTCACTGGGACTGTGGTCAACCTCTACCGCAACGCTGAATAAAACTTAAACCCAAGCAGAGCGGAGCAGAGCAGGGCAGCAGCAGAAACAGGCAGCTGCACACAGAATAGAATTTATAAGGGAGGTGGCAAAGTGGAGGCATAACACTGCCAGGAACTGTTGTTTTCCTCTGTTTATTCATATTCCCATGGATACTGACAAAAAGGCATAGATTTAAAATAGTCGCTCCAAATACCACAGAATTACCTGACATGAGGTCATTATGATCAGGCGTGGAGACCTGAAAAGTGCACACACTCTCAGGCCAATTTTTGGACGTCAACACGACAGATATATTCTCCTTTCTGAGCCATTTTAAAACAATATGTTGAGTAACTTCTGTCCTAACAGGAGCATTCCCTTTAGGCCTAAACATGATAACAGGTCTGTCTGAGCAAATATCTCTGTATGTGTTTTTTACAACAAGTACATGTTGTTACAGGGAGTTCACTGCCAAAGGGAAAAGCTGTTGAAAGCTGAATCCAGCCCCCTGCTCCAGCACAGGTTGACTGACATTTGGATGGGAATGGCAAAGGTTAAATAATCAAAGGTGGAGCTACGCTTGTTTTGGAATATACAAATATGATGATATTCTCGTTTAAGTTGGCAGTTTGCCATAGTCAGTTTTGTAACTTAGACAAGTGATTGCCAACTACGGGTAAACACAGCTGTTGTCTTAATATGATACATTAAGGAGACCTTTCAAATGTTTTTATGTTCTCAACAAAGTTTCCCCAGGTCAAATGTGTACAATACCCTGGGTCAATATGCTGAAATCAACACCCACATCTTACAGTCTAATAATGTTACACACTTTTAACCTTATAGCCTCAAATTTGTGGCCAAGACTGGACTTTAAGCACTGATATCTCCACAGTGGCTGAACAGATTTTAACCATGAACTGCAAAGATACCCCGAATCAATCTGCCAATGTATCAAGAGACGTAGGACCCCAGGAGCACAGGGATGACCCTGTAAGGAAAATATTTAATAATATATTTAAACTAAAGACTTGTTGCGAACAGTTTATATGGATAACATGTCCATAAAGTTAACTAACAGTAATGAATGAACAGCTGAGTTAGTTAGCTAAAAGTAACGTTATGAATAAACGTTGAGATGGTAAGCTAGAAGTTATGGATGAACAGTTTAAAATCGTTACTATAAGTAACAGATGAACTGTTAAAATACTTAGTGAACGTAATGGATAAATATTTAAAATAGTTAGCTAAAAGTAACAGATAAACAGGTAAAATAGTTAGCTTAAAGTAACGTTATCAATAAACAGTTGAAATAGCTAGCTAAACGTAATGTTATAAACTGTTAAAATAGTTCGCTAAAAGTGACATTAAAAATACAATGTTGAAATGGTTGGCAAAAAGCAATGGATAAGCAGTTGATATAGTTAATGTTAGCTTAAAAGAAACGTTATGAATACAATGTTGAAATGGTTAGCAAAAAATAACAAAAAAGTCGAAATATTTAGCTGAAATTAACGTTATGAATAAAATGTTGAAATGGTTGGTTAAAAGTAACATTTGAAACAAAAAGTTGAAATGGTTAGCTAAAAATAACAGTATAAACAAAACGTTGAAATGGCTAGCTAAAAGTAACGTTATGAATAAACAGTTGAAATAGTTAGCCAACAGTAACAGATAAACAGTTGAAATAGTTAGCTAAAAGTAATGAATAAACAGTTGATATAGCTACAAGCAATAGATAAGCAGTTTATATAGTTAATGTTAGCTAAAAGTAAGGTTATGAATAAAATGTTGAAACGGTTGGCTAAAAGTAATGGATAAACAGTTGAAATATTTAACGTCAACTAAAAGTAACATTATGAATAAACAGCTGAAATAATGAACATTAGCTAAAAGTAACATGAATAAACAGCTGAAATAATGAACATTAGCTAAAAGTAACATGAATAAACAGCTGAAATACTTAGCTAAAAGTAACGGATAAAGGGTTGATAAAGTTGAAAGCAGTGGATAAGCAGTTGATATAGTTAACGTTAGCTAAAAGTAGCGTTATGAATAAAAAGTTGAAATGGTAAACTAAAAGTAAAGAATAACCACTTAAAACAGTTAGCTATTGAAAACTTAATAAAAACAATTGGAAATTAAAACAGTTGGCTAACAGTGACGAATAAACTGTTAGAATAGTTAGCTTAAGTAGGCTAATGTTAATGAATAATCTGCTGAAATAGTTAGCTAGAAGTGACATTATAAATGCAATGTTGAAACGGTTAGCTAAAGTAATCGATAAACAGTTGAAATAGTTAGCTAAGAGTAATCAGTAAACAGTTGATTAGCTAAAAGTAATGGATAACCAGTGGATAGCTAACAGTAATGGTCAGCTAACAGTAATGGTTGGTATGACTATGTATGACTATGAAAATTTCATTGTAACAGCATCCGCTTTTGTATGGTATAAAGGGTTAGGACCCACTGATCCAGACTGATCTGTCTGTTTCTATATTTTATTATTCAGCTGTATTAGACGTAATCTCTTCTGGGCTCCTGTACAGCAGTTATCTGCAGATGAAACATGTTATTGATGTGTTTCCTGGTATAAACAACTGTTGAACATGATCATCCCTCAGGTGCAGCCAGAGGATTTAGCGCCTGCCGAAGCAAAGCATCCTACCTGACTTGTTTTGGCTGTGCAGGGATACAGGATACAGTGGTGGAGGCACTTGTGCTTGTGTGGGTGTTGGAAGAATTACAAACAGGAGACAAAGGTTTCCTTCTCTGCAACTGAAACAGGTGCATGATTGAGGAATCACATTTCCTTTCTATGTGCTCTCTGCTCTCAGAGAGGGAACCACAAATCTACCTGTGGAGTGAAAAGCAAATGAAGGGTGATATTTGTGAAACAGACTTCATGCAGATCAAAAGGCTAAATTACTGAACATGAATCTTCCTGCTTGAGATAATTGACTGGGTTTGGCTCATGTTGGACAAAGTTTCCTCGTCATGATCAAAGAAGAAGCAGGATTACCTCAGGCAACGTGCCCAACATCAGCAGCACCTCACAAACCAGTCAGGATACTGCAGGAGGAGGTGTTTGTTCTGTCACTGATCACACACACACACACACACACAGTTTGCTGCTTCACCGGTGTGTGCCACTGAAGAGTGTTTTAGGGCGTCACAAACACTAAGAGACATCAAGTCATTTGATGAAATCAGATTTTAATATCAGTGACAAAAAAAATAAAAATAGGGTGAAGTCAAGTTATTTGTGATGTCTAGGTAAATGGGATAAATAAAGCTTTTTAAATCTAAGCAGCCGAAACCAAACATACTGCATTACTACTGCAAATGTCTTGTACATGTAATAATCATTTTGACTGTGATAGCTAGGATGGATTAAAAAAAATCAAGGTAAACCATGAGTTGATTCTCTCTTTTTGGTAATACGAGTATTGCAGCTAAAACAATTCTCACAGTACACTTTAAGTATTATGGGAAGGGCTTTTAAAGTGAAACCATAATGTTTTTAGGCTGGTTTGCCAGCTGGTGCCATCAAATCATGACTTATGCTACTGTGTGCCACCCTGTAATATTACAGACATTTTTAGTATATTTGTTACTTAAAAAATACTAAAAAAGATGCATGGAGTCCATGTTGGCACTGATGGACTCAGGGGGGGTGCCGCCTTGGTTGAAAATGCCGCGCTTAAGTGCCCTCTTGAGTGGCGAATGTGCCCTATCAGCTGCCTTCTTGAATGATGAAAATGAGAGGATGTGCCCTTTTGGCTGCCCTCTTGTCCCCATGTCATGCAATAGGTGCCCTTTTTTCCTTTTCGTCCCTGCCCTTCAAACATCCTGAATCCGTCACTGCATGTTGGCCACAATAGTCTAGAGTTAGCCATTAGAGTCACATGCCAACGTGTCCATTGTCGACAATAACCCCTTTTGCACTGCCTCTTCAAGGTGGGAACTTCACACCGTTATACCGTCTTGCCGTTCTGTATGAAATGTACAGTCACGAAATGAAGGGACAGAGTTGTCTCAGCTTTAAGGTAGCATCAAACGTAGTAATGCAGTATAAAAGAGACAGCAAATAGGACGGGATCATGAGCGGCACAGGTGAAACATTTTTACGACATTTTGTGTGCAACCCATCGCAGGAGATTGAAAAAGCAGGTAGTAGCAGTTAGCAGCTAACTCAGAGAAAAACAACAGCTAAAAACGTCTGCAAATTGGGAAAATAATGAGGTCTGGGAGCTCCTTATCCTCCGAGCAGAGGACGAGATCGGCCGCCATGTAACAAGGACTGTTTATGATTGTTATTGCCATGTTATGCCATTGTCATTATTTAGAAAGCACTGCTGACACATATGTTATATGTCACACTAGAGGCTGATGCTGTTGTCAAAGCCCTGATACACCAAGCCGACAGCTGGCCGTCAGTTGATGTTGGGCCGTCAATGAGCATCGGTGCGGTGCCCGTTGCCCCTTGTCAGCCCCCATCAGTTTTTTTTTTTTGCTAATCAGCATGTTGAATCTGTGTCGGCAGAGTCTGTCTGTGAATGAAGACACTCTAATTCTCTAAAAACGTCAGTGAGAAAATTAAACAAAGTCAAAAGAAGGTGAGACTGAAACTCGTTAGGTAAGGTAAGATTATTTTTTGAGTCATTGAGCCCTTTAGCAGAATTGTTTCCTGGTGGTTCGTGTTATTGCTCAGTGGCGCACAGTAAACATGCTCTGTTCTTTCAACACTGGATCGTGTGGTTAATGTGTTAACTGGCTAACTAGCATTAAGACTGTCTCCCGGTTTTCCTTTCTTGTCTTTGCTGTGCGTTCTTGTGCAACTTTTTTGTAGAGGCACGACAACAGAGCGGGGGGCCTTCCTCACCACTAGTTCTCTGAAGTCGGTTTGGTGTGTTCTGGTCTCACCACAGGCGAGGCGTGGATAACTTAACTTGCTTCTTCAATAGCTTCCTCCTTAGTGTGGTGTGGTGATGCCTGCATTACTCAAAAAGAGTGGAAATGTATGAAAAAATGCAATGACAGTGAGTCGTAGACTGACTGAACGTGGAAAAGCTGAGACATATTGTTGAATGCCCTTTCTTTCTTAAGTTACCTCAACCTGTTCATCATCTGTTACTAAATAGATAAATGTTTTTTAAATGTACTTGTAGGCTACTTCACACTCAACGAAAATGAAAAAACGTGTAGGTTGTTATTATTTTGAGGTTATTCTACAGTGGTTTTACAGGTCCCGCTTGAGATCAAATACGGTTGAATAAAGCCCATGAACTAAAATGATTTCAACACCTTTGGCCTACTCTGTTTCAGTCCTGTTTTTGTCTTATTTTTTGCTTCTTTCGCTTTTAATGCTAAAAAAGCACTAACTTAATGTTTATTTATTGTCTGTCTACCAGTGTATTTGAGTTTTATCAGTTGGAAAATGACAGAAATAAACTAAACGAAATGAAATACGGCAGTAAGAAAACAGGGCAAGCATGGCAGAAAAGTTGAGTGATCTTTTTTAATGAATAGCTAGGCTCCATTAATGATTTAATGAACTGATAAATTGATTTCACCACTTTAAAAACAAACCTGACTGTCCCATTTTACCTGAACATGTCATCAGAGTGAGGTCAGGGGTCTTGATGTGTTTGGAGGTCAAAAGTTTCTGAAATATTTTACTTGGCAACTTATTTTATCTATGTATATATAGCAGAGATACATAACAAGGTCAAGACTTTTAGAATTTTAGGTGGTTCACGTGTCAAAAAGTGTCCCAAACACTCTGCCTTCACCCCTGTGTCTCAGACTGTACGGGGTGTTTTCTACCACAGATAGTTTTAAACCATCTGTCCTGATCAGTACAAACACATGGATGTGTTTTAGATGTCTCAGCTCAGCTGTCCTCCCTGCTGAGACAGAAAGTCCCGGGTTTATACAGGAGCTGGACTGCTGCTGCTGCTGGAATGAGGCCCTGGGGGCGTGGCTTCCCGGTTCTCCCGGAGAGGAACCTGTACGTCACTATGCCCATATAAGGCGCAGGACTTCCTCCACAGGATGGATCATAATAAACAGCAGCAGAAGTCCGTCTCAAAAAGGCTATGAATCACATTTAATGGAGCCAAAAATCAAACTGCTGATAAGCTGATTTATATTTCATGTCACTCTGGTTACTTTAGATTCATTTAAACAAATAAGGGCGCGTTTTGTGACAATTTAACAACATGAATGAATGATCTAAAAGCCTTGATTTCATCTAACAGATTAATATCTCCTCTCCGCTGATCCAATAACTAGTTATTCAATCTCTAACTGCGCAGAAAGCTGTTTAACTAAAGTGGGCTCTTGTGTTTCTGACGCCGGTCTCTCCGCTGCGATGCCTCCTCCGTGCGCTCTCATGCCTACAGGCTTGTTTACAGTCGCCTCTTCCCGGCATTAGCGTCACTTGACGTAGCGCTCTCTGGGCGTGGACACAGAGCCGTCTGGCCAATCACAGCGCAGCACGGCCCTGGCAGCAGGAGCGTGTGTGTGCCTGTATATAAAGTGAAGTTCAGAGCCAGCTGAACACACCTCTACAAGCACCAGGAGCTGCAGCACTAACTCGCAGGAACTGAGAGTTTAAACTTTTGCCTGACAGAAGACAAACAGCAGGCAGACACTGGACACACAGAGACACTGAGACAGATTCTGTTGGACCTTACTTTCACTCTCTGATCTTTGGAGTGATATTTAATTCCCTTTTGATTTTGGGACACTGTTGAGAGAGACGCCGAGTGCCTGAGTTGATGCATGCTCTCTGCTGACAGACATTTGTTGATAATCGAGAGCCTGTGTTTCTAAAAGCAGCTGGTAAGCTCACTTTTTCCTTCCGACTTTATGTCTACAAAGATGGAACAGCCTTTTTATCATGACGACTCTTTTCTGTCGGCTTACGGCCACTCAGATGCAGCAATGCACGACTACAAACTGCTAAAGCAGAATATGAATTTGAACTTGACAGAGCCCTATCGCAACCTGAAATCGCAGCTGAGAGCCGAGACAGACCCGTACCAAGCGGGGCACCAGGACGTGGGCTCCCTGAAGCTGGCATCCCCTGAGCTCGAGAGGCTCATCATCCAAAACAGTAACGGTGTGATCACCACTCCCACCCCGGGCCAGTACTTCTACAACCGGGGCATCACTGATGAGCAGGAGGGGTTCGCTGAGGGGTTTGTGAAAGCCCTGGACGAGCTGCACAAGATGAACCAGATGCCCCCTCCCAACGTGTCACTTGGAGCCGGTGGAGTTACGACGTGCTCGGCGGCGGCCTCTAGTGTCTTCGGCTCCGCCTTGCAGCCGGAGCCTCCCATCTACACCACACTGAACGCCTACTGCCCGAACACGAGCCTCTCTTCCGCATCCAGCTACCCCACAGCCACCATCAGCTACCTGCCGCCGCACCAGCAGAGCCACCCGCAGACCTCGACGCACGGCACGCACCCGTTCCAGCACAGCCTCCCCGGCTCCGGGCTCCATCCGCAGCGGCTGGTCGCTCTGAAAGAGGAGCCCCAAACTGTGCCGGACCTCCTCAGCAGCGACGGCTCTCCTCCAATGTCCCCGATCGACTTGGAGACCCAGGAGAGGATCAAGGCGGAGCGCAAGAGGCTGAGGAACCGGCTAGCGGCCACCAAATGTCGGCGGCGCAAGCTGGAGCGCATCGCGCGGCTGGAGGAGAAGGTGAAGGGCTTGAAGAGCGACAACGCGGGGCTGTCCAACACGGCCTCGGTGCTCCGGGACCAGGTCGCCCAGCTCAAACAGAAGGTCCTGACACATGTGAGCAGCGGCTGTCAGCTGATGCTCACAAGCAAGTTGGAGGCGTTTTAAGCAGCAGAGACTACTAAGAGACTGATAAGTAATAACACTGGAGTTCTGCATGCGCAGCACTGGGACACCGGCTCATGTGTGGTCAGCACTGACAGCAGCACAGGGCCGAGGCGGGCTATGTGTAGACAACTCTTTAGGCTATTTAGGGTGAATAAGACTGATTGAAATGGTACTTCCGGATGCTGGACATCGCTGAAAAGCACCATTCAACCCTTGACACCAGGGCAGCATCCAGACTGAGCAGACACTGAGCAGACACAGCGGGCACGAGCCCAGCGAGTCGGGTTTACTAATGGTAGAAAATGGGAATGATTATTGTATTTCTTTGTATTTTTGCAACTGATATTGTCATGCAATGCTGCATTTATCATTGTGTAAATTATTTTGGTTTGTCCGGTTGATCCAGACAAACTTCTGATGTCCAATGTTTACACTGTCTTTTTTATTTGTGATGTGTATTTAAGTAAAGTGTCTTAAAATGAAACTGAAATGGCGCACTGGAGTGTTTGTTTCTTATAAATATATATATATCATAATCATGCATCATAAACAGCAGGGAGAGGTGGGGGTGGTGTTGGGGGGGGGTCGAGGAAGACAAACCAGGTTTCTTTCCTACCGTATTGTTAGCACAGCAGTTGCTATAGCTCCCAGTGAGGAGCCCTTACACAAGCACATTCTGGTTTCAGTGTTTTTACGCACGGAGCGTGGCCCGCGCACGTAGGCCTTTCCTAATTACGCACGGGCATGTCCATATACGGGCATGTTGGTGTATACTTCGTCACATGGGAGGATTTCTGGGAACCCCCGCCCAGGTAATGCAAACTGGTTTCATCTCAATCCCGCCTTCTATTGTATCGATAAGGCCCGCGAGCTTCATGAGGGTGGCGGAATTTCCTTTTATTATTGTGCAACTTTAGACTTCAGAGCCTGTCACACACAAACAGAGCAAAGTGCAGCAGGTAGAGGGATGGAAGTGGGTCTGGGTGAAGCTAAAGGACACCAGGAAGTAGGTCAAACAATCATTTGTGATCATTTAAACATATATGAATCCAAATAAAGACATGATCATATTCTTATTTCCGTTTGGGAGCAACCTGTCGGAAGTCCCGCAGCGCATATTTGAGGCGTCTTCATAAGTGAAAGATCTGCACACGACGGGAAGTGACAGTGGCTTCAGGAATGTCGGGGGCGTCTGGAGATGCCACGCCGCTTGGCAAAGCAGTGGGCGAGTGTGGGCGTCCGGAGCGCGCGGGAGCATCTGTGGATGGACGAAGATGTGCGCGCTGCCAAGGACAACATTCCCGTGGGACGCATCAGAGGCCAAATATGTGCTGCACCGGGGGCTCACGAGATGGATATATGAGGGGGGGAAAGTCCCGCGTTAAGTAGATGTGAGTGAGTCAGTAAGCACTCATGCTATTAACCAGGGGTCAGTAAATGCGCCCCAGATGCACCAAACAATGATAATATGAGGTGGGGAGGTGATGATGGGGAGGAGGAGGAGGAGGAGGAGGAGGGCTAATTGCTGCTGACTTGAGGGACCGTTTGGAGCTTAAGTAGGAAAATCTGAAGCAAAAAAAAAAATAACTGTCAGTGCTTTGTGACCGTTGGCCGAGAGAGAAGTGGCGCAAACAGGCTGGTCTTAAAACAGAGAGGGGGATTTCTGTCGTGCAGCCTGTGACGTACAAGTAAACAAGACAGCAGGCATGGCCTCAGAAAATAAGATGTCTCTCTCTGTCTCTCTGTACTCACAGAAACCACTTCAAAAACACGAAGGAGTGAGGGCTGCGGTTTCTGAGCTCACTCTCACCTCATGGTGTTTTGGAGAGGAAGGTTTTTAGCTTCTTTTCATCTCTATTTAAAACAGTCTAATTTCCATCAATAACAACTCCCCTTTTTCGTGCCAAGGGACGTGGAAACAGAACCGGGCACACCCACACAACTTCTCCTTTCCTTTGACTTTTTATCAAGAAACCTAGATTTCAGGGGATGTACACTTTTTGTTATCACGCTGCCTGTTTTTGCCTTTGTCAACGGTTTGTAACAAGGCGGGAACCTTTGAATGAAAACTTAAAAATCTAATTTCCTATTGTATCATTTATTGTAAGCACATACAGCCATAAAAGATGCTACTGCCCATATTAATCACTGCTACTAAGAAATGTCTCTGCAGTTAAACTCAAACAAGACAGAAGTAATAACCTTTGGCCCTGATCACATAGCAAAGAAATTACAACCCTTGATAGGTCCTCTGGCAACTAATATAAAATCTGCAGCGAGAAATGTAGGCGTCACGTTTGATTCTCAATTGAACTTTGACCCACATGTCAGTAATCACATTAAATCCTGCTGCTTCCAAAGAAATATTACCAAAATCAAATCAGCTGTTTCTTGTCTTGACCTAGAAAAGCTTATTTATGCTTCTGTATTGTGTAAATCTTCAGTAGCTCGGCTTCAGCTAGTGCAGAATGCTGCAGCTGGAAATTTAACTGGGACAAATCGTAGGTCACATATCACCCTGATCATCGCCTGCCTCCACTGGTTACCTGTTAACTTCAGAATTGATTTTAAGATTATTTTAATAACTTTTAAAACTTGGTTTAGCCCCCAGTTATATAGCTGAGCTTCTGACTGCCTATGCTCCAAGTCGTGACCTGAGATCTTCAACCCTTCCCTTACTAGTCGTCTCTAGAGCGAGGCTGGCAACTAAAGGTAACCAGGCTTTTGCCATCAAGGCCACGAGGCACTGGAATTCCCCTGCCCCCATGACAGAGGGCCGGCCTAAGCCCCGAATGTTCTCAAATCCTAGAAACATCCCTGATCCATGTATTGATTACTGAACAAGCCTACAGTACCAGACACAGGGTTCCAAAGTGTCAGGGCCCCCCTGACCTTCACCTGCAAAACTTCATTCAACAGGTGGAGACACAAAGAAGGAACTGCAAAGTGACAAAAATGACCTCAAAGAGACACACAATGACTGCTAAAGATGTAAAACAACCACAAAAGCCTCAAAATGACCTAAATCGGACACAAAATAACTGCAAAGGCTCACGAAATGACAAAAAAAGACACAAGCTAATCTAAAATCCCCCCACAAAATGACCTTTAAGAGACACACAATAACTGCAAAAGAGGTAAAACAACCAGAAAAAGGCTCAAAATTACACAAAAACTACAAAGAGACACAAAAACACACACAATTACTGAAACAATACCCACAAAACTACCTCAAGGAGACACAAAATAACTATAAAAATGGGCAAAACAACCACAAAGAGACATAAGAGACAGATTAACTACAAAAACCCCCACAAAATTACATGGAAGAGAAATAAATACTACAGAAAGTAGCAAAACAACCACAAAGACTCCCAAAATGACAACAAAAGACACAAACTTATCTAAATTACCCCCACAAAATGATCTCGAAGAGACACACAATAAATGCAAAAGAGGCAAAACAACCACAAAAAGCCACAAAATGACCTAAATGAGACACAATAACTACAAAAAGACACAAAATTACCACAAATACCTCAAGCTTATCACCACGAATCACAAAACAACTACAAAATAGGGCAAAACAACCACACTGAGACATAAAATGACCTAAATGAGACACAAGACGACACAAAAACCCACAAAATTACCCGAAGGAGACACAAAATAACAAAAAGGGCAAATCACAAAATCACAAATGATTACCAATATGAGACACAAAACAATTGCAAAGAGACGCAGAATGACACAAAATAGACACAAGCTTATCTACAATCCGCTCACAAAACTACCTCAAAGAGACACACAATTACTCTAAAAGAGGCACAACAACTACAAAATGACCTATGAGACACAGTAACTACAAGAAGACATAAACAGACACAACACGACCTCCAAAAACACTTCAAAATTACCTCAGAGACACAAAATAACTCCAAATAGGGGCAAGACGACCACAAATGAGATACAAAATAACTGCAAAGACTCACAAAATTACCCAAAAAAACATTAACTTATCTAAAATCCCCCACAAAATTACCTCTGAGACACACAGTTACTGCAAAAGACGCAAAACAACCACAAAATGACCTAAGACACACAGTATCTACAAAGAGACACAAAAAATACCTAAAATTACACGACCTATGAGAGACAATAACTACAAAGAGACACAAAAAATACCTAAAATTACACGACCTATGAGAGACAATAACTACAAAGAGACACAAAAAATACCTAAAATTACACGACCTATGAGAGACAATAACTACAAAGAGACACAAAAAATACCTAAAATTACATGACTTATGAAAGAGACACAAGGACAAAACAACCACAAAGACTCATAAAATGACAAAACAAGGACACAAACTTAGCTAAATCCCCCCACAACATGACCTCGAAGAGTCACACATTAACTCCAATGGAAGCAAAACAACCACAAAAATCCTCAAAATGACCTTAAAAACACACAAAAATACCACAAATGAGACACAAAAACACACCAAAAAAATCTAAAACCTCCCCACAAAATTACCCTGAGACACAAAATAACAACAAAACGGGAAAAAATTACCACAAAGAGACATAAAATTACCCGAAAGAGACACAAAGTAACTACAAAAAAGGGCCAAACAATCACAAGGAGACACAAAATGACCAAAAAGATACAATAACTACCAAGAGACACAATAAAACTACAGAAAGTAGCAAAACAACCACAAAGACTCACAAATAACTTACAAAATCCCCTACAAAATGACCCGAAAGAGACGCAAAATAACTACAAAAAAGGACAAACAACCACAAAGACTCATAAAATGACAAAACAAGGACACAAACTTAGCTAAATCCCCCCACAACATGACCTCAAAGAGTCACACATTAACTCCAATGGAAGCAAAACAACCACAAAAAGCCTCAAAAAAAACAAAACAAACAAAAATACCACAAATGAGACAAAATTCTAAAATCTCCCCACAAAATTACCCTGAGACACAAAATAACAACAAAACAGGAAAAAATTACCACAAAGAGACATAAAATTACCCAAAAGAGACACAAAGTAACTACAAAAAAGGGCCAAACAATCACAAGGAGACACAAAATGACAAAAAAGATGCAAACGTATCTAACACCCCAGCAAGCAATAGTTGTGATTTAAACGTATTGGCTATATTTAGCTCTGATTTAGTCTAGCTACATGTAACCCAAATCTAGCCCATTTAATTTTGAAATTGATTAAATGTAATTTTCGCCATTGCAGATGGCGTGCGGTATGATATTCAATCACGTATGGAGAGTCAGCAGTAATTAAAATATCTTTATCTCCATTTTTTGGACATGGTCTCTACATTCAGATTCAGATTCAGAATACTTTATTATATACATACATAGAATACATAGCCGTATAATTGATGACGTCTACACTTTGGCTACGGTTAGACGTCTACCAAATTTTCACTGACAGCCCAAATGCAGCCGTGATTTAGCCTAGACGTCAGGTCTTCATGTAGACGGCTATTAGACGTTTTTTAAACCAAAAAATGCTTGCTGGGCTACAAAATGACAGAAAAACTTCACAAAACAACCACAAAAAGCCTCAAAATGACCTTTAAAAAAAGACACACAAAAATACCACAAATGACCAAAAAAAAAATCTAAAATCTCCCCACGAAATTACCTCAAAGAGACACAAAACAACCACAAAATTACCTAAAAGACACAATAACTACAAAGAGACACAAAGAGACACAGAATTGCCTAAAAAAACAAGAACATAAATTTACCGCCAAGAGACACAATTAAACTACAAAAAGGGGGAAAATTACCCCAAAGAGACATAAAATGACCGAAATGAGACACAAGCCCCCAAAATTACCTGAAAGAGATGCAAAGTAACTACAAAAAAGGGCCAAACAATCACAAGGAGACACAAAATGACAAAAAGATGCAAACGTATCTAACATCTCCCCACAAAATGGCCTCGAAGAGACACAGGCAAAAACGCCTCAAAATGTCCTTAAAAAACTCAAAACTACCACACAAGAGACAAAATGACCTTAGAGACACAAAAAAGACACACTTACCTACTAAAAAAAGGCCCCTACATGTAGGCTCCTGTCAGTTTTTCCAGTCCTCTGTAGGAGAGGTGGAGGGGCCTTTCACACGTCTGTACCCAGGAGCCCACTGTCTCTCAATCCGCCCATGCCGTGATCATGCAGATGGGTGAAACTAGCAAACACTGAAAGGCTGAAAACAGGCAGTTCATTTATTACACTGTATATAAGATAAATATTAGCTCAGAGCCCCTGAGCTCCACCATGAAAATAAAGGTAGAGTGCAGTACAATACCGACTGGGAGAAATGGCAATAAAAACATGAAGAAGATAGTATAAGATGTGAGTATCAGGGCCCTGAAGTAGCGACGTGTTTTATTCTGTGTAAAATATTCATGAGTCTGAAGTGTAAAAAAAAACCCAAACAATAACACCTCACTCACTCACAATCATCACACAGCTACTTCATTTACAGCTCCTACTCAGAGCAATACTTTTAAATACCACTGCAGTGTTCAAGTCTCCATTTACACACACAGCAGACCTACATATTATAATACACACACACACACACACGCACTCACACACACTCCAAAAAACAAGCCAGTTGAAGCCATACTGGCTCTCCACACGCCTCGGCCCACAACCCACACTGAGTGTCTGTGGGAACATCTGTGATGCGAACGGTGACGTATGAAGAGCTCTAGGGTGGGTTTGATTTTCCTCTCCACGAGCCCCCTTCCCCTCCCACAGACACACACACACACACACACACCTCTCTCTCTGGTCTTCTGCTATCTTCTCGAGAACCATGAATATTCCTCCCACCTTGCCGCGGCCATCTGAGGTTCTCACACAAGTTGGATCAAAAGTTGCATCGCTAGTTTTAGCCGCGAGCAGAGGACTGATCTGGGGAGGGGGTGTTTGGTTTGTCATGAGACCTAGATTGAGGAGAGTTATACAAAACATTTGAACATATAGGTCTACAAAACGCTACCACAACTGTGTGAAGCCTTGTCTTTAGTCTTCAGTCTGTTTTAAATGTTCCTCCAGATTTTTATACATTAAACCTGTCAGATAATAAAAATGATTCATCGATCATCCGCCTCATTATTTCAACACAATGTCATGCACCAACTGTTCCCTTCACAACACTGCCAGCTCTCAGAGGAAACTGTTGTGGTTTCCTACAAACCATGGATATGTTTCATTTGCACACTTTATACCTATCATATCAATGTTTCTAAAGTGATGTGGTGTAAGAGCTGACGGTCACCTGGAGGGGGAGGGGATGTTGGATGGAGAGACACCTGGCAAAGTGCAGACCGCTGTTCGAGACCACCAAACAACTAAAATGGTTGTTTTTTACCAAGACATGGCTGCTGCGTTTCCTGCTGGCATAGTGCCAAGACAAAGGTTGTTGTTGTAACCGAAACATGGCTGCATTAGTAGCTCTAAAGTGGCTGTTTTTTACGTAGACATCACTGCATTTTTGCTGGGATAGGCCCATGGCAAAAGCTGTTTTCATCAAGACACACTGCCAGGGCAGTGACACGAAAAAAGCAGATTTTTACCGAGACATGCTGCATCTTCCGCCAGATTAATAGCACTAAAAGGGTTTGGTTTTTACTGACATATTGCTGCATTTCAACGCAGGATAATGCCACAAAAATGGCTGTTTTCTACAGAGCGATCGCTGCACTTCCTGTCGGGATGGTGCCACGACAAGGTCGTTTTTTCCAAAATGTTGCCGTGTTTTCTGCCAGAAAAGTAGCACAAAAGTGTTATTTTTTTACTGAGATACTGCTGTATTTCTTGCTGAGAAAGTGCCACGAGAAACGTTGTTTTTACAGAGACATTGCTGCATTTCCTGCCAGGGTAATGCCACGAAATGTGGTCATTTTTTTTCTGAGACATCATCGCATTTCCTGCCAAGATAGTTGGCAGTTTTTTACCGAGTGATCACAGTGCTTCCTGTCGGGATAGTGCCACGAAATTACCAAAATTTTGCCGTGTTTTCTGCCAGAAAAGTAGCACAAAAATTGTATTTTTTTTTACCGAGACATTGCTGTATTACTTGCTGGGATAGTGCAACGAGAAAGGTGTTTTTAACCAAGACACTGCTGCATTTTCTAACAGAATAATAGCACAAAAAGAGGTTGTTTTTTTAACGAGACATCACCGCATTTCCTGCCAGGATAGTGCCATGAAAAAAAAGCTTTTTTTTACACAGACATCGCTGCATTTCCTGCCAGATTAGTAACACAAAAAGTGGTTATTTTCTACCGAAGCACCGCTGCATTTCCTGCCAGGATGGAACCACAAAAGGCTATTTTTTTTTTACCAAGGCATCGCTGTGTTACTTGCTGGGATAGTGCAGTGAGAAAGGTTGTTTATACCAAGACATTGCTGCATTTCCTGGCAGAGTAGTAGCTCTAAAAGTGGATGTATTTAACTGAGACATCTCTGTGTTTCTTGCCAGATTAGTAGCTCTGAAAGTGCTTGTTTTACTAGGACATTACTGCATTTCTTGCTGCGATAAGGCCATAAACCAAACCACACGTCACCCACAGCATTGTTGAGACATATCTGCTACATTATAGCATAAATGTAACGTGCGTGTGGTTTGCAGAAACGTACAGCGGCAACATTATTGTGCTGATTTGGCTGCACCAGCAGTGGTGGGATGTAACTAAGTAGTCCTGTTTACTCGAGTACTGTGGACTACTTAAATACAAATGTGAGGTACTTGTAATTTATTTAAGCATTTCCACTTTATGCTACTGTATACTTCTACACACTTACTTCTCAGAGACCAATGCTGTCCGTTTTACTTCACTACATTTGTCTGACGGCTTTAGTTACTTTTCAGATGACAGTTTTCATCCCCTTCTTGTCCAGTAAAAAATGTTGGTGATAAACTACAGGGTGAAGTGTTTCCTTTGTGTGCTGAGAAAGGCTTTGAATGCAGGACTTTCACTTGTTGTTTTAGTACCTTTACTTCACCAAAGGATCTGAATACTTCCATCACCACAGGCTGACAGTAAAGGATGGTGGTCAGACAAAGCTGTGACTGAATATACAGTAAACACAGAGTTGGTGTTTTCACCACAGCAGAGCAGCGGCCTGAGAGGAGGTCTACGTTCACACTTACACAGTTCAGCATAAAGCAGTCAGTGAGTCACGGAGGAGTTTACAAGGGTTTAGTGGGTGCACACCGCCATCTAGTGGAATAACAAAGGAACAGCAGCTGAAAATCATGAACTGCAAATATGAGAGATTTAGCACCAATAATAGCTGCCCTACTTTCTCTTTGTGACAACACATACACACACTAACACACACCAATAGCCTGCAGGACAGTTGTTTCTCAGATTGTCGTCAGCACCGCATGAGGGATCCTCTAATGGGTGCACAGTCAGGCACAGTGAGACACAAGCACCTTTTACGCTGCCTTTTCAAAGCGGGAATTGTTGTCCTCACCCTGAATAGGGGCGATGGAGCTCTCTCATCTTTAAATCGGCAGCGTAGGCAGTAACAGCACCGAAACAACGTCTGTGTAAAAGAGACAGCCGGCAGGACAGGGCCACAGATGGGACAGGTGTGATGCTTTGGTGCTACCCACTGTCAGGAGATTTACACCAGTGTTCGCATCCCTTCACTGGCTACCTCTCAAATACAGGATTGATTTTAAGGTTCTTTTATTTGGTTTTAAAGCTGCACACTGGCTGGCACCCCAGTACATAACTGAACTTCTCTGCCACTACTCCAGCTCCCGACCTGTTAGAGCCTCAGAACAATGTCTGTTAACTGTCCCATGATCAAGGCTGGTGGGTAAGAGTGCTCCAAAGCTCTGGAATAACCTTCCTCGCAATCAAATCCTCCCCCTCCACTGACACTTTCAAGACAAACCTTAAAATGTGAATGTTTTCAGTGGTCTTGGTTGTCTGTAGTGGTTTTAATATTTTAGTATTTTATAATCTTTTTACTCATATAATTGTTCTTACCGCTGTATTTCTGATTTATATCTGTGTACACAGTATATTGCTGTATATTTGTGTGTCATTCTTTTATTTTGTACAGCACTTTGGTCAGCTGCAGTTGTTTTTAAATGTGCTATATAAATAAACTTGATTTGATTCGGTGTGATGGAGCCAGCATGCACTGGAGCGTTTTGCAGCCGGGTGTGAAGCAGTTGGGATGAGAGTCAGCACCTCCAAGTCTGAGGCCATGGTCCTCTGTCAGAAACCGGTGGTTTGCCCTCTCTGGGTTGGGGGAGAGTTACTGCTGAGGGAGTTCAAGTATCTCAGGGTCACGAGTGAGGGTAGAATGGAGCGTGAGATGGATCGGCGGGTCAGTGTTATGCCGGTCCATCGTGGTGAAGAGGGAGCTGAACCAGAAAGCAAAGCTTTCAATTTACTGGTCCATCTACGTCCCAACCCTCACCTATGGTCATGAGCTCTGGGTAGTGAAGAATGAGATCGCGGATACAAGCAGCCAAAATGAGTTTCCTCCGTGTGGTGTCTGGGCTCAGCCTTAGAGAGAGGGGGAGGAGCTTGGACATTGGGAGGGAGCTCGGAGTAGAGCCACTGCTCCTTCGCATCGAAAGGGGTCAGTTGAGGTGGTTCGGGCATCTGATCAGGATCCTCCTGGGCGCCTCCTGTTTGAGGTGTTCCAGACATGTCCCACTGGTAGGAGGCCCCGGGGCAGACCCAGATTACATATCTCATCTGGCCTGAGGAACACCTTGAGGTCCTCCAGGAGGAGCTGGAAAGTGTTGCTGGGGAGAGGGACGTCTGGGGTGCTTTGCTTGGCCTGCTGCCCCCGCGACCCGGCCCCGGATAAGAGGATAAAAATGGATGGATGGATGATTTGATTTGATTTAAAAAGGTAGCTGATAGCAGTTTCTGATTTTTGAAGCCTAAATTCAGTCACTAGAAGTAAAAAGCCAACATTAGGCTATAAACTACACCACGATCACATGACTTAGGCCCTGATCACACAGAAAGCGTTTCAGCAGCTGGGGGCACCTTTTTGTAATTGTTTTTAATGAGAATGAAGCTTTATGCTTGCTGTTTTTGCGTTGCTATGAGCCTTGCACTTTTGCGCTCTAGGTGCCTGGCGTTTTTGCCAGAGCTCTCTGAACTTCTTGAGCTGAAAACAACGTCAACTCAGCGGAAAAATGCCCCACGTCGTCTCTTTTTTCCCCCATTGTCCAATCAGATGATTTGTGTGGTCTGTGGTGGTCACGACAACAAGTTTACAGCTGGTAAACAATGGAGGAGAAACTGGTGGTAGTGGTTGCTGGATACCCAGAGCTATGCGGCCTGATGATAGACAGCAGGTTGTCAAACTGCCCCTGAGTCATCCTAAAATCTGCCTGTAAACGTCCATGATGGAGGAGAAGCTCCTGGACCAACTGGTGGTACTCCCCATGATCCAGCCTCTTTTTTAGGGTCTCATGTACCCACACAGATCTCTGTTTATCTGCTGACAGCCTCTCACCCTCAACCAGAGCTACAGACAGCACCCTCTGCCTCAACATGTCAGGAGCTAGATGCTAATTACACAGATTGATTACATGGGACTGTTAGTGTAGGGACGTGACGGGGTGGTTGCCTGGCGACAATAAAAAGCTGCTGCAAGCCAACGTGTATGTTTTATGTCACACTAGAGGCAGATGCTGTTGTGTGTCACAACCCTCACGCCTCTTTTGATTCTGTGATGCCAGTATGCTGTCTAATCACACATGGGAGCGCATGACGCTGCCGTTGTTTGGTTCTGTGTCAAAATGCAATGATGGCGTAGTGTAGGGACGTTGTAGCAGCCCTATAGCACCATCGCTGTGTAAAATGGGTTACCGAGAAGTCCACTTCAGGTATGATTTATCACAGTAGTAAAGCAGGGGAATCTGGCTCTGGTAAATGCTCCTGGTTTTTATGTACCCAGTGTACAATCATTCTAACTTCAAATAACTTCAGCATCAAGGAACAAAGGAACTCACATTTTCACTCAGACAGCTGATGTCAGTAGGATCCAGGGTGCAGCTGCAGGTGTTGCATAAAGGCCTCACACCTGAACTCACATAAGCTCTCATCAAGCCAGGCTCCTCCTCCTTCCTGCTCCAGGCCCCTCCCCCTTCCTGCTCCAGGCCCCTCCCCCTTCCTGCTCCAGGCCCCTCCTTCTTCCTGCTCCAGGCTCCTCCTCCTTCCTGCTCCTCCAGACCTGCAACTCAATCAAGTTTCGATCTGCAGATAGAGCCTGATTGTGTCATCGTCAGTGTAGTTAGATGGGATGATTAAAGTTTAAATTATTCCTCACACTGCCTGGATATTAAACATTCCTCTCTAACAGGGAAAAATGTGGACATTGTGCAGTTTTTTTATGGGATAATGGATTTAACAAACTCTACTGTCACTCCGATACAGGAAGAGCACATGCATTATTCATCTTTATAGATGCAAACCTGCCTGTGTGCAAAGACTCTAGGATTAATATACAGTATGTATTTAATGTGAGTGAGGGACTGTGTGAAAAGAGACTGGCGTCCTCAAGATTATGACCACAGAGGTTGGTGATACAAGCAGCTTGTCATGACCATAGACTGTAGAAATAATGGACGTAGCCACCATGATAAAATGGTGAGCTACATAAAAAATTTCATCCCTATACAGTTGTCATGATCGAGGACATTAGCTATAGACCTAGAGACCAAAACTGTTTTCTGTACCAGGCTGTAAAATGTATTTCTGCAAGCTGGGCATTTTAACATGAGGTCTGTGGAGACTGACTCGCTTTTGGAGTCAGCCTCAAGTGGCCGTTAGAGGAACTGCAGATTTTGGCTCTTCATGTTGGCTTTTTCAGCCCTGGATGTTGCTGCTTTGTTCTTAACCTCCAATATATGGGGTGCCGTTTGTAAAGTGGCTCACGCTGAAAATAACATCAACATTTTGCCACATTTAGCTTCAAACAATGTTTAAAAAAGTGTTGTGAAACCTTTTACCACATTTACAGCAATATTTGTTAACTTAGAAATATATTAAATAGTTAAATCTAAATATTAAATGTGGCACCTAAATGTTAAATGTTAAATCTAAATATTAAATATCAATCTAAATATTAAATCTAAATCTAAATATTAAATGTGGCACCTAAATGTTAAATGTTAAATCTAAATATTAAATATCAATCTAAATATTAAATCTAAATCTAAATATTAAATGTGGCACCTAAATGTTAAATGTTAAATCTAAATGCTAAATCTAAATCTAAATGTTAAATCTAAATATTAAATCTAAATCTAAATGTTAAATCTAAATGCTAAATCTAAATCTATTAAATCGAAATCTAAATGTTAAATCTAAATCTAAATGTTAAATCTAAATCTAAATCCTAAATCTAAATGTTAAATCTAAATGTTCAATCTAAATCTAAATGTTAAATCTAAATCTAAATGCTAATGTTAAATCTAAATCTAAATGTTAAATCTAAATCTAAATCTAAATGTTAAATCTAAATGCTAAACTAAAATTCACAACACTTTTTTAAACATTGTTTGAAGCTAAATGTGGCAAAATGGGGGGGGGGGGCTGAATTTTTATATAACTCACCCGTTTACGTGTTATCATGTCTTCAAGTTACACATATTTAACAGTGTGGTCACTCTGACTCACAGGCTTGTCAGCAAGGCGTCACCACAGCCAATGAGTCAGATCCACCCCTCATTCCTCCACAGCTTCACCTTCTCATCCAAATATGGTCACTTCTGGCTCTGAAAAAAACAAAATGGCGACAGCCAAAATGCTGAGCTCGAGGCTTCAAAGCAGAAATCCACAAACCAAAAGGTGACGTCACAGAAGCTACATCCATTTTTCAGGGCATGGAAGCTGCATCGACAAACAGTCAGGCATCTTTCCCTTTGTCTGTAAATATTAGTCTGTGGTAAATATGGAGATCATATAAGTGCAGGGCTACCATAGCTTTACATCTGTCCCATGGACAGTATTGTTGGCCTGGTCAACACATTCTCACTGTGACCTCATCCCATATTGACGTTTGGTCATGGACTTTCCACGTCCACATACGACGTCCAAGGTACCCTGGGTGTGTTGGCTGTTGACGTTCAGGGATGCTGTGTCAAGTTCTGCCTGTTACATACATTGTCTTCTTTCAAAATACACTTCTGTTTTCACAGGAAATTTACCGCTCTACCCGGTGAAGGTCGGTGTTTGTTGGACCCGTTCAGCACCCCTCCCACTTGCCCATCTCGGACTTTTGCCGCCTTAACTTTTGTTCTTGTCCCACTGTGTTTCCCCCGATGTTGACGAATGCCATTAAACTATAACAGCGACTGGCCGCGTATCATGCCAATGTTAAAGGACGGCAACTTTCACGGCAGAATGATACGCCGCAGGGTGGTGCGTCAGTTCAGAACGCCACCTGATGGTGTCAGTTTGAAATGCAGCCAGTAACAATGCAGTATAGATGCCTGTATAGTCCCTGTAGGGTGGCCACGAAGGGTGGTGGATGGGTTCAACAAACCCCGGACTTTCACCCAGGAGGCCACTGTTCGCTTCCAGTGTGAATGTTGATAACAAACCATGATGGGTTTTAAACCTAACCACAGGCTTTTGTTGCTCACAGAAATGAACATAAATATCAGGTGTTATACTGACATTGGAAGTTTATTTTGAAAAAGACTGTACGCATATAACGAGCAGAAACTGTACATTTCCTGCAAAGACAGAAGTGCATTTTGAAAAGACATAATGCATGTTACAAGTGTAAATCAACACAGTGTCCGGGAATGCCAATAACTGACGCAAGAGGTTACCTGGTGCGTCATGTTTAGACATGATAGTCCACTGACCAAGCAGCAATATTTGACAAGTGGGGGCGGCAACATGGTGGTGCAGAGGTTAGCATTGTCACCTCACAGCAAGAAAGTTCCTGGTTTGACCTTTCTGTGTGGAGTTTGCATGTTCTCCCCGTGTCAGCGTGGGTTTCCTCCAGGTGCTCCAGCTTCCTCCCACAGTCCAAAGACATGCAGGTTAACTGGTGACTCTAAATTGTCCATAGGTGTGAATGTGAGTGTGAATGGTTGTCTGTCTCTATGTGTCAGCCCTGTGATAGTCTGGTGACCTGTCCAGGGTGAACCCTGCCTCTCACCCAGTGTCAGCTGAGAGATATTACTTTCAAAAAAAAGTGAAAAACTGAAACAGAGAGTACACCCCTTCCTTCTCAATTCTAATAATTTTCATACAGTCCCTAAAAATACTGTGCTGTATTTCCTGTATTGTAAAATATTGTGTGAACTGTATTATTCATCAAGATGTTTCCTCTTTGATGTAAGTAATCCACAGATAGAGGACGTGAATGAAACCAGACACACAGAGGCAACATTAGTCCCCGCTGAGGTGTACTCTGTGTGTGTGTGTGTGTGTGTGTGTGTGTGTGTGTGTGTGTGTGTGTGTGTGAGAATAAGTGAGAAAAACAAATACTGAGAGTGTTTTTAGTTTGAAGGTCAAAGTTTGGCCCCGCAGTACCAAATTAAAACGATAACCTCATCTATGTTACAATTAGTTTCAGACGGTGGCCTTGAAAAACACTCTGGAATGATGCTGAAACAAATTAAATAGATAACCTCATCGCTGCCACGTTACAATTTGTCTTATCACTGAAGCGCTCACACAGTCGCAGTCATTAGGCTTAAACGTGTGCAGAGCGACACTCATCTGTGACCCTCTGCGTCCGGCTCTGCTGTTCACTGCGATGATGACTTTCACAGAGGACACGTTATTAGCTAACATCATCAAGTGGCACAAGTTCACTACAGAAATAGCTGCCGGTGGATTCAAATGGCCTCACACACACACACACACACACACACACACACCTACACACACACCGAGCCTCATTGTCTGTCCTTTTAACAAATGTCAAGAGTGGCATTATCAACAGGATGCACAGCGTGTGTTCACTGCAGCTTCACCTGCAGAGGGCACACACACTGCTCCACTGACAAACACATCACCAACAGGATTCATGTTTAAAACCCACGTACAAGTCACTTCTCATGAGATTATTCTAAAGACTATAAATTGTTTATTCATTTAAAACATTTCCATGGGTCTGATTTATGGGGTGGGTCTATTTCCTGGATTCAGTCTTGCTGTCAGTTCAAAGCTGAATCTGTGGAAGGACGTAAATCCCTCTGAGCCCAAAAGGCATTTATTTGAAATGCGGGCTGTTTAATAACATCAGACTTTGATGGCGTTAGAATAAATTGTCCTGATGCTTATTTAAATATAAGACTATTTGAATTCCTCCCTCAAAGCAATGGTCAGGAGAGGGCGAGACTGAGTGACAGCTGTCTGAGCCGCAGGGTGAACACAGTTGTCATGCTGTATATCTGTAAATTTGCAGCCCAGTCGTCAGATGCAAATGTTGGTATTGTATGTTTCTGAGAACCACTGATATGTTGCTTTTTATATCCACATCTCTAAAGTGACATAGTATATGAGGTGACTTGGTCATCATGGAGGGGGTGGTGGATGGTGTGACACTTGGACGAGACGCCTGCCAAGCTGCAGACCACTGTTCAAGACCAACAAACATCAAATGTGGCTGTTTTTAGCAAGTTATTGTTGGTTTTCTTGCTGGGATTGAGCCTCGAAAGAGGTTGTTTTTTACTCAGATATTGCTGCATTTTCTGCCAGAATAGTGCCATGAAAAGTGGTTGTTCTTTATAGAGACATTACTGCATTTCAAGGTGGGATAGTGCCACGAAGAATGGTTGCTTCTTACAGAGATATAGCTTTGTTACCTGCCAGAATAGTGTGATGAAAAAAAAGTTGTTTTTTTCTGAGGTATTGCTGCATTTTAAGGACACAAAAAGTATTTGCTTTCTACCAAGATATCACTGCATTTGATTGTGTTTGCTGCCAGCATGTTGCTTCCATGGAAAATGGTTGTTTTTACCAAGCCATCGCTGCGTTGTCTGCCGGGATAGTGCCACAAAAAAGGTTGCTTTTTACCAAGATATCACTGCATTTCTAGGCGGGACAGTGCCACGAAAAGTGGTTGTTTTTACTGAGCCATTGCGGCATTTTCTGTTGGGATAGTGCAACAAAATGTGTTTTTTACTAATAAGACATTGCTGCATTTCAGGCCAGAATAGTGCCACCAAAAATGGTTGTTTTTACCGAGCCATCGCTGCATTTTCTTCCGGGATAGTTCTACGCATAAGGTTGTTTTTACCGAGATATCACTGCATTTCAAGGTAAGACAGTGCCATGAAAAACAGTTGTTTTTACAGAGGCATCACTGTGTTTTCTGCCAGCAAAGTGCCACGAAAAGTGGTTGCTTTTACTGAGTCTCCACTGTGTTCCTGCTGAGATGGTGCCACCAAAAACCCAAGATGTCACTATGTTTGCTGCTGTGATAGTGCCACAAAAAACAATTGTTTCTTACTGAGATATCGCTGCATTTCAAGGCAGGACAGTGCTACAAAAAGTGATTGTTTTTACCGAGACATCGCTGCCTTTCAAGGCGGGATAGTGCCAAGAAAAGCAGTTGTTTTTACGAACATTGCTGCTTTTTAAGGTGGGATAGTGCCCTGAGAAACGCTTGTTTCTTACAGAGAATGATGCATTTTCTGCCAGGATAGTGCCATGAAAAGTAGTTGGGGTTTTTTGTGCCTAACCCTAGTCACACGTTAACCGCAACTTTGTTGAAACTTAAAGAAATGTACATATCCACCACATAAATATGTACACATGTAAGGTACGTGTGGTTTGCAGTGATCTGGTGAGTGGTTTGACATATGGAACTGGATAATGTCTTCATCCATAATCAGAGGTAGAGGTCATGGTTGAGACACCAACACTGCAGTCAAATGTTTCTCTGATGGGTTTGATTTAGTTTTGAACAAGAAGACTGTCGAAACACTTTGCTTTTAGGCTAAAACAATGCTGTTCTCAGTTCACACTGAATGGACATTTGGAAATACAGTTGGCAACGTACAAGAGAGGTCAACTTCAGTGCAACTGCCAGTGGTCCAGCATGTAGAGAAACAACAGAGGCAGCTCGGTATCTGCAGGGTGTTGTTTCTATTTGCAGAGCTTTGAGGTTTCTGATGCACGGTGTAGAGGAACTCTGTATGTAGCTCTGCTCAGTGGGGGTTGTGGTATTTGAAGAAAGGATTACAGTAGCATTTCTAAACAAGGATACTGCTTTGTAAAATCCACCTTCTCAGATAAATAAACATGCAGGAATCTTATGCTTTGCAAAACTTTGCTTGAGTCTCAAGACTTTCCTGTTACACCAGTGATTCCCTACCAGGCAGTGGTGGCTGTAAGGGGGGCGAGGGGGGCCAGTGCCCCTGCGATATTAAGCCTGGACTCCCCCTCTGGCCCCCGTAGCTGTGATGAATATTGCTGTACATTTTTCACCCCACATTTATTTATTTTTACAAAGAGAGGAAATATATGATGTATGATTCCACCAACAGGGCTCTCATTTTAGTGTAGAGCGTCAGACTGAATTTACCAACGCACCATGTCAGGTCACTCACTCTCCGGGACCACCAGTGTTACTTGAATAAGTAAACACTGACCAACGGGCCAGACTGGCCGACCCGTATGCTCTCACTCAGTGGATGGATGATGTCACAGGAAGCCAATCTTACAAAGGAGGACCACACTTGTTTGTTTTGCAATTGAAGCTAACGTTAGCTAATGTGCTAAAAAGTTAGCGTTCCAGAGAAATCCAATATTCCTCTTAAAGGGATAGTGCACCCAAAAATTAAAATTCAGCCATTATCTACTCACCCATATGCCGAGGGAGGCTCAGGTGAAGTTTTAGAGTCCTCACAACACTTGCGGAGATCCAGGCTGACGGCGCCCCAGATTCAAACGTCCAAAGACACATAACTGAAACCACAAAATATTTCCATACTGCTCGTCCGTAGTGATCCAAGTGTCCTGAAGCCCCGACATAAAAAGTTGTTTGGAAAAACATCATTTGAACTCATTGTAGCCTGTAGTTAGTTAGCGTGTCTACTTCCTGTCACTCTTCAGCTGCACAATATTAAAGCAATAAAAGCCCCTAAAACAATATTAAAAAGTAAAGTAATACCAATAATCCATTTCAGTGAGTGCATTTGGAACATGACTGGTGGCTGTATGACACTATGCTCTCTATGATGAGGATATACAAACTGTTTTGGGGTCTTACAGATTAAAAAAGGGTTTGACAGCAAAGTTCAACCAAAAGAACTACGACAGGTTCAAGTTGACATTTACAAATATTGTCTTTATTGAGAATGTAAAGCACAGAAACACATCTCTCAGCAAGCTTACCATGAATTGAACAAACCAGTTTCCCCTTTTTACAAAACATTTACATCTAACAGTGCCTCGCTCTAGAAATACACAACGTAATTATAAAAGACACGTCCACAGTACATTGGTAATATACGTGATCAAACTACCAGAACAGCCTCTGCTGGTACGAACGCTGCCTCTGCGGATTTACTCTGGTAGGCAGATTTGTTTCTGAATATTAAACCTTCCCTCAGGTATTTACTTCTCCATTGTCATTATCATACCACATCCCTTAACGTTCAGTCCTGTAATCTGTTAGAAAGCTACATTCATTATAATCATTGCTCTCTCCGCTATCCCTTATGACATGTAGACTGCACGATACGGCTTCACAAACAGTAAGATCTGCATTTAACAATTGACTAATGCACAGATTAGAGTCAGCTAGACGACTGAGAAGAGAAGCAGGGTGGTGAAGTACTGGTGCAGGGATGTCGTGTTTGCAATACTGTCATGAGAAGTCCTCTGGTTAACATGTTTGATTCATGCACAAGCGCTTATACTGCAGGACGTTACGTTTGCCATGTGTGAGACTTCACACACCTCATGTCGTAGTGTCAGTGATGTGTTTTACTGAGCCATACAAAGTAAATAAAAAACAGAGTGTCTATTTGCACCCTGTTGAGAGTAGTCACACTGCAGCTACTCAGCTATTTAAACCCATCCCTTACACGCATCGTCACGTTGATGTGTCAAGGTCAGAGGCTATTAGGATCAGGGCAAAGGGGTCATGGTTAGGGCTGGTACAAGCCAATCTCTGATACTCTCTGCGATTACAGTGGTAAATTTACAAGATAAAACTCACAAATGTTCTGCCAGGCAGTCAGGTGACGTAGTATAAAGAGCAACGCAGTCCATGGAAGGTGTAGGGTGTGATGGGTGAATGGGATGAGCACAGGAGACTGAGGTTTGTGTCCTGTGTGTCAGTGTTGGTTTATTGTTTGTTTTTACTTCTTTTCAGTTTTAGGGATCTATAAAGCTGCCGAATACACACTGTGTACATGAACTTTAGCAGAATAGCTGAATAGACCCATTTGGTTTAATGTCCTATTTTGGTGTTGCTAGGACGTCCAGGAATATACACCCGGTGTCAACAGCCACATTGGGTATTTACACCCTAGGTGCAAATGGCATTGTTGGCTATGAACACCAGGGTGCTTGCCTTTGCACGATGCCCTATACAACTGGGTGTAAATGGCCAAATTCACTGTTTACACCTGGGTGTGAAAAACCACATTGCCTATTCACACCTGGTTGAAACTAGCCACATTACACCCAGGTGTGAATAGCAACATAAACTATTTATATGGGATGTATATAGCCATATTGACTATTTATACCTGGTTTTAAATAGCCACACTGACTACTTACACTCAGGTGTGAAGAGCCACATTGACTACTTTCACCCAGGTGTGAATAGCCACTTTGACTACTTTCATCTGGGTGTGAAGAGCCACATTGACTACTTTCACCCAGGTGTGAATAGCCACTTTGACTACTTAACCCCAGGTGTGAATAGCCACTTTGACTACTTAACCCCAGGTGTGAATAGCCACTTTGACTACTTACACTCAGGTGTGAATAGTCACATTGACTGTTTACACCCAGGTGTGAATACCTACCCTGACTTTTTACGCATGCGTGTGATTAGCCACATTATCTTTTGTTTTTTTACACCCAGATGGTAACAGAAACATTTACTTTTTGCATCTGGGTGTATACAGCCAATATGACTACTTACACCCTGGGTGCAAATAGCATCTGCAAATGAAATACCTGACTTTTGTAAAAACAATTCTCGACCTATTAGCTGGCAATAAAACATTTGTGCAGCCGTTATGTGATATTATCAGTATATTTATTATTGAAGTCAGAGCCCTTGCATAATTAAGGATTTTACCTTTAAATCTTAAAAGTTTCTTTTTTCTAAATCCTGGCTGTTTAGCTAAGTAAATAACTGACCAGGTGTTTACTGGAGGTTTTATAAACCAGATACAGTGTTATTAAAAACCATAGAGATTATATGTAGAATGTGACAGTAATGATGATGACAGTTTAGGTCTGTGTGGTAAGGTTAGTTAAAGAAGCAACTCCATTTCAAGAGACAGATTAGGATCTAGACAATAATCTCTAAATATGTTGCCACCTATCACCCCTCTCTACAAGCCGCTCCCGCTCCCCTCCACGTCGTCGACTATGATGGAGCGTTTACGCAGCACAGAGTTCCCCTTCCTGCCGCTCCTGGCCTGCAGGGGCAGCTTGGTCTGGCACGGGGCCCGGTACTGAGGCAGGCCGGTCTTGGTGGTATCCAGCTCCTCTGGGTCGTCCTGCTGGGCCCTAAGGGCGGCAATCACATCCTTGTCTGAGGGACTGAGGGTCAGGCAGCCACAGGGGCGACTGCCGTCACCCTCCGCTCCAACCTCTCCGGCCTCTCCCATGTCCTCTGGCTCATCCTCCACTGTCATGAAGGCGTCGCCCCACAGGCTCTCACAGAGATCCCTGCCATGTTGGTACATCTACAGAAACAGACACAAAATATTTATAGGATGTGAAGAGGTGATGATTCTGACAAAATGATGGCTGGTCATTATGGGTAGCTACCAGCCAGGAGAGAAGTACTCAGATGTGCATAAACATGAACTTGGGGGACGTGCAGAAAACTAGTGTCTCTCATTCCCCAGCAACACTTTCCAGCTCCTCCTGGAGGACTCCAAGGCGTTCCCAGGCCAGATGGGGTATATAAGACCTCCAGCATGTTCTGGGTCTGCCCCGGGGCCTCCTACTAGAGGGATGTGCCTGTAACACCTCTCATTGGAGGCGCCCAGGAGGATCCTGATCAGATGCCCAAGCCACCTCAACTGACCTCTTTTGACACGAAGGAGCAGTGGCTCTACTCTGAGCTCCCTCTGGATGTCTAAGCTCCTCACCCTGTCTCTAAGGCTGAGCCCAGACACCCCACGGAGGAAACAAATTTCAGCCGCTTGTATCCGCGATCTCATTCTTTCTTTCACCACCCAGAGCTCATGACCATAGGTGAGGGTTGGGACGTAGATGGACCAGTAAATCGAAAGCTTCGCCTTCCAGCTCAGCTCCCTCTTCACCACGACAGACCGGCACAGTGCCTGCATCACTGCAGAAGCTGGCCAAAACTGCCGATCCATTTCATGATTCATTCTACACTCACTTGTGAACAAGACCATGAGATACTTGAACTCCCTCGCTTGGGGCAGGAACTCTGGTTTTCCGGCAGAGAACCATGACCTCAGATTTGGAGGTGCTGACTTCATCCCGACCGCTTCACAGTCGGCTGCAAATGATCTCAGTGCATGCTGGAGGTCATGGTGTGATGAAACCAACAGAATCACATCATCTGCAAAAAGCAGGGATGCAACTCTGAGGATCCCACACAGATCACGTTTCTGTGCTCCAAGCGCCCAGTGTTTTTGTGGCGCTCTGAACTCCATCATCTATTTTAGCGTCATCTTTTTTCCCATTATCCTATCAGATGATTTGAGAGGTGGGCCTTCTGTGGTGGTCACGACAACAAGTTTGCAGTTGGTAAACAATGGAGGAGAAACTGGTGGTAGCGGTTGTTGGATACCCGGAGCTATACGGCCCAACGATAGACAGCAGATTGTCAAACTGCCCCTGAGTCATCCTAACTAAACAGTAGATTGATTACATGGGATGGTAAGAATTAAGAGGTGAGACCGTGGCTGCCTGGCAACAATTATAAAGTGTTTTTTTTTTCCACTAGTGGCATTCAATTTTAAAAAAGGCAGTGTGGCGCACCTCGCGTTTTGCAACCTGCAAAACACTTTCTGTGTGATCAGGGTCTAAAAGTACAGAAGCATAACAAGTAAAAGAACTCATTATGCAGAAAGTGTTAAATCATGGAGCCTCCAAGGTCCCAGTGAATATAACTTATTTTATTTTGCATGCATTAGATAATACAAGATGAAAATATATGTGTTTCTATTAGTTTTGTTCAGGGACAGGTTACAACTCTCTTTTCACTGTTAGACCTCACAGCCCACAAAGTCCCAGACAGCCTTGCACAACTCTTACCTGAGTGTGTGAGGCCTTTCATCTCCAATAATGCATCATATTTCATAAGGTGATATGTTATGAAATCAAAGTGACTGGTAAATATAGCTGTTACACATGGTGGATTAAAAAGATCAAGATTTTTCCCCCAAAATGCTATGAAATATGAATTTAACTGGTCAAACACAAGTAATGTACAAGTACCTGAAACAGTACTTCAGTAAATGTACTTTTTCATCACTGATAACTTTCAGAGCACGAGAGCTCTTTAGTAACATCTGATGGCTGGTAAAATTCGGCTAAGTGCATTTTTTCCACGCTGGTTTTGCATTTTTAGTAAATGCACATTTTCTGCATGGCTCTTTTTTTTTTTGCAACATCCATCAAGTATGGTCTTTCTGTGCTTGTAAACATCCATTGGAATAATTGATTTTGGCCTTTCAGGGCAGCGCCAGCCTTGAAAACAAACACCCTCTGCCAGGTGTTAGAGGGGGCTGCAGGCACCTGGCAGCTGCTCTCGCAAACTGCTTTTTGTCCGCCTCTCTCTCGCTCGCCTCACCTCGTCTGCAACCAGCCTTGAGAGCAAATTACAAGTCATGACGACCTTGAAAA
This sequence comes from Epinephelus fuscoguttatus, assembly GCF_011397635.1. Classification (NCBI taxonomy): domain Eukaryota; kingdom Metazoa; phylum Chordata; class Actinopteri; order Perciformes; family Serranidae; genus Epinephelus; species Epinephelus fuscoguttatus. The sequence continues at coordinate 36,127,075 of NC_064770.1, forward strand.
GCCCACACTGGAATCTGAAAGACTTCATCTCTGCGCCCTCTTTATGGTGCAGCCGTGAGATTGTCAAGCTTCACAGAGTAGACGCACGGATCTAAACTAATCGGAAAGGTCACGCTTGGCACCTTGTTGCTATCTGACAGGTATTCATTGCACTGCTCAGTCTTTGTTATACTTTGAGAAAAAACTCCAATTACTGCTGACATTAGCTTTGTGGTTTCTGGAGCATGAAAAATTCTGCTCCTCTCTAATAAGACACGTACACGGATTAAAAGGGATATTGCACAACACTGCAAAAAACAAATCACAATTCAATGTTTAAGCTGTTTAACTGTAAACTGTGTAGGCATACATGTTGAGAAATAGTTGAGGAAGCAAATTTTCTAAGTTTCAGTGTGTGTTTTTTGTGTTTAACCCTTTAAACTCTGCAGTGGAAACAGTCTGTAGTGCCTATACATTGGTATTTTTGCTTATTGTGACGTCATTTCTTTGAGTATCTTTAAATGCTTGTATCCCTAAAACCTGTACAGCCTACACTAAAAGGTTATGTGGGTCAGTAAACCATAATAACTGCATCAGCTATCCCACTCCAAGGACAGATTGCATTAAATTATGTTTTCCTGCTCTGTAGTAGGTGTAAAGAGGCAGACGGGACATTAACACATTCTCTTTGGACATGTTAGAAATTGTTTGGTGCATCAGTAGCTGAGGTTGAAGTCAATGACAAAGCAGTGGTATCTGACGACTTTGGAGTGAGAACAGGCCGGCTATTTTGGTTCTTATTTTAGATCGGTTTAGGATCATGCAAACAACAATTTCCTGTGTCCGTCCAACCTCTGTTTTTTTAAGCTCCTGTTTCCTCACTACTGACAACCTCATAACAAGTCATTAAGGCTGCTTTCAGACCTATAGTTGTCTTGCTTTGGTCTGAATCAGGGACTCATGTTGTTCCAAAGTTGTATAATTGTCTAGAGCTGGTTCGTGTTCTCACGGCAGCATTTACAAGAGGACCAGATCAAATGCCTCGTGTGAGAAAGCTGCTCTTGATTGGTCAGAATTTCCATGTGGGAAAAATCCAGGAAGTAAAGCAAACGTTGAAGAAGAGTACACTTGCAAGATAAATGTGACACTTTCTAATGTCACAATGGAGGGACAACTACGCAGGTTGATTTTAGCGCTGCTCATCGTGGACTATATTGCTGTCATTGTTCATTTTAGTCAAACCATACAGTTTGAAAACGAGGCGCGGCCCCAACTAGAAAACAATGTTTTGATGCATTGGATGTGCTGAATGTGCATATTAAGGCAGTACAGGAGGAGGTGCACATTAATAATCCTCCAGGACTGTAACATGCTCATGTTTAACCCAAACAATGTGTCATGTGACTGCAGTTGCTTCACATCCAGGTCGAACACCTTCTCACCACAAACCAACCGCACCAGAGTTCGTTTGTAACCAGACCGAGACCACCTCTTCAAGAAGGTCTCAGTCCGGTTGTTTTGTGTGTGATTGCTGTGTTCACACCTGCCCAAACAAACCGCACTTAGGGGGCAAATGAACCCAAGTTCGATTGAACTGAACCAAACAGGGCAGGTGTGAAAGCACCCTAAGACGTACTGCCAAGTCACCTCTCTGCCTCCTTCTATAGCTCATTTCAATCTTATATCCTTCTCTTTCTTATCACTGCACATGCTGTTTGTATGTCTCTTCCTCTCTCTGTTACTCTAAAGCACACCCCCACCCCAACGTCTGCTTCCTTTCATCCTCCTGTCTGTTGGGGGATTAAGACTGAGTCACACAGGGTGCTCGCACAAGAAAAAGCTGTAATATATGTACCGTGTTCGAAGGACAAAGAGGATGACGGCTATTTCTCTCCACTACATACACTCTGTGTCTGACGCTTAGGTCTTATCGCAGCGACCCCATAATACACACAGGGCTGCACACACACATTTCTGTCCGTCCCCAGGCAGACATGGTTTGCTGCCAAAGCTAATTCGAGCACAAGTGGTTTTAGACAACATGGTGTGATCGAATGAGTGAGATACTGAAATTTCCTGAGGCTCTATCCTGTCCTTCCCATCCTTATCTTATTCAATTCTGCCCTTCTATCTGAAACCTACGACTCTACACCCAGTGTGAAAAGAAAAACATAAAAGACAAAGGACTTAAATCTGTGACACTGACAGGAAAAAAAGATCCATTTTTCTTACAGCAGACGTCTGTTGTAATGATTTTTCTGGCCGCGGGTCAAGGTCAGAATTAGACGAGAGTCATTATGTAACTGAATAGAAATTAAAACAAATGACTACAGGAATGAGGTGGCACGGTGGTGTGGTGGTGAGCACTCTCGCCTCACAGCAAGAGGGTTGCTGGTTCAATCCCGGGCATGGGAGCCCTTCTGTGCGGAGTTTGCATGTTCTCCCTGTGTCAGCATGGGTTCTCTCCGGGCACTCCGGCTTCCTCCCACAGTCCAAAGACATGCAGATTGGGGACTAGGTTAATTGGTGACTCTAAATTGTCCGTAGGTGTGAATGTGAGTGTGAATGGTTGTCTGTCTCTATGTGTCAGCCCTGCGATAGTCTGGCGACCTGTCCAGGGTGAACCCTGCCTCTCGCCTGATGTAGCTAGGATAGGCTCCAGCCTCCCCGCGACCCTCAAGAGGATGAAGCGATTAGAAGATGAATGAATGAATGAATGACTACAGGAATGATTTACTGAACAGTTACACAGTTCAAAATCTTCTCAAATACTGTTTTATATGGACGTCAACAGACTTTTATAGTATTCCTGAGCAAAATGCAGTTGGTAGCGTTGATTATTTCAAATGTAACACTTCAGATAATGACAGACAAATGACTGTGCAATTGTACATAAATCAATGTGTAAATTCAGGGAGAGAGGACAGGGCGTGAGGGAATACAGAGTTAACAGAGCCGTGGCCGTCACTATTTTGTGCGTTTTCTTTTCATTAAAGTTTGATTTGGTCATCAAAAAAAGTTTTGTTCAACATTCGGTTGAGCTAAAAGACCCTATAATGAGTTGGATGTTAAGTTTTCCCAGTAAGTGTATTTTGTTTGATGGTTTTGCTAGCAAAAATTAGCATTAACATAGTTAAGCATAGCTGTGAATGAGACGTGCTAACCATGCTAGTAGCTAGCATTAGGGTTATCTCCACCCTCTTGTCCAAATATGGTCATTTCTTCGGACTTAAAAAATCCAAGATAGCAACGGCCAAAATATCAAAGTCAAGACATGTATAGCTGCAGACATATTTGGTTTGTAGCGTACACGACACGCCCACCACTGGTACAAGACAAATCCACCAACACAACTGAACCCTGCTACAATGCTACACTGCAGTGAATAAATGAGACCAAATATAGCAATAATCTACTTTATAATTTATAATACATGAAGATGTAAATCACTGTATAAGTAAGGAGATGAAACCCTTCCCATTACCCTTATCCTAACCTTAACTGCCTTTAATGTAATACTTCATAGTTAACATTGGCTAATCGTTAACTTTGCATTAGCATAAGTAACAAGATGTAACCCTTCCCATTACCCCTACCCTAACCTTAACCATGTCTCTTTTAATGTAATACTTTATAGCTAACGTTAGCTAATCACTAACTTAGCATTAGCACCAGTAACGAGATGTGGGAACTGCCCATTGGTTTGACATCCCATTGTTCCGACCATATTAAACTCATTGTTCCGAAGTCCGTTCTGAAATCATCATGATGCCCTGTGGTTAAGGTCTGGTTAGGTTTAGGCACAAAAACCACTTGGTTAGGGTCAGGAAAAGATCATGGTGTGGGTTAAAATGAAAAAGAAAGTGACAAACACATAAGCCGTGAGCCTGCTCCGCCTCAAGCCGGTCGCGGCGCACCATACGCCCGCCGCAAGCCGTTCAGCACCACGGACAGTCGGACTAATGGGATGTCGAACCAATGACATGGACCCACGAGATGTAACCCTTCCCATTACTCTTATCCTAATCTTAACCACCTTTCTTTTAACGTAATACTTCATAGCTAACATTAGCTAATCACTAATTTATCATTAGCATAAGAAATGAGATGTAGCCTTCCCATTACCCTTGTCCTAATCATAACCGTCTCTCTCTTATTGAAATACTTTATAGCTAGGTAATCGCTACTTAAGCATTTTCGTCAAGACTTCTGCTCCCAGGTTGATGGACTGACGTGTAGCTATGGTGGGCTTGTCATGTATCTAGAGGGCGGGTCACATAGCTGTTTCAGCTGCAACTGTGGTTGTTGTCTACCACGTGATAAAATGATGGATTATAGCACATAATAATGATAATCATTGCCGTTCACAAACTGAGCTGACACCATATGATGGACTTGTCGGTCTATAATCAGGCTGATAGCGTGTAGTCTGAACTCGACGTAAGACACTTGGCTGCACTTGGTTGTGCTTGGCTGCTATAAGTCTCTAGTGCACCTGCTCAGTGGAAGCAGTGCTGATCATCTGGGTCATTTTAATGAGCCATTTTGGCGTCATGTGCCTCCAAGCGACTCATAGAAATGAACGGGACCCTGCCGCCAGTGCTGTATCCAGTCATCCTAACACATCCATGATTATACCTACTTCAAAGACTTCAAAATGGGAGTCAGTAAACCAGTGGGTGACATGACAGTAAACCAGTGGGTGACATTATTTTATACAGTCTATAGACATGTGGGCTATGGCTGTTGGCCCCCCCTATAAACCCACTAATTATTTCTTTGGTACTTTAGTATGTTCTCAGTATTTACGCTGTAATCTGCAGGCTGTAACTTCAGTAACCTCGTATAATCATTCCCTCCTTCCTCGGACCATTAATTCACTCCATCTCACAGATGTCACTGTGGATGTGTTTTGTGCCAGGCGCCCGGCCGCTCTTCACTGATGTAACCTCATTCCCACCAAACCCGGAGCAGAAAGAGTGTCTAATGCTGAGATAAATCAGACCTTGGCTGGCAAATAATGTTACCAATGAGTACAAAGACAGAGTGAGACACAGAGTGCCAGAGGGAGCTTTGCATGCAGTGGATGTGTGTGTGCTTATGTGTGCCTTTAAATGCATTAGCTTGTTTCTATGCAAATTGACATCCTCTGCAGTCAGCGTTTACAAATCCTCACTGTATCTGTGCAGATTTATTACACACACACACACACACACTCCTGCATTTAGTTCCTATCTATCAGGTGAACTTTTCAGAAGAGGAGGAACGTTAAGGAGGATTTTCTCAACTCTTAGTGAATCTGTGGATTAGATCATTTGAGTTTAAAAATCTCTAAACTCAGAGTTGTGAGATGTTTGTGTGACAGAGATAGTTAGTATCTGTTTGCAGCACATCTCAGCGCTGAGATGAACTGAAGTGCTGCGAGCTCAGACCACGAGGAGGCCCCACTGTGAAATCTCGCATCTCCGCCGACTGAAGAGGAAACACAATGACGCTTTGCTGCGGTGACCTCCAAAAGTGTTGCGAGAGGCAGGCACTTGCTGGCGGTCTCTTTCTCTCTCTGAGGGCTGATCTGTTGAGCGTGCTGAATGCACTGACTCATTTCTTTGTATTCAGGAGCTGTTTAAAACACTCTGTTTTGAGAGCTACCTAAATTTATTGGAGTCTATTTGGTGCCATTAGCGGCGCTCCACATACACACACACACACACACACACACACACACTCAAACATTCAGACGACCTCTCTTTGAGTTTTCTCTCCTACAACAATTCTGTCATTTCACCTAATCATCTAATATCCACCAGAGAGCCAGAGGTCAGAGAGTGTGTGTTTATCTGTTGGTCTCTTTCTCCCTCTGTTTGTGTGTGTGTCTAGATAGATAGATAGATAGATAGATAGATAGATAGATAGATAGATAGATGGAGTGTCAGTGTGGTGTGTGACTGTGTGTCCCAGCTGCAGCCCCTCGGTGACTCTGCCTCTTTTAAAATCACCCAGCTGGCCTCTGCCCACTGAAGCAGGACTGAACCTTTTCATGCTTCAGCCCATGGCGCCGCCCTGCGCTGTTAACCCTTCGCTTACCGTGCTCTCACTTGACCATGACACGCAGACTGTACTGCGAAAGGGTTTCTGACCTTCTACCTGCAGAGCACGCAGCTCAAATAACAAGCTCTGAAGGTTTGTGACTGGGATTCAAACCTCTGACACCTCTTGAGAAAGTCTCAGCTCAGGCGGGACTAAACTCTGCTCACTCAATGTTCTTAATACTAAACGATTTTGTTACAGTCACTCAGGCGATGCATTTACGATACGTTACATATTTATTTCTATCCTGTCTGTCTGACATAAAGTGCTGAACGTCCCAAAACCTTCTCCAGTTAAATGACAGTAAGGGCGCATTCACACCAGAGTCTGGGGGACTTCGACTGGGCGGGGAATGCCGAAAAACTCACACCTTCATTTGGTCCGGTTCACCTTCACAGAGCACTTTTTAAAGCTGACCAAATCACCTGGATAACGTCACACAGTTACAACAGCTGCTTGTTTGGGGGCGGTGTTGCCTGAAACAACCAATGACTGGGAAGAAAAAAAGCATGAGGAAGAAGAAAACCCGGCTCATCGATTGGCCAGGACCAAAAACGGAAATACATCCCCTTCAGCTGGCTTGGTCACCACAAAAACACCAAACACCAAAATGCAATGCGCTCTACATCACTTCCTCTCACTGGTTCACTGCTGGATAGACTGTTTGTATTTCCCACTGTAACCACAGTGGGGTTCACTTGCAAGTGAACTGAGACCCCCAGTTTTCAAGTGGTTTGCTCGTTTGGTCCGCACCAGAGTTCGAATGAACGTTCACACCACTCCAAATGAACCGAACTATCCGTGGAAGCGGACCAGGGTTCGTTTGAAGTAGACCAAAGTGTGCCTGTGTGAATGCGTCCTAAGTCAGAAATCATCTTCTTTGGTCCACTAAAATCTGTCGCTATTCTACAAAACCATCTTGACTTCCTATCTGCAGCCAGAACCCTTGGTGTGATATTTGACAGTGACCTCTCCTTTAAATAAAACAAATTACAAGCGTCGTCCAGTCTTCTTTCTATCAATTAAGAGGCATCTCCAAAATCAAGTCCTTTCTCTCTTAACTCAATCTCGAGAGGATCATTCACGCTTTCATTTTTTCATGGTTAGAAAAATGCAACTCTATTCAACTATATTCAGAGTTGAGCCAAAATGCGATTTCACGGCTTCAGCTAGCTGCTTGGCTTTTAACAAACACTAGAAAACATGACACAACAGCCCTGTTTTAGCCTTTCTTCACTGGTTACCAGGCAGTTTCAGAATTTAAGATTTTACTGATCACTTTTAAAGCACTTCATGGCTCAGCCCCAGCTACAGTGCTGAGATGCTGCTCAACTATGAGCCAGGTCGCGGCCTCAGAGGCCGTTTACACGTGGCCGGCTATTTTAATAAACGGACATTTCACCGTCTCCGTTTTCAAAAAGATCTTCGTTTACACTTACCCGTGTATATATACACAAGAGCATGCCAAACCTGTAGGTGGCAGTGTAACGAGAAGCTCAAGCCTTCCATGTATCCATTGTCACCATAGCAACATAGGTTGCACTTTTGACACAGGCGCAAGTTCCGGCGCATACTGTGACGTCGGCTGCCTATAACTCTGTTTATCTCTGTTTATCTCAGTTTACATGCAAATGCGCAACCGGAGTTTTCCAAAATCTCCACTCTGGCCGGAGTTTTTAGAAAGACTCGTTTTCAGAGGAGAAATCTCCGTTTGCGTGTAAACGAAGGGCACAAACGAAGGAAGATGTCTCCGTTTATCAAAATCACCGTGTACGTGTAAACGGCCTCTCAGATCCTCAGGCAGGGCTCCGTTGGCTGCTCCTCAGTCCCGGCTCAAAACGAAAGGTTTTTTCAGCTCTGGAACTTCCTGCCTGAGGATCTGAAGCTGCTGGATCAGTGACATCTCTTAAATCACTTCTTAAAACTTATCGGTTATTGTTTTCTTTTATTTTGTATGCCCCTAATTGTTTGATCTGCTGTACTACAGAGCAATCTACGGGGCAATTAGTTGCCAGCTTTGCTTATCTGCTTCAGTGATGGTGTTTTTATTGTTCTTTGTATTTCTTGAACTCGCCTCATTTTTTTACTTGAATCCTGAATTGTTTTAAGCACTCTATAAAGAAAGTTTACTTATTTATTTAGTTTTATTTATTGTTAAGAGGATTGTGTTTTCCAGTTTTTGTTCACTGTGTTTTCCTCTCCTGTTGTACCTGTGCTGCCTTTCCCTCATTTGTCCCTCTACACACCTGCCCTGCATCAACCTCGCTACTTCTTCCCAGCGACAGAGATTTTCCCCTGCCAGTCAGCTGCTGCCTAATCACCTCATTACCCTCACCTGAGCCCCTCCGCCCTCGTCTCCACCTGCACCTCATCCACTCGTCAGATTCCTGCTCAAACCTTGAATAAGAAGAGATTTATTTGAGTGCCTGTTGCTGCAGTCTCTGTATTTGGGTCCACCTGCTTCACACCTCAAGTGTTGCTGCAGTGTTGACCTCTTATGCAGGTATTTAGTCATGAACCCAAAGTACTGGGCAAATGAATGATAGGACTAGATGAAAACATGAGGGATCGGAGTAATTCAGATTCACCCTCAGGTGGAAATGAACATCTGAACCAAATTTCATGGCGATTCATCCAAGCGTTTCAGTCTGGACCAAAGACCAGAAATTACCATCCATGAAACCATTTGCTGCTGGAGTGGCTAAAAATACTCCAAATGTCTGATTGCTACTGATGGGGAAAAGAAAGCAACTCAAGGTCTGTGCAGGTTATGTAAGCATCCAGTCACAGATGTGGCAGATCACAGCCTACCTGCTGATACTGAACACAGGTTCCAGTGCAGTTCTGTCCTCTGGGGTCTCTGGCCCAGTTACGAGCACACGTCATGTCCATCCTGCAGGCGTCAAACCTGGAGACAGGAATGTAAACTCTGTAATTCTCTTATTTGAATATTGTATCCTATAAGATTCATACTGTATACCAGATAACTGCCAGTTTTTCATTCGATGGACACATCTATTTAAAGGAACAGTTCAACATTTGCTTACATGCTGAGAGTTAGATGAGAGCATCTACATCGCTCTCATGTCTGTACGCTACATATGCAGTTGCCAGAAGAATATTTTTGATATTATGTTACATTTACACATTTCATTCATATCATATCATTTTTATCATGTGATGTTGCACGTGAGCTGACTTTGGCATCGTGAGGTGGAGGGGATGGCAGATGGTATGACACCTGGGCGAGACACCTGTCAAGCTGTATACCACTGTTCGTGACCAACAACAAAACTGGTTGTGATTTTTAGCGTCATTGTTGTGTGTCCAGCAGCTTGTCACCAGTCATGGGTGTTTTGTATTCGGCTGTTCTGTGAAAAGTGATGCGCCAAAATTCGAACGCATCCTACCTAATCATGAGCCAGTAGTTGGTGTATGAGCCATGTACTTTGGAAGGCCGTGATCATGTGACCACAATGCTGATAGCAGTAAAGAATAAAGAGGGAAGCGGTCTTGTAAGGAGGAAAGTTGGGGCGGTGGATGGGTCACAAAATATGGGACTTTTCCCAGGAGACTGGTGTTCGGAACTGTGTGAACTTTGAGTGATTTTAAGGTAAGTCATTTCTTTTCAAACCTAACAACAGTAACTTAACTTGCATAAGCAACCCGGTTTCACTCCGAAGTCGTCGAAAACCAGTGCTTGGTGACTGACTTCCAGCGTCAGACACAGACGAGAAAAGCCATCCTTTCACATCAGCATGATATGCTGCCGGGCGCCGTTATTGTGTAATAGTTCCCGGTGGCGTCAGGAGGAAACGTGGCAGGACAAAGACATAAGTTAAGGGGGCGGAAAGTCCGAGCCAGGTGGGTAGGAGTGGTGGCGGTTGGGTCCAACAACCACTGACCTTCACCTGAGAGGCCAGTGTTCACTTCCCGAAAGATTAAGTCAAACTCTGTCCTTTTTTTCCTAAACCCGACCACGTTAAGGAAAGAAACGTCAATTTGCAGTGTTGTACTGACATAGTGCTTTTATTTTGAAAGAGACTGTACATAAACGTTAATTTCCTGTGAAAACAGAAGTGTATCTTGAAAGAAGACAATGCATGTAACAGATAAAACTAGATAAAATATAGGCCTATATTAATAAAGGTTCATTAGTACGGTTTTGTATTTCTCTGTAATGTAGCACAGTGTTAACAATGTTACTGACACTATTCTTTCTCACACCTTCAACTCAAACCACCAAAATATATCATTTAATCATTACATTCATATCAGAAACATGCAGGAGACTAGTCCACTGATGGACCTAACTATTGGTCCGCTAGGAAGATTTTAGTCAGAGGCAGCCCTGCTAATTAGCATAATATCTCTCATTTGTTTAATATCTATGAAACCCGTGTTGTAAAAACAACAATTCACTGTCTTACAGGGTGTCAAACTATTTCTTACACAGAGCACAGTAACTTCCTGGAGTTTGTTGTCAACATAAGTCTGTAAAATTATAACTTGTTTTTTTACACTTAAGCTTTTGTGCGTAGGCTGTTAAATGAAGATTTACTGCACAGACATGAGTGGTATCAACCATCTCATAAAACTCTCTGCAAGAAAGGGACTAAGTGTATTTCCATAATATTACGCTACACAGTAAATACAAATATATGCACCTCAAACTTTATTAAAGAAAGGTATGTAATATTCATATTTTCCTGACAACAAACACTGCTAGTGTTTTAAATAAAGCAACGTGGACATGAAGCTGCTTCTCATTTTGCTGTGAGTCCCCTGGCTGTTACATGTTTCTGCCTCCTTGATAAGAGGAGACTGATATATGTAATCTTGTTCTTGTGTCATACAGTTTTTGCTGTTTATTTGACACTCTATCTTGGCATGGATGGCACAGCGTGCTGTTGTTGCACAGGCTGGTGATCCCTCTCCTGACAGTCTTATAGGTGAAGGGGGACAGATACTGAGTTTGATTTAGATTTGTTTGGCAATGTGTGTGGCAGCCTCACCAATCACGGCAGAAGCTGTGGCAGAGTGGCACGGCTTGGATGTATGAACGGCGGTGGGGGTGAGGCCAGCGCGCGGCATCGGGGGAGCAGCGGTAAAAACATGACACACGCTTCAGGAAGCCTTCACACCTGTGGAGAGGGAAAGAAGGGACCAGTTAACATAATGACGTCTACTTAAAGACACAGTTCACCCCAAAATCAAATTCATATTTTTCCTCTTACATGTAGTGCTCATTATTAGTCTAGATAGTTTTGGTGTGAGTTGCAGAGTGTTGGAGATATCAGCCATAGAGATGTCTGCCTTCTCCCCAATATAATGGAACTAGATGGCACTCAGCTTGTGATGTTCAAAGTGCCAAAAAAATACATCTGCAAAACTCAACAGCAATGCCTCTTTGCAGAAATCATGACCTGGTTACTCAAGAGAATCCACAGACCTTGTTGTGAGCAGTTTCATGTAGGAACTATTTGCTTTCTACAGGGCAATATCACCAATATCACCATGCAGAAGGAAGCGTGCATCTACTGCTAGCTCACCTAGCACCACTGAGCTAGCTAACGTTACAGCTCAGCCGAGGAGGATGCCATTAACGTTTACATCTCGCGCTTTCAAGAGCACATACGTCTCATCCATGAGTAGATGTACTAATTTTGACAACTGCTGTACGAAGGAAGAATGCATCTACTAATGGACGAGTAGATGCACAAGATTACTTTGCACCTTGTTGCCGTGCAGGCATGCGTAGCTTATTTACAAACATTTTCAGCTCTATTGCCAAGTAATCAAAAAAGTAATCAAAATGTTAAAAATGTAATAAATGACTTTGATGGCATAATTAAAAGAGTTTCATTACTAATTACATTTTTAACAGGGTAACTAGTAATTTGTATCCTATTACATTTCAAAAGTAACCGTCCCAACGCTGCTCCTACATGTTTGGCACACAGGAGAAGTTTTAGTTGGTTGTAATTTGCAAACTCATCACTAGATGCCACTAAATCCCACACACTGGACCTTTAAGTTAGAGGTGAACTTGTTTGGAAACAGTTGCCTATTTACTAGGGCTGTCAAAATAACATGTTTATTTTGATTAATTAATCACAGAATAAATAACACGTTAAAAAAAACTGTATGCTGATTAATCAAGTCCCATGGTGCCCTTTGACCTTTTGAGTCATTGAAGGCCACAGTGGCTGAGAATGAAACATTTACATTTAAAAAAATTCCAGATGGAACTGCAATAAGAAATTTTCCTAGTGTCAGAGAACGTCAAGTCTGAAATATACTGAGCAACAGTATCGTGTGAGAGGAACTGAAAGGCCTGTCTCAAATATAGGCCTGTTGATTTCAGTGATTTAAGTAAATACTAGCCCAGGACGTTAATTAAAGTTTTACGGTAAATTATTTTTTTTAATCGCTTGACAGCCCTATTGTTTACACATAAATCAGATAGAAATCATTATTAGTGTTAATTTGGCAACTTTTTTTGGCCACCTAACAAATATTTTCTCCTCTTTTAGCTCTGTTTTTGGTCACCACCAACTCCTTTCACAGCTAAATGCCCCACAGTGTTCACTAGCTTGCACTAGTTGCTAATTCATCTTTTATTTCTTTACTGCATTAATCCAAGAGTGCAAATATAGAAGATAAAAGTCTAAGACAAGATGGTTCAGCTTAGGAAGAGTACAGGCTATTTTTAGAAGTTTTTTTCCTACAAACAAGACTGCAAAAGTTAAGTTACTGTCTATAAAACAAAAACACTGAGCTTATAGACATTATAATGCTCCGTAGAGCTGAGGGATATTGCAGAGCGATAATCCTCTGTGGGCTCAACACTACCAGCAACACCTTTCACAAACAAGCTGTCATGTGATCTATAGCTAATATAAAAATATTGGTTTCAGGTGGAAATGCTAAGAGGTGGGATCAGAGGGATATCTGAGACTTACTCTGAGCTCAGAGGCCCACACTTGTCCCAGGGTTCATTCTTATTGATGGCAGAGGGAATATGGGAGATATCCTGGATGTCTTCTTCTGTGCAGCAGCTATCTGTCAGCAGCAAGGACAGAAAAAACACTTGAGCCAGCTGTCAGGCAGGAGATTTACTTTGATATTTCCCTTCGCAGGTTGTCTTTACACCATTAAACATGCAGCGTTTCAAGACAAACACAGTCACTCACTGTCAGCATACAGCCCACACTCCCTCAGGTGTGGCTCCGGGCCAGGCGTGGCCTTGTGCTTGCCGTCTTGGAGACACACCCCCTCCGAGCGGGTTCCACCAATCAGCGCCGTTGCCAAATATGCGCACACCAATAGCAGGGGGCGAGAGGTGACACCCATCTCTGCAGACACAAACAGGTCAGTGGACAGCGGCAGACAAAAGACACCTGACTCACCAAATCAGAGACAATGCACACACAGTCTGATGTCATACAATAAAATGCATGTTAATAATTCTCACTGATGCATGCACACTTTAAAATCATTCACCACAGTTATTTTATTATCAGTCATCATGGCGTATAGTGAGTAATAGTGTGAGTGAGACATCCAGCGCAGGCTGTTTAGCTCCGTGTGTGCTCTGCATGTGGTGACCTAGTAGACAGGGTGAGCCTAATTAGGTGAGACTGAGGCACCATGCTGATATGGATGACATGCGTAGTTGTTTAATCTGACAAGCGGCTGGAGGATGTGTAGCCCACATAACACGAATTAAACAAATCTGTTGGACATGGCCGCATGGCGCTGGACAGGTCCGGTGTGGCTCTGATTTTATGCAACAAAGATAAACAACAATAAAAGCAGAAAATATGGAAATCTTTGATGCATGAGTTTCCTCTCACCTTCCAGATTTCATTTGGGAAAGGAATTAAAAGTGTGTTACTGTTAAAACTGTTCCTGTTATGCAACAAAAACACATTACAACACAGAATAAAAACATCCTTATCTATAACAGGGTTGGAAATTTACTTTTATGTCCACTTGCCACTGTGGCAGGTGGATTTCAAAACCAACCAGCCTCTCAAAAGACTTTCTTTTTGGCTGATGAGTGACTCACATAAGCAGCAACTTGCTCGTTTTACCAGCATTTCACTGGTGTCTGCAACCCTGATCTGTTAGTAACTGCTGAACAGTTAAAACTGACATGTTCGGAGGCGTCACGCTCAGTAATTTATGCAGTTTTCTACCAATAAAATGATGTATTAAATGTGAATCAGCTGAAATCCGCCATCAGACCAAGTTTAGACCAACTTACTTTTATGATTAAGGGTAAATATTCTACTTTTGATCAGATATGGGGCCGTTTGATGACGTTTCTAGAGGCTGCAGAAGTCTGCTTGTCTCAACCTCTTGAATGCAACATAATTATGTGCATTTTTATAGGTATACCTTTCTGTCTTTAATGCCCTACTTCATATCTAACTTGTTTTCTGTTGCTGTTTTTGATGTCAAATTTGTAGTATAATATAAAATGCCACATATATTATAATTAAAAAATCAAAAAATAAAAAGTATATTACACTTGTTTAAAAAAATGTGAATCAGCTGTTTTAACATTTTGAATTCAAAATAAATCACCAGCTCTGTACAAAACATTAAAGTTACAACATATTAAGAACATTTTGACAAAAGCTGCAACTTGAATCACACAAACAAACCTTGGAAAAAATTAGTAAAAATCAAAAATGCATTTATTTCTATGGAGTCTGGTGATTTTCAGTTGAGAGTTTACACTGACCTTTTATTTCATCTGCTGCAGCGGAGCATATTTTACTGTAATATCCTTACATAATATTAATAATAATAATAATATTAATGCTCCTACTCTGCGGCGACCTGTCGATTGAAGTGTTGCTTCATCCCAAATATATTCAGTGTACCTGTCGGTGGGGTGAAGGATGCTCCGTCCGGATTAGTTTCCTCTGTTTGCTGTTGCAGAGTGTTTCCTCCGTGTCTCCTCTCCGGTGTGTGGCTGTGGATCCAGCGCTTGTTCGCGGTGCTCGGTTCTCCTCCTCCTCCTCCTCCTCTTCTTCCTCCTCTGTGTGTGTGTGTGTCTCTGCGCGCTGGCTGTGATCTCTGCTTCCCGGGGGCCGCTGCTCGCCACTTTGTCACTGGTTTATATGAAGGACATTTCAGTCCTCTCCACTAGGCGACTCACCCCCTCCCTCTGCCCCATGCTGGGAAGTCCTCCCTCCCTCCTCTTGCATGCGCATGCATGCACACACACACACAGAAAAGACTCCCTCCTTGTTAATCTCCAATGAGATGTTTACCAAATCCTCCTTGTTGACAGCCTTCCCTCCATCAGAGAGTGTGCTGGGGAC
Source organism: Epinephelus fuscoguttatus (assembly GCF_011397635.1). Classification (NCBI taxonomy): domain Eukaryota; kingdom Metazoa; phylum Chordata; class Actinopteri; order Perciformes; family Serranidae; genus Epinephelus; species Epinephelus fuscoguttatus. The sequence goes on from NC_064770.1 coordinate 36,142,482, forward strand.
AGAAACACAGAAATTAAATTGATTTAAAGGACCCTATGAGGGGACTGTTGCCCTTGATGTTGAGAGGATCATTCAAAGGTGGTGCTGAGTCACACCTGTCCTCCACCAGCCCGCTCCGTATCCACACTGAGGTCAGGGCTTTTTCCAGATGACAGGGTTAGAGGAGGGTATGGCTGAGATTTAATACTGCATGATATGCTGAGGACGGGGAACACAAATCTCTGCGGAACAAAACACCGTGAACTCGCAGTGGAAGCTGCTGCGTGATGCAAAACCCTTCCTGTTGTCATAAAGGCAGAGTTTTCACCTGGATGCACTTTTTGTTGCCGTCTGTATCAACGGGCTCGACACTAGGAGCTGGTGACCTTGACAGCAACACTGTAATCCCTAAAAGCGTGTTAATTTGTTCTCATGTGGTGGGAGACGTTTGTTCAATGACAGCTCTAAAGTGCGTGGTGCGGAAACATGAGCGTAGCCAGCCAGTGTGTTTTTCCACCATGTGTGTATTATTGCTCCTGGCTTTTAATCTCACCTCCCCTTGGACCTGGTGTACCAGCCTAATCCCTGGCTGGGTGCATCTCTTGCCGTCACTCCCTCCCCTGAGTGACCTCCCAAGGCTTTTGGCCACAGAAGAGCAGATGGAGAGTGTCTTGTGGCCTAGATACGTCCGCCTAAAACCAAGGCTGTGAAATTGGTGACATGCCTTAGACATGATTGGTTTTGGCAACGAAACCATGCAGGGACAGGAAGAGACCGGACAGATTGGCCATCGCATAAACCGACAGATTGAGTGCAGATAAAATGGTCTCGGTGAAGGCTCAAATAAGATTCATATTGTACAGTTGAAGGAGTAAATGAGGGCTCGCTCGGGCCCCGTTGTCCACCAGACTGTTTCATAACTGCTGAGGGGTCGCCACCACAGAGCACTTTATTTCTGGGGTGAGAGCAGAGGAGCGAGAGGCAGAAAAACAGCTCTCCATCTGGTAATTAGAGGAGGAATAACGATATCCTTTGTGTGAGAGCTATTCAGGGAACACAGGGAGAGAGGACAAAGCAGGCCATCGCTGCTCTGTGTACCCTTGTCGTCGTTCTCATTTAACAGGGTTGGGTCACTGCCTGCGCCCGGGCCTTAGGCTGGCCCTCAGCTGGCAAACACTGTTGTCGACCCGCTAACTGACAGACATTCATTTCCGCCAGTTAGAGTTTCTTTGATTTGTTGTTCCACTGACCTATTTCTCCAGGGTGGCCGACACTTTAACCATCTGCAAGAAATGTGGAAATAAAAGGTGAGAAGTAGAGAACCATGACTTGTCAACATCATTTATTATACTTTTGCTCTCATCCTTCTCCTCCTCACACGTTTGCACATTCCTCTGATCACAGTTGCATTTAGGAAGACTACACAACACACTTTCATCCATGCACACGTACAATACTCCCACTAACAAAAACAACTAACGATCTATCATATTGAAATCATGTCTGTTTTATATGTCTTGTATTAATGTCTATAATGTGTATTTTTCGTTACACCATTGCTACTTTTGTGCTACATCACAAGTGAAAAAACAATTAGCAAGCAAACCAAGAATTTAAATACTTTGTTAGCAATAACTTACAGATAAATAATTAGCTTAAAGTAGCCTAATGGATAAGGAGTTGAAATAGTTAGCTAAAAGTAACAAGTAAACAAATAACGTTAGTTATCTAGAAGTAATGAATAATAAATAAGTTGAAATTGTTAACTAAAAGTAACAGTGAACAGCTGAAATAGTTACTATTAGCTTAAAGTAACAGATAAACAGTTGAAATAGTTACCGTTAGCTTAAAGTAACAGCTACACAGTTAGCTAAAAGTAACGGAGAAACAGTTAAAATAGTTACTGTTAGCTAAAAGTAACAGATAAACAGTTGAAATAGTTACCGTTAGCTTAAAGTAACAGATAAACAGTTGAAATAGTTACCGTTAGCTTACAGCAAGGGTTAACAGTTGAAATAGTTAGCTAAAAGTGATGGAGAAACAGTTGAAATAGTTACCGTTAGCTAAAAGTAAAAGATAAACAGTTGAAATAGTTACCGTTAGCTTAAAGTAACAGCTACACAGTTAGCTAAAAGTAACGGAGAAACAGTTAAAATAGTTACTGTTAGCTTAAAGTAACAGATAAACAGTTGAAATAGTTACCGTTAGCTTAAAGTAACAGCTACACAGTTAGCTAAAAGTAACGGAGAAACAGTTAAAATAGTTACTGTTAGCTAAAAGTAACAGATAAACAATTAGCTAAAAGTAATGGACAAATGTTGAAATTATTAGCACACATAGTTAAAAGTAACAAAAAAAACAGCTGTTTATTCAACTGGTTGAAATCATTTGAATAGTTGATAAACAGTTGAAATAGTTACCGTTAGCTTACAGCAAGGGTTAACAGTTGAAATAGTTAGCTTTTGAGGTTTTTATATTATTCACTAGCTTAGACAGTACCATACGTAGTTGGTTAAAAGTAACAGATAAACAAATAGTTTGCTAAAAGTAACGTTAATGGATAGATAATTAAAATAGTAAGCTAAAAGTAATGGACAAACAGTTGAAATAGTCAGTTAAAAGTCACGGATAGTTCAAATAATTAAAAGTAACGGATAAACAGTTAAAATCATTGGCTTAAAGTAACAGATAAACAATTAGCTAAAAGTAATGGACAAATGTTGAAATTATTAGCACACATAGTTAAAAGTAACAAAAAAAACAGCTGTTTATTCAACTGGTTGAAATCATTTGAATAGTTAAATAGTTAGTTACATAATTCAAGAACAGGTCCGTAGTTTTTTGTCTTTTTGAGGTTTTTATATTATTCACTAGCTTCCCAGACAGTACCATACGTAGCATTGACGTCGACATTACAGAGGAATTAGACAGTACATCACCTCTACATTACGTTCCATTTCAGAACTTACGTACATACGAGGAAGCAGTTCATCAGCGGTGTGACCTTAACAGCTGTAGATTCCCGAAGTCACTAATACATTAACAATATGTAGCATCTAAGGAGGGTGAAAGTATTCCCGTTTTTGATGTTCCTTATGTATTGTACGAATAAACAGTTAATATTCTATAATGTAACCACAACTGTAACATCTATTTTTATGTATTTAACAATGTTATTGTAAATTACATCCAGTTTATAATCCATAAACATATATGGAACATGACAGTTGGTAGTGGATCAACACATCTGATAAGTTGGGGACCACTTGTATTGCCTGGTGAACATATGAAGACAGTCAGAGACTTTGATCGTCTTTGATTTCCTCTTCATAAAAAATCCAATGTCGAGGACATCTGAGATTATCCTGATATGTGGAAACACCCCTCTAGCTCATTAGATGCTATCTGGTCATTTGGAAAATTATCCTGCATTTTATCTCAGCCAGCTGTATTTTATATCACTTAGTAACATTTAATGGTACAAGGAACCACTTTAACAACTGGAATGTAGAGGCTACTCTCAAAGAAAGGTCAAAATCATTGACCTTTAAGTTGATAGAAATGTCACTGGTCAAATACCAAATTATTGGTGTTGCTAATTAAGGTTTTTGCTTAGAAGAAATGTCACCAGGAGTCTGAGGTTTGCAGTTGGATAAATGGGTACTCAGATTTGTGTTTTTCTACTGAAAAATCGTTCATAAAAGTATAGTATGTCCATCTGGTTTGAGCTACTCTTCCCCTTTAAATCTTCATTTTGTATCTAGAACCCTCTGTTGTGACCTTTTTGTCCAGATGCTTGCACGTCTCACACGGTGTGAGATGGCAACTACTCAGTGGTGTAGTGGTCGTTGATGAGGTGTGTGTGCTACTAGGAAGTGGATATACTCCCGGATATATTCTAATGGCTTTTGGGCTGATAGGTTGGTATATTGTAGATGCGCAGAAAAAGAAGTGGGTATACCCTGTGTACCTGCGTATACCCTCCACCACACCACTGCAACTAATCATTTCAAATCAGAAATCTGCACACAAGAATATATTTCACCATTTATTCAAAAGATTGATCCAACATGGATTTTTAAAAAGTCATTTTCTGTACAATTACATGACAGACATTTAAACAACATGACATATACACATCTAAAACCCACTGTCACACAGTAACACAGGCATGTTTTCACAACTACAAGAATATTTTATGACAAAGATTAAAAAAACATCCAATAGACAGGTATTAAAAACTCTACTGTCACATAACAGTATCTTCTATTTCCATTCTGTCAAATGCATTGAAAGGGTTGTGTTCAGTGATGTCTCGTTGAGCTGGCAGACACATCCAGTCTCCAGTGATCCTGCAGCTTGTTGTTGGAAATCAAAAAAGGATTGAGGAAGTCCCAGTTCTCCACCCTGTGGTCACATGAAGCACTGCATACAACATATTTATGCCCATTCATTATTTAGCTTCAGTGTCCAGGACCCAGGTTTCATTGAAACACTTACTTTGAAGATAGATTCTTCTTGGTCAAAGTGAGTCTCCACAGGAGTCCTGACTGACAATGGTTGATGATTTTCCTTGCAGCGTAAAGACGAGATGAGTTGAAGTGACCCATTTGAGTCGAGGCAAATAAAGTTCTGTTCATTTCGGCTCTTCCTGACATTCATGTTGCAGAGAAGAGGTTCAGGTCTTTGGTGAGGCCGCGGTTGCTAGTTACCGTTTGGTCTTGATCTTCGTTCCTGGATCTTTTTCCCAAAGTTCATAGTCAGGGTAGCAACAGCGTAAGTGGACAACACCATGATGGTGCTCCCCACAAACTGTGACGAGGCTCCCCGCTTCGCCACAAACCTCCAGTTTTGCCTCTGTGAGTGAGCATCGGCTGCCTCCACTGTCCTGACGATGGGCTCCATACCTGCGGCTCGGACCGACGGCTCCTTTAACTCCTGGAGGTGTTGATGAATTGAAATGTCAGCGCTCTTGTCTGTCTCTCAGGATGGATGGTGAATGGTGGATGGTGTTTCTCTTGTGGATGCTCAGAACACCTGGTTTCCTGCTGCAAATGCTTCTTTATCTACCCGGCCTTGTTTGCACACGTCAAATCCTCAGACTCAGCTGGGTGCCAGAGTACGTCAACAACACCTGTGGGAGATTGGCAGAACGGACAAGGACTCCTGCCTGCAGTGCAAACTGTCCAGACGGTGCTCAATAATAGACGGAACAGAAGTCATTCAGCCTGGCCTTCCTTGTATTTCAGGACCAAGGTCAGCACTAAGCAAACCTTGAATTGCAGAGTATCCATTAAGAGCCTATCACCACCTGATCCTGCCGCCTATCTGCCAAGTACTTAAGTTACAGAGTGTACCCTGTTGTGTAATGGCACACTTAAAGTTGTGATATGCTGTTGATGAATCTGTTAATTAACTTAAACCTGACTGAGCCATCTGCAGCATTCTGTTGATGTGTTGTTTTAGGCCACCCAAAAGCAGCACACTCTGCAGTTTTTCAGAACCAAACCTGTTCTTTTTATGGTGGAGTTTGTAAGTTACTCAAATATGTTTATTGATTTTAGTTTTGAAGGTTCTTCTAAACAGAATTATGCAGCCCAGTCGCCAAAAGAGAATATTGGTGTTGTATTTTTCTGCAAACCAAGGATACATTTGTATGTTTCTTATGTATCATATCAACATTTCTAAAGTGTTGTTTTATATGAGGGGACTTTGTCATTGGGAGGTGGAGGGGGTGGTGAATGGTGTTACACCTATGTGAGACATTGCTGCGTTTCCTGCTGTGATAGTGCCACGAAAACTAGTTGTTTTTACTGAGACACGACATCGCTGTGTTTCCTGCTTTGATAGTGCCACGAAAACTAGTTGTTTTTACTGAGACATGACATCGCTGTGTTTCCTGCCATGAAAAGCGTCTGTTTTGTCCCGCAACATTGCTGCATTTCCTGCCATAGTAATGTCAAGAAAAGTGGTTGTTTTTACTGAGAGATTGCTGTGTTTCCTGCCTTTGAAGTACCCTGGAAATCCAGAGTTCTCGCAAGAGCACAATTGGAATTTGCTCAGCGAGTCACTCTGGCAATCGGTAATGATGCTCATTACCTATGCCCATGAAACCGAGCTGCACCAATCACATCGGTGTATCTGATATAGGCGGGCCAGAGGCGAGCTAAACAGATGACGACAGCACTGCGACGACGAAGTCCAGAATCAGCCAGTAAACATTGCAAGATGGCTACGGATGAACACCAGTTGTTTGAAACAGCTTTGGCCGCTACAATGAACGAGTTAGACTTGGCTTTTTCTCTAAAAGAGGAACAGAAGACGGCGCTCGAGTCTAATCTACCAGTTAGCTCCGCTGGTAGCTAAGCTCTGGATACGTCACCCCGTGTATTGTTCTGATTGGTCGTAGTGTTATTCAATTGCGTGCAGTGATATTTACAAATGCATGCTTGGTGCCGCCCCTCGAGTTGGGACATTTGCATTACTCATAGCCAGACCCTAAATCTTTCTAGATTTGGGTCTGGATTTACAGGCTACCATTGAAGTGCCACGAAATGGTTGTTTTTACTGAGACGTTGCTGTGTTTCCTGCCCACGAAAGGTGTTGTTTACCACGAAACGTCTTCAAGAAACTCAAGCAAGTCCAGCTGCCTACAATATAGCACTTATGATTACCATGACCTGGATGACTGAGAATCTGCACCGACATGTTACCACGAAATTTCCTGCTGCGACAGTGCCACGAAAAGTGTTTTTTTACTCGGACATTGTTGCTTATCTTGCCGGAGTACTGCCACAAAACTTACTTTACAGAGACAGTGACAACTTCTGCAGTCATGTTTGTGCCACATAAACTGAAGTTTTTAAGCCCAGACATGATCTTTTCCTTATCACAACCAAGAGGTTTCTGTGCCTAAACCCAACTACACATTGACCACAGCACTGCCAAATCATAAAGTTCCAGTGTATCTGTTATATAATGCCGTTAAAATGTAATGTGGTTTGCATAAACATACAATGCCAACATTTTTTCTGGCCACTGGGATGAACGATACCAGTGAATACCCCTCAAAAAAGTCTGATGTCTCTGTGTTATTGATTTAAAAACTTGCTAAAAAATAAATCTAATCTTATTTAATTGTATATTGTTTGTTTGTTTGTTCCCTCAGCTAATACAGTTATGTTGTTGGCTCTGTTTGTTTGTCAGCAGGATCTCAGGGAAGGAAAGGTGTAGCATGGGCCAAGGACCCATTAAATTTGGAGAGGATCCAAATCACTGGGTGAACACAGAAATTATTTTTTCACTTTCATAAACATTGCAAGATAGGGTATTCGACCTTGGCAGAAGTTTAAACTCTCCCCAGTGTGCTTCTCGTTTATATTTGTTATTCACTTTTTGGAGATCTTTAGATATTTTTAATGAAATACAGTCACTGATCAGGTAAATACAGGATGACACTGCCAACAGAGATAATAATGATTCAGTAAAGTCACATTTAAAGGTTCGATGTGTAGGGTTTAGGGGGATATATTGGCAGAAATTGAATTTATTGTTCATAACTATGTTTTTATTAGTGTACTATATCCTTATACCCAGAGTCATGGTATTTCTGTTGCCTTAGAATGATCTGTTTAAATCTTCATAGGTTGCAGGTCCTCTTCCATGGATTCCGCCATGTTGTTTCTACAGTAGCCCAGAATGGTCAAACCAAACACTGGCTCTAGATTGGCATTTTTATGTTTTCATGTGGGCCACCGTAGTTGCTTGCAATTTGCACACTGGACCTTGAAGCACAATTTTATTTGTGGATCACTTCACTTGGTTAGTCAAGTGAAGTGGTTGCTTAGTCAAAAAATACTCTAACCACGGCTCAGTGGTACAGTGGTTAGCATTGTTGCCTCATAGCAAGAGGGTTCCTGGTTTGAACCCCTGGGTTTGGGAACCCTTCTATACATGGACATCTCAATTGTTGCAAGAGAGACATAAGGCTGCTTTCAGACCTAGAGTGGTCTCCTTTGGTCTGAATCAGGGACTCATGTTGTTCCAAAGTTGTATAATTGCCTAGAGTTGGTTGGTGTTCTCACGGCAGCATTTACAAGAGGACCAGATCAAATGCCTTGTGTGAGAAAGCTGCTCTTGATTGGTCAGAATTTCCATGTGGGAAAAATCCAGGAAGTAAAGCAAACGTTGAAGAAGAGTACACTTGCAAGATAAATGTGACACTTTCTAATGTCACAATGGAGGGACAACTACGCAGGTTGATTTTAGCGCTGCTCATCGTGGACTATATTGCTGTCATTGTTCATTTTAGTCAAAGCATACAGTTTGAAAACGAGGCAAACGTGGCTCCAACTAGAAAACAATGTTTTGATGCATTGGATGTGCTGAATGTGCATATTAAGGCAGTACAGGAGGAGGTGCACATTAATAATCCTCCAGGACTGTAACATGCTCATGTTTAACCCAAACAATGTGTCATGTGACTGCAGTTGCTTCACATCCAGGTCGCAACACCTTCTCACCACAAACCAACCGCACCAGAGTTCCTTTGGAACCAGACTGAGACCACCTCTTCAAGAAGGTCTCAGTATTTTAAATGAACCGATCAGATATTTTGGTAGAGTAACTTTGGGATCAGATGAAAAGATAATACATATTTTGTTGTCGGTGCCCACAGGAACTGAGAAATAAAAAAAGAGGTATATATAGTATGTAGATGAAAATCAGTCTCTGGGAGAAAACAGACTTCCCAGCAGGTGCTTCTGTACATTGTTGTCTTCCCCATCATCTCTCTCATATCCAGATTATTGCTTTCTGGGAAGCAGCCTGTTGTTTATCGTTTCTCATTTCCTCTGCTCACACAGGAAGGAAATAAGTAGCTGGAAAAATGAAACAACATATGGAGGAAGAATCTCTGAGTCATGATCAGACTGAGTTTGACATTAAGGAGGGGATAAAGAAAGGCACACAGGAGACGCAGCCTAATGCCTGGGCTGTGTGGGTGCACCTGTGGGGAGATATATTTCATGACAGGCACTCGGACAGATTCATGTTTGTATTACAAGCTGAGGCTCTGCGGCCGTGGATGGATGGCAGAGGAATGTCCCGACAAACAGCTGTGTTTGTCCCATAACTCTGCGTCTGAGATGACACCTTTGTGGGAGCAGATCAATAAACGCTTCTGGTCTCTCTGCAGCACTGCTGCTCTCTGGTCTGTCTGCAGCATCTGCTCGCTCCATGTACTGGTTTTAAATTATTAATACTCCAAAGTTTTACATTCAAATCAAATACAAATGTTTTTGAAGAGTCAAACGTTACAAACCACATGAGCGTTTTGACCACATGCAGAGGTCGGTTGCATCAGTGTGGGCACAAAGCCGCAGCTGTGTGCTACTTTTTGGATGTTGTTGTGTACTCTTGCAGGACTCTTTGCGTCATCGTAATAGGCTTAGCTCTGTGTGTGTGTGTGTGTGTGTGTGTGTGTGTGTGTGTGTAGGTAGATCTTTTCATCAACTGTCTAAGGGACTAAAAACACTGGTTGGGTCTTTGCCAACGCAGCTTTGATGCTGCACCAAATTACCATTCATATCAAACACACACACACACACACACACACACACACACACACACACACACACGTATGAAAAATATGCCTCGACTTTAATCAATTCATCAACTGGCTCTCTAAAAGCACTTTACTCTGATAACATCTGCCTCTGTTCTTCCCTCTGTCTCTTTGTTGACTCTTCTGTCTCCCTGTTGCTTTAGCTAAGTATAATGAATAATACAACAAAGTTCCCGTCATATTTTCTGTCTCCTTTCTTCTCTCCCCAGTTTATCTCTCTGTTCCTCCGCAGATCAGCTGATACCGTACAAAGGAAACAGCTCAAGCTCTCTCTGCGTCTGTGTTGTTTGCATTGCCCTAAACCAAGAAGACCTACTTTAAAAACACCTATGAATCAGACTGCAAAGGGAGGCTGCCTGTTCACATGAAATAAAGTCTCTCAGCTGTAGGATTTTTGACAAAATAGTTTCCCATCAGCTCTATAATGATCTAGTCACCAATGGCCTTTATGGCATGTTCTAGTTTGGACTGTGTGAGAATCACAGTACTGGGACAACTCTTTTTAGTTTTACATGATGTTCACATGAACTTAGATGCAGACAAGACACATATTAAACACCCAGAACACACATTAAACACACATTAAACACCCAAAACACACATTAAACACCCAATAAACACCCAAAACACACATTAAACACACAGAACACACATTAAACACCCAATAAACACCCAAAACACACATTACACGAGAACACACATTAAACACCCAATAAACACCCAAAACACACATTAAACACACATTAAACACCCAAAACACACATTAAACACACAGAACACACATTAAACACACATTAAACACCCAAAACACGCATTAAACACACAGAACACACATTAAACACACATTAAACATCCAAAACACACATTAAACACACAGAACACACATTAAACACACATTAAACACCCAAAACACACATTAAACACACAGAACACACATTAAACACCCAATAAACACCCAAAACACACATTAAACACACATTAAACATCCAAAACACACATTAAACACACAGAACACACATTAAACACACATTAAACACCCAAAACACACATTAAACACACATTAAACATCCAAAACACACATTAAACACACAGAACACACATTAAACACACATTAAACACCCCAAACACACATTAAACACACAGAACACACATTAAACACCCAATAAACACCCAAAACACACATTAAACACACATTAAACATCCAAAACACACATTAAACACACATTAAACACCCAAAACACACATTAAACACACAGAACACACATTAAACACCCAATAAACACCCAAAACACACATTAAACACACATTAAACACCCAAAACACACATTAAACACACAGAACACACATTAAACACCCAAAACACACATTAAACACACAGAACACACATTAAACACACATTAAACATCCAATAAACACCCAAAACACACATTACACATACACACTCAATAAACCAGGACTCCTATATGAATGGGTATTATGCTGAACTAAACAACATGATTGTATTATTTTGTCAGCAAATCATTTTGATGTCAGCTTATCATAATCAATATGGCAACACCCATATTCAATGCAACACTAAAACAAGTAAAAATATAAGTCAGCAGCAACTTTAACTTATCTGATCTTATTTCAGTAACATTAGATAGATATTGAAAACTTTTGAACTTAGACAGATAAGAGCCTGTCCTTAAGAGGGGTCCCCAAACTGTTTCAGCCTGCGCTGCAACCCACCTGTGGAGGTATTTTTGACCCAGGAAGACCTACCAAATATTTTGTGCAGTAAAATAAGCAATGTAGCAATGTTCTCACTACCATGTAAAAACAAAGGTGAAATAATTAAAATGTTTATATGTATTGGTCAGTAGTCATCAATCAATCAATCAGTTTTATTTATAAAGCCCAATATCACAAATCACACTTTGCCTCACAGGGCTTTACAGCATACGACATCCCTCTGTCCTTATGACCCTCACAGCAGATAAGGAAAAACTCCCCAAAAAAACCCTTTAACGGGGAAAAAATGGTAGAAACCTCAGGAAGAGCAACTGAGGAGGGATCCCTCTTCCAGGACGGACAGACGTGCAATAGATGTCATACATCAATATAGTATTCCCTTTTTCAGTCTTCAAAGATACTGCAGTGATCAAATGAAAGACAAAGGCAGGTCAAAATCACACAAATTTCAGTGAGATTTTAATTTAAACAATAAAACAATCACACAATTCTGTTTCAATTTGTGTTTCAAAGTTACAGCTGTAACCTACATGCACATTATAATATAGAAAATAAAGTGCTGTGACTTTTATTTAAAATAAGCATAGCTTTAGCTAAACATAGCCTTAAAATAGTATCAAGTATGCATGCATGTATCTTTTTCTCCATAAAAAGTGTTTAGTGTGGGCCTGGACCTCTGCTGTTACCCACTCATGGGTTGGCACCCAAAAAATCACTGCTTTAGAAGGTCAGCAGGTTGTGCATTTCAGCTGTGTAACCCTACATGCAAATGAAAATACAGATAACAGTGCTGTGACTGTTCTCACTTTGTGAAATAAAATAAATGAACTTAAAGACCCAGTGTGTAATAATCAATGTAGTTTGTGGCACATAGCACAACAAACCTAGAGAAAAATTGAACCTAATACTAATAATGAATGTGTTAAAATAAGAATATAATTGTTTAACTATTAAAATCGTTTTGCTTTTAACTACTTAGAATAGGCCTTGGCTTTAATTCATACATTCATACACCTGACCTGTCGCCATGGTCACACACCATAGTTACTGTTGCCATAGTCACACACACCATAGTTACTGTTGCCATGGTCACACACACCATAGTTATGGTTGCTATGGTCACACACCATAATTACTGTTGCCATGATCTCTCTCTCTCTCTCACACACACACACACACACACACACACACACACACACACATCATGGTTACTGTTGCCATGGTCACACACTGTAATTACTGTTGCCATGGTCTCTCTCTCTCACACACACACAGACACACACATCATGGTTACTGTTACCATAGTCACACACACCATGGTTACTGTTGCCATGGTCACACACACCATGGTTAATGTTGCCATGGTCACATACACCATAGTTACTGTTGCTATGGTCACACACCATAGTTACTGTTGCCATGATCACACACACCATAGTTACTGTTGCCATGGTCACACACACCATAGTTACTGTTGCCATTGTCACACACACCATGGTTACTGTTGCTATGGTCACACACCATAGTTACTGTTGCCATGGTCACACACACCATAGTTACTGTTGCCATTGTCACACACACCATAGTTACTGTTGCTATGGTCACACACCATAGTTACTGTTGCCATTGTCACACACACCATGGTTACTGTTGCTATGGTCACACACCATAGTTACTGTTGCCATGGTTACACACACCATAGTTACTGTTGCCATTGTCACACACACCATGGTTACTGTTGCTATGGTCACACACCATAGTTACTGTTGCCATGGTCACACACACCATAGTTACTGTTGCTATGGTCACACACCATAGTTACTGTTGCTATGGTCACACACCATAGTTACTGTTGCCATGGTCACACACACCATAGTTACTGTTGCCATTGTCACACACACCATGGTTACTGTTGCTATGGTCACACACCATAGTTACTGTTGCCATTGTCACACACACCATGGTTACTGTTGCTATGGTCACACACCATAGTTATTGTTGCCATGGTTACACACACCATGGTTACTGTTGCTATGGTCACACACCATAGTTACTGTTGCCATGGTTACACACACCATAGTTACTGTTGCCATGGTCACACACACCATAGTTACTGTTGCTATGGTCACACACCATAGTTACTGTTGCCATTGTCACACACACCATAGTTACTGTTGCTATGGTCACACACCATAGTTACTGTTGCCATGGTTACACACACCATAGTTACTGTTGCTATGGTCACACACCATAGTTACTGTTGCCATGGTTACACACACCATAGTTACTGTTGCTATGGTCACACACCATAGTTACTGTTGCCATGGTCACACACACCATAGTTACTGTTGCTATGGTCACACACCATAGTTACTGTTGCCATTGTCACACACACCATGGTTACTGTTGCCATGGTCACACACACCATGGTTATTGTTGCCATGGTCACACACACACACACACACACACATCATGGTTACTGTTGCCATGGTCACACACACCATGGTTAATGTTGCCATGGTCACACACACCATATTTACTGTTGCCATGATCACACACACCATGGTTACTGTTGCCATGGTCACACACACCATGGTTACTGTTGCCATGGTCACACACACCATAGTTACTGTTGCCATGGTCACACACACCATGGTTACTGTTGCCATGATCACACACACACACACGCACACACCATAGTTACTGTTGCCATGATCACACACACACACACACACACCATAGTTACTGTTGCCATTGTCACACACACCATGGTTACTGTTGCCATGATCACACACACACACACACACACACACACACACACACACACACACACACACACACACACCATAGTTACTGTTACCATAGTCACACACACCATAGTTACTGTTGCCATTGTCACACACACCATGGTTACTGTTGCCATGGTCACACACTGTAGTTACTGTTGCCATGGTCACACACACCATGGTTACTGTTGCCGTGGCCACACACACACACACACACACACACCAGTGTTTACTGTAACAGAAGCAATTCATTTGTCTTCAATCATACTTAAAGTGCATATAAAATAAGTCACTCCTCTCTGCTGGCACAGTGATAATAATAAAAAAAAGTTTTCATTTCAAGGGGCCCCCAGGCCCAGTTTGACATCATGCAGCATTCAGTTATAGGCCTGACTCTGTACAAAATGGAACCAAATGGACCCTTACAGGTTAATTTGGCTCTTATTGCTCATCATCAATCATTTGTCTGGCCTCAGGTCGGTCCCCATCCTCCCCGGACCTCATGCTGAGAATTACCAGTTTTCTTCCTTTTCTATGTTAACTTACTTGTTGCAGCATCATCATTTGACGACGTCATGCTGCTGCTGGGGGCTGGGGGGGCTCTGAACATATCTGTAAGTTTATGACATTTGGCCGCCTCCTCCTCAATGGCCCTTTTTTTTTTTTTATCTCTCTCCCATTCAGCTCCACCTTTCCTCTTTTTGCGGCGCATTGTAACGGCGCTGCTGAGCTGCAGAGCTCCTACTGCACAGTCTCACACACCAGTCCGGGCCTGCTGAGGGGCAAACAAAGTGTCAGTATTTGAAGATGTGGGAATGAGAACAGGCTGGTAAAACACTTACTCATCAGAGATATTACAAGAATAAGAGACGTGTGTCCACAGCTGACCAAGACTCTTTGACTTGTTTGTATCAGTATCTTTCAACATCTGTATAAATGCTCGTACTTTATTTTATTTATTCTTTAAAAGCTTGTTTGTATTAGTTAAGCACTTAAAACACTTCGTGTATGAATTGTGATTTATGTACATTTGCCTAACAGTTTGTTCCCACTGCACTTTTTCTAATATTATTTTCCCATCACACGTCTGGATCATGTGCTGGCCTCATTGTGTGCATGTCTTTGTGACTTTGTGTACATGTGTTGTTGGGCATTAGTTCATTTGTGTGTTTTTGGCCGCAGTGAATGAAGCAATCCTCTTATGGTGTCTGTTTGTGAGGCGCAGCAGTGTGTGTGTGTGTGTGTGTGTGTGGCTGAGTACAGAGGAGGGTTTAGAGACGTCCTGCTGGGTCGGGCCTTTGGACTGCCAGCAGGGGAGGCGCCTCTTGATTCAGAATCAGACACGGTGGCCACCAGGATTACCCACAGTGCTCGTTGATGCTGTCTAGCCTTCTAATTGGTGACGTCAGTCCGTGGGTGTGTGTAATTAAAGACTGGGGCTCAGAGACAGGAAGGAGATGTGGACGGAGGAGTGATACAGAGGGAATAAAGAATGAAACTTTTCTGTTCTGCCTGTAAACTGAATTATAGAACAAAAAGCAGACAAAAGAACAATGAGAATCCATCTTCTCTTCTGCAGACAGAAACAACAACACAAACACTAAACACCTTGATTCAGGACACGTCTGACACCTTTTCTTAATTTGCTCTGCTAATCTGTGTATGTGTTTAATTCTGACCTCATCGTGACCGTGTGATCGTCTTACAGATTAAGTGGCACTTCCAGTGCTCACTCTAATTGATCTCATACAGAGAGTAATGTGTACTTTTAAATGGGTTTAAAAACAGACCAAAACATGCTCCAACATGCCCTCAGCATAATTTAGACGAGGAGATTTTCTCACAGAATTCATCAAACATGAATGAAATCAACCAAGGTGAAAAATACTCCATAATTTTCCAAATAGAGCTAGACATAGAAAACACAGTAATATTTGGTCAATCCAACAGCGACACAACAAAAAAGTAAAGTAGTAAGTAAAATAACAACAATACGAAATCAAGACAGGACTAAGACAAGTACTACAACAAAATTAGTACCCTGGAAGACCAAAACAACAAAGTAAGAAAATTAAAATATAAAAAATTTATGTGTAGTTATTTCACTTTTCTTACTTCAGTATTTTAGAAAAACATTTTTCAAATGATTATTTATGGTTCATCCAAAAAGCATAACAAATTTACACAAAATTAGATAGAAAAAGATTTCAAAAAAAGAAACAAAGAAAGATTCATAAAGAGTACGAGAGTTACAGGAATAATATGTGACTTAACCTCATCCCATTACATAGATGACTGAGAGGAAGATTTCATAGTTATAGGATACAATTATAGATGTGCACACTGTTCAAATACATGTGGCACCAAAAATTCAGGAAAGAAATGTGGCATCAAAGAATTTATCAGTTGTCTTTCTACACATGTCATTTACATTTTG